>NC_137615.1:41780258-41840258 GCF_963280865.1 Gymnoscopelus braueri | reverse complement strand
CAAACTTTATTTCCACATAGTTAAATGCCAGTTTATATATATATATATATATATATATATATATATATATATATATATATATATATATATATATATAAACACAGTATACACACACACACACACACACACACACACACACACACACACACACACACACACACACACACACACACACACACACACACACACACATAATCAGATTACAATAAACTGATTTTAGTTCTCTGCTGGCCCAAAGGAAATTATTACCTTAGATGTTATACCTTAGGACTTCGTATGGAATTGTTTTTTTTCCACAAATGTCTAAAGTAAATTTGGTTAGCTTATGAAGTAACCATAAATTGCTATGTTCTTAATAAAACATAATTTCCTGTTATTTTTATTGTTTCAATATTGAATATTGAAATCTAGTATATTTCCATTAAAGACAGTATTGTCTTGTATTGTTAATATTTGTGCACCACTATCTACTAGGTCCTAATTTGTAAATGGCGTGTGGTCTCACAAAGCCCTGATGTGTGTAGTTGAATAGTATAATTTTAGGTATAGTCATTTATTTTACCCAAATTTGCAGCACTGTTCAATGAACTGCAAACATTCACCTAACATCAATATCAAAAGCCAGTCAAGACACAGAGAGTTATTAGTATATTTCTTGCAGATGCTGCTGACGATCATTATTCCCAAGGCTCTGTGTGTGCATTTTGTGAATTCTGCGAGGTAGGTCTGTTTCTTTTATTATCATTTTTATGTTAAGACTTTTAGTTTGAGGTAAGGCTGTTTTAAAGGTCAGTGAACACTGCTATAATGTGAGCTTTTGGGAATACCATCATGACTATCCTCCAACAAACCTGAACAAAGTTAAACTTCAATGAAAACGGTATAGTACATTCAGCAGAGAAAGTCATCAGCCAGCATAGAGACATACTGTCCTTTAAAATGCACGTATGTTGGCAATGAAGCATTTAGTAGGCTAGTGAATAGATTTGAGTACATTGGCACATTCTGGGCAAAAAAAACACCACACTGTTTAAGTCAACAATCTGCTCTCCGCTCACCTACATAGTAAAATCCAGAGTAAAAATTTTGCCATTCTAGAATTTTCACCTATATAATGACATGCCCGCAATAGGAAAGTGAAAGTGGCAAATGTATCAGACATATCAAACCCACAAGAGAAGGCTCTTGTAAGAAGTGATCCTAGGCCGGCAGGAGGACACACAGGTCCATACATGGGGACATTCAGGGGGGGGGGGACAGGTCCATACATGGGGGACATTCAGGGGGGACGACAACACAGGTTCATACATGGGGGACATTCGGGGGGGGGACAGGGGGGGACAGGTCCATACATGGGGGACATTTAGGACTGATCCTAAGCCAGCAGGGGGATAGTCTGGTAAACCATCCCGGTCGCTTGAATTCACAATATCATGTGTCTTCTGTAGACCGGTCTGGCCCCAAAGCGCTGGGTGGGTGTTTTGCAGAAACCAAAAAGTGGAAGAGCCAATCACCGTCTGCGCTCAGGGCCCTGTGACAGACGCTGATAGGCTCTTCCACTTTTTGGTTTCTGCAAAACGCACCGGGACAGTTTACCAGGCTAGCAGGGACACACACAGGTTGATAAATCGGGGACATTCAGGACTGATCGTAGGCCAGCAGTGGGATCCACATGGTCATGGGTATCATACAGGATCTCTGAGAACTAGACATAGCACTTTTCGGTGTACTTTAATGGCTGCATTATATCAACAGTGATTGTTTTTTGATGACCTTTATTGTATAGTGTGTTGTATTTAAAGCATTTTGATGTGTTTGCTAGTCTTCCTGGGTCTAATTTCCTCCATCGTTCATTCTTTTCAGCACTGTGATAGCTGTGATAAGTGTCCTTGTGCAGAGGGAGACAAAGCTGAGCACTGTGATGCCTGCAAGGTGAGCCAACAACACAACACAACACAACACAACACAAGCCTCAATACAGCGTCGCTGTCAGGCAGAAACCTTGTTTCGGCATGTTTAATCTCTTTCTATTTTATACTTCAGTGGTTCAATTTAGTACTTTTAAGACCTTTTTAATATCTAAAAAAAGAAAGAAAGAAAAGACAAGAAAAAGACCAATACTGCATCACAAGTAATCAACAAACTATACAATAAAAAACTGGTCAAACATTGGCTAAATTGTCAAATAATTTAAGAAAGAGGCAAATATTGTGAAAATAGCAGATATACAGTACAAGCTACTTCCAAGTACAGGATGGGGGGTCCCTATTTCAAATATGATTCTTTTGGGGGGTCACAGGCTGAAAAGGTTGAGAACCACTGTTATACTTCGTCGTATGACAATGACAGTGTTGCGCAAAAGTAGCCAATGTACAACCTCACAAAGCGTTGTGAGCTTGTAGATCTGCTATATCTCCTATTATTGAAAATGTTTGAAAAATGTGGAAGATACTCACCTATAATGACCTGCCCAAAATAGGGATGTGAAGTTGGAAGTGGTTAAGTCCATCAGTCACTGATGGACTTAACCACTTCCAACTTCACATCAGTGGATTTTGATATTTAACCAGTGTAGTATTAACAAGAGCTTGAGGCTACATAATAACTACACTGGATCCATTGCAACACAGGTTCTCTTTTCCATTTCCCGAAAAGTCATGTTTTTGAACATACAAGACAACTTACTACATTTTATGCACACAAATTCAAAGCATTTGAGAAATCATCGCAAAACACATATTAGTAAGTTAATTAAATGCTGACAACTTAACTTACTTTATGTAATTTGATTAGTTAAAATAGACAAAAAGGGAAACAAAATGACCCAACAATTACATGCCTGGCTGCACAGCACAAATCGTGCACGACAGTGCACGCACTTACACTTAAAGGAGAAGTTCACCCAAAAAATGACTTATTTTCTATCAATTGCATACCCTATGAAGCCTTGAATCCATGGATTCTTTTTTGTTTTTGTCGCATTCCTAAGCTAATAATTTGATTCCCGTCTCCTACCGGCTAATGTATCCGGTAGGAGACACAAAGTAGATTATTTGTGTCTCCTACCGGAAATACACACGGTCAACAAATTAATGTCTTAGGAATTAGAATGCCACAAAAACAAAAATAAATCCATGAAATCAAGGCTTCATGGGGTGTGTAATTGATAGAAAATAAGTAATGTTTTGGGTGAACTCTTCCTTTAAGAGTTCAGCACCATGGACATTGATCATGTCATTTTGGAACACAATTCAACCGATGTCAGGCAGGCCCATCACATGTATGTTGGACACATATTACATATTTTTATGTGATGGGGCCGCCTGACATGCCCGGGGCCTCCCCAGTCCTGACATCAAATAAAGGTTGATGTTATTGTAACGGGTACTCTGGGAGTGCTGAGGGCAGCCCCCCTGAAGCCCCCCTGAAGCTCTGCCCCTAAGTCAAAGCCTATCTAGGTGGCTCCTCAGCAGAAATGGAAATAAAGAAAATACAGTATACTGTGTTTTAAAGATATTTTAAAATATATTTTGTGAACAGAAATGACAAACAAATGACAGCTTCCATTTGCTGATTTTGCGAGGCAGTTAGACTATCTGCAGCATTCAAAGATTGTGGAATAGTTGTCTGTCTGGCTTGGGAAACTATTCCTTCACTATAACTGTTTGTATACAAAAGAAGTCAACTGTTGCACACACACACACACACACACACACACACACACACACACACACACACACACACGCAGACACGCACACACACACACACACACACACACACACACACACACACACACACACACACACACACACTCACACACACGCACACACACGCACGCACGCACGCACGCAAACACACGCACGCACGCACGCAAACACACGCACACACACACGCACACGCACACGCACACACACACACACACACACACACACACACACACACACACACACACACACACACACACACACACACACACACACCACTGGACTTATAGGCCACATGCATGATATTATCATGTAATAGGCTACTATAACATTATGCAACAGTCAGAATTACATAGCCTATACTCTTTCTCCACAGATGTGCTCTTTCTGCCACGTGTGTCCAGTTTGTGAAAGTGTTTGTAAGCCTGGTAAGTATGATTTGGAGTCAACTTACAAAGCATTGGACTTGCACTTGATAGCAGGGCAGCTCTGAATTACATGATGATTCTATGTTTATTGTTGTTATTTCCCCCCCTCCAAGGTGGCTTTCTTGATGAAGTGACTGGATCAATCTACAAGTAAGACTTTTTTTTTAAAATGATGATGAAATTCCCTCCCTGAAGGATATCTGAAAGCAGTGGTGTAAAGTAACTAAGTACATGTACTCAAGTACTGTACTTGAGTATTTCCAATTTTCTGTACTTTTACTTCTACTCATCTCATCTCAGAGGCAAATATTATACTGTTACTTCACTACAATTACATGAAAACTTTAGTTAGCCTAGTAGTTGCTTTGTAATTTTTTTATTACAAAACACACATTACCCACTTCAGCCCTATATACATTTTGGTCATTTGAAAACAGTACTTTCTACTTTTGGTACTTTTAAGTACATTTTGATACCAATACCTTTGTACTTTTACTCTAGTAAATTTTAAATTCCGGACTTTTACTTGTAACAGAGTATTTCTACATTGCAGTATTGATACTTTTACTTAAGTAAAAAGTGTGAGTACTTTTTCCACCACTGATAAATACCACTTTCTCCATCCACAGGACTGTTGCCGACGTCTTTGATGATGACGCGGAATAAGCCTACATCATTTCGCCACCGTGTGGCCAAAGTAATATACTGCACCCAAGGGACTGTAACATCACTGAGAAACTCTCATCATTATCATCACCAATTGTTAGTTATTTTTGTTTTGTTTGTTTGTTTGTTTGTTTGTTTGTTTTGTCTGAAAACATTACGTCATAAAACACAATGGGGTTGTATTCAATAAACAAGAGGGGATATTTTATTGTCCGTTTTGATTTAAAATGTTTACTGCTGTTATACGTATGCTATGTATTTAAATTGTACTCTGTCCATTATTGTCACTTTACTGAACATGAAATTAGAAGATAAATATATAGTAAATGAGTATGTGTGTAAGTTTGTGTGTATTTAGCGTTTCATAATGGACTAAATAACTCCAGGTAGCCTATAGCTACATAATTTGCACAATGGTTCAACAATAGCACCTGAATGAACATGTATGCCTTGTAGAACACGTTGCAATGGCGGCCTTATTTAGTTGTATACACAACAAAATACTTTAACAAATATAGAGAACTAAACGTCTGCACAGTAAAATCCACAATGTTAATTTATCCATTTGTAACTCTGAGAATGTACACACATAACCAAATGGACCCAAAAGGTGTACATTCTGAGTTTAATGTTATTATATTATATTATTTAACAGTGTACTGGGTAACCAGGTGGGAAGCACTAAATGTGATAATGCACTAAACATCAATGTGTGTCATACAGTCACGTTATACTGTAGAAGATAAAGAAGATAAATAGAAATCCATGCATGAAATGTTCTTTAAATTATTCTATACAAGATGTATGTGGCCCATATAAGAATTACATTCAACCAAGCACAACATTGAGAATTTGTCTTGGTGAGGTAACCGTCCGGACGGAGGAGTATGCTGTGTATCATATGTGTATTAATAGACAGCGTATTAAATGCACTGTATATTAAAAACAGAGCCCTCAGACGGGTATATTAATGTACATTTTACCTTAACATGATGGGCAACAACGCATAGTGATAAATAGCATTCGAACAGTGCTTATTGCTTAAAATATCTCAACATAAATGTAACCATGAATTTCTTACTGATTTAGGGTTTTCTCACCATTGCCAGCATTGTTAAGAAGCCAACTTTGTATCGCTTCTGAATCTCTCTGTGAACACTTATTTTATGTTTCAATAAAGCATATAACGCAGTATACCTGTTGGTGTTGTCACTGACATGTAACTACCTTATAGGATATTCCCTTAGTTGTTAACATAAGAAATGTGACAATCTTTCAACTGAAATCCAAATGCATGAAATCCGTAGCCTAGGAATAGAATGAAACCTCTGGCTTGAGAACTTCAGACATAATGGTTAGCAATGGGAACTTTATGTTCAATGTACTGTACCTATCATTAGAATGGAAAACACTGCAAACCAAGATCGCTACAAACCAAGATGCCTTTAAATCTAGTATATTCACACACAAATGATCACACACTTCCAGTTAACACTTGTGAATGAAGGCAAGGCAAGGTAGCTTTATTCATACAGCACCTTTCATACACCAAGGCAAAAGTGCTTTACAGAATAAAAACAAATCTGAGTGCAACAGTGCACTTTAAAGAGAGATAGAGAATATAATAGATACAATTAAAATAAGATAAAGGAGCATATCAATTATAACAAATACTCCCACCTTTGACACAAGAAATAATAAAAAGTGACAGCACGGCTCATTTAAAGCCCAGGCAAGACCTAACTGTTCTTAGCCATCATTAGGTATAGAGTATAAGCAATGTTAAATAAGTATGTTTTTAACTTAAAAACGGCTATGGTTGGGGCTTGTCTATTGTCACCTGGAATATTATTCCAGGTTTGTGGTGCATATAGTGAAATGTTGCTTCACCAACTGTTGGAACAATAGTAGGCCAGCCCCAGATGACCTAAGTGTTCGAGGGGGTTCATGGCTCCAGCATGTCTAAGATGTAGCTGGGCCCAGAGCCGCAGAGATATTTCTAGACAAGTAACAACATTTTAAAATCAATTCCCTGGGACACTGATAGCCAAATAAGCCAATGTAAGGATTTCAGGACTGGTGTAATATGGTCGCATTTTCTAGTTTTCGTCAGGACTCTAGCAGCAGCATTCTGAATCAGTTGGAGTTGTTGAACAGCTTTGCTTGAGAGTCATGTGAGCACTGAGCAGACCATTACAGCAACAGTAAACAAAAGCATGTCCTGTATAAGTGTTTCTAGGTCTTGCTTGGACATGATTCCCCTGACTCTTGTAATATTTTTAATAAGATAATAGGCAGATGAAATTACAGATTTTATATGACCGTTAAAAGATTAATTTGAATCTAGGACAACACCAAGATCTCTAACCTGACTCTTAGGTATAAGGGACCAGGATTCAAATGAAGGGCTACAAACACTTGGAAAGTGATGAGGAAACATAACAAACAAAGGAAAGAAAATAAACTAGTCTGTTATACTGCATGTTATAAATGTGGAACAGATATTTGTATATATTATATACAGTATATGATGCAACTGAACTCATAACACACAAGAGATAATCATAGTAGACCTTTATCCTGATTTCCTTCATGTACAATTTTAATTTCAGCTCTATACTTTAAAATATATTGCTGCTTAGGCTACTTCCAAAAGATAATGAATGTGGTTCACCAGTTGTGACTCCAGTTCGATTCCAACAGCTGGAACCATATGTTGCAGGTATTTCTACCCTCAGCCTCCCATATCTCTGCACACTAAATAATGCAATAATGACCTAAAATAAGAGCATGAGTTTGTCTTCATCATCATTATCAACAACATCATTATCTTCATGTCTAACATCGTTGTTCCAGAGTTACACTGACCTTCCCTGGTAACATCTTCAGAGGGAGAGGATGACCAGTGTAAATGAATGGAAAGAGTGTGTCAGTGAAGGTGTGTGTGAAGGTGTGTACGTGTGTGTTAGTATCAGGATCAGAGAATGACAGCTTTCCTTTGTTCCAGTCCAGCTGGACTCTGATCCTCTTGGGATTCTTCTTCAGTCGGAGAACAGTGAATGACCTTTGTGAGGAGAATGCGCCGTAATTACCTTTATATAACCTTATTCTCCACAATTGACCTGCTCTGTCTCCCTTCCTCTGAAAGGCCTCTGTTAACACACCTACTGTCCACTTTGCATTGCCTCCAACCTCAACATCCCAGCTGTGAGTTCCTGAATTAAAGCCCTCAGAACCCAGGGCAATGGGCAAGTAGTCAAATCTCTCTGGGTTGTCAGGAAGCTGCTGTCGCACTCCACATCTAACACTGGTCAGATCATCAGACACAATGCATTCTGGATGGGCAGTGTTGGGGTTCAGAATCACAGGAGTGTAGGAGACAATTTCCTTCATCTTGTCCCAGATTCTGAATCTCAGGTTGCCCAGGTGTTTGACCATGTCTATCAATGCTCCTGAGACCGGCTGTGGGTCCTGCAGTGTGAGCTGGACTCTTTCTATTGTGGTCTTGTAGTTCTGCAAGAATGAGATGTGTTCAGCTCTCAGATCCTCCTCTATAGCTCTGATTGTGTGTGAAAGGGTTGATATGTCTCTGTTCAGATCATCAATCTTCTCCCTCATCATCTGACTCTTCTGTTGCGCTTCCTCCCTCAGTGTAGTGATGCCAGCCTCTTCTTCCCCTAGTAAAAACTGATGAAGCTTCTTATAGTGTTCCTTAATCTGTGTCTCTGTGTGCTTGGCCTGGGCCTGAATGTGTTCTGCTGTTTGATCAAAGCTTGTTTTAATTGTATTAAAGACCTCCAGCTTCTCCTGTAAAGGCTTCAGTGATTTCTGGACTTCCTCCTTGTGATCCAGTGCGATCTGATGGATTTCCTGTCTGAAGGCCTCACACAGGTCATTCAAAGCCATGTTACAGGGTGGATCGATTGACTGTCTCTTCTTACAAACTGGACATTCCTTTATTTCCTTCTCTGTCCACCAGTCCTGCAGACAGGCTTTACAGAAGCTGTGGTTACATGACAGGATAACAGGATCTTTAAAGATGTCACAACACACAGGACAGGAAACATCCTCTTCTGAGAGGGACGACTTGGAAGCCATTTGGGCTCTGAGTGAAGAAACGAACAGTCAGTTGTGGTAATGCTCCCTCCTCTAGAATGTTCCCTGAATTATATTGTCATTTTAAAAGCTGATTCCCATTCAGCAGGTTCAAGAAGTCGTCTGGGTCAGTACTCCACCCTGTACTTTGTCGTCCTCACTGGAAGTTGTGTGTTTGGTCTGCAAGTGTATCTTATTGTCTCTGGCAAGGGGGAGGAGCTTTGACACACCAAATAACTGTTACAGAGTTCACACACACACACACACACACACACACACACACACACACACACACACACACACACACACACACACACACACACACACACACACACACACACACACACACACACACACACACACACACACACACACACACACACACACACACACACACACACACACACACACACACACACACACACACACACACACACACACACACACACGGTGCAGCCAAGGTGTCAACAGACAGACAGATCACTATACATTTTAAATAGAGCTTGGAAGGACACAGGCAAATTAAGGATGCATGCTTTTAAGGATTCAAGGTGACAGCACTGATGTACAGTAGTATTGGTGGGCATGGCTAAACGTCAGGATGGGAAACATTTCCCACTTACAAAGGTTTCCATGCTGGAAGAGAGTAACCAGGAGGTACAGCATCAAACCAAATTGGCAGTGGAGGGGACTTGGCCTGGAGACCAGACGAATCTGCCAGTGCGAGATTTTTTTTTAGCCCTCGGCAGATTTGGTCTGGGTCTGGCACCACTCAGTTGTGATTGGATTTCACGCCCTCCGAAGTAGTGAGGGACCAATCAGGGCCAAGTATGCAAATATGGGGCGGCTTTATCACCAGAGGCATTTTTTTAATTTGCCCCTTGGAAATGCAGGTTCCACACAGAGATTCCAGACTAATACCTCGCAGTGATATTAGTCTGGCCCTGCCAGGATAGAGGGTTGACTAGCCGACAACAACTCGGAATTCCTGGATCGCTGCCCTCAACTCCCTCCTATCCAGCATCAGGGTCCGGAGCTTTGCTGCTAGCTCCGCAGTCACACCGCAGTGTGTCTATGTAGGTTGTACATCTCTGTCTTTTCCTAACTGTGGCTTGGGTTGACTCCCACAGTGTCAGTTCGCTCGCCAACAGTTCCAGGTGCCTGTCACAGTGCCTAGCCAGTCTCATCCTTCTCTCCCTGACCTTGTCCGTGATCCACAGGAGGCCCCTGTAGAGGACACATTTCTGATGTGGTCAGCCCATGTGGCATCAAGTGCCATTCGTAGCATTCTGTGTAAACACCATCCATGGCCTTTTCCTGCTGTACTGTGAGCGTCCATATCTCGGCCCCATAATAGCAGTACTGATTCTACTGTAGCCATGAACGGTCGGCCACCTCTTGAGGTCATCTCCCATCTCAGATTACCACAGTTTACTCATCCCATACAAGGCATTCCAGGCAAACCATCAAACCAACATGACAGTGGAAGAGAGTGAGTGACCAGGAGCTATCAAACCAACATGACGACAGCAGAAGAGGCTTTTCATCTGCATACTGTACAGTATGTAGACAGATAACCGATGTAACTAGTTAGACTCTTATATAATATGCATCAATTTTTACACTCTCAGGAGTTCACTTGTCCTATTAGTGCAGTGTCACTTTGTTCCACAGGATGGCGGTCTGACTACAACGGAAGCATATCAGCATAGACAAAATTACAGGAGGCTATCATTGACCAGAGGTTCTCAAAGTGGGGTCGGGGGACACCCAGGGGTCCTTGAGGGGGAGAGGGGCCCCCCAGCTAAATGAATGATAGTTTGGAACCAAACAGACCCTTATGCTGTGTACACACTGGCAGATACAAAAGATACAACATATTTCAATTTATATATTATGTATCTTGTGTTTTGGTACCTGTGTATAAAATGTGCTATCAAATATATTTACTATGTAAAAGATGTTTTATTGCGTCATCATGACTGTAATAATAGATGGTGTCTCTGCATCACCAAGGACACAGTCCATACAATAATCAACTAGAAAAGTGTGCTCCTCTGAGCACAGATCTCCTTCCCAGGGCCCGCAAACTTTAAAGGCTTTCATAAAACCTCTGTAATATTTAACATACTGTACTGACCTCTGATAACCTATTTTTCATAACTATAATTTAGTTAGAACTCAGAGCAAAATATATTGCTATATTGCAAATTGTGAATCATTTCATCTCAAAAGAATTATGCCAAAACATTTTTAAAGACAAAATCTTTGTTCATCATCTTCATGTCTAACCAAGTTGTCCAGAGTTACACTGTACTTTTCTGGTAACAGGACGAGGCAGAGTATCACCGGTGTCAACATATGGAAAGAGTGTGTCAGTGAAAGTGTGTGTGAAGGTGTGTATATGTGTGTGTTAGTATCAGGATCAGAGAATGGCAACTTTCCTTCATTCCAGTCCAGCTGGAGTCTAATCCTCTGGAGGTTCTATTTCAATGAGAGATCAGTGTCTGACCCATGGTGAAGAGCCTGCTCTGTATTTACCTTCATATAACCATATACTCCAGTATTGACACCCTCTGTCTCCCTTCTTCTGAAAAGACTCACCCAGTATCCAGTCTGCACGCTGAGTCCCTGAGTTAAAGCCCTCAGAACCCAGGTCATGGTAGAACCAGTCAAACCTCTCTGGGTTGTCAGGAAGGTGCACATGGTAGAACCAGTCAAACCTCTCTGGGTTGTCAGGAAGGTGCTGTATCTCTCCACATCTCACACTGGTCAGACCATCAGACAGGATGAGCTCTGGATGGGCAGTGTCAGGGTCCAGAATCACAGGGAGACAATGGGCCTCATGCAGCAACCGTTCTTAAGAGGAAATGTCTTCTTAAACCCACTTAAGAAGTTTTTAAGAAGATTTTGGTATACCCCAATGTTTTCTTAGCTGTGATCTGTTCTTAGGTAAGAACAGAATCTACGCACACTTTCTTAAGAGGATTTTTTTTCTTAGACCCACTTAAGAAGTTTTTAAGAAGATTTTGGTATACTCCAATGTTTTCTTAGCTGTGATCTGTTCTCAGGTAAGAACATAATCTACACACACTGAAGAGCACTCTTAGGGTGGCCTTTGAGTTCTTAAGTGTGACATGTTTGTGCAAAAATAATTAATTCTCGAAGTTTCTTCAATTCTACAGTTGTATAATATAGGATTTTAATTACATTAATATTTTTTTTCATATCTTTAGAGCAAAAAAGGTTCTCAAAAGTGTTGTCTGGGGACCCCCAGGGGTCCTTGAGGGAGTTCCAGGGGGTCCACAGCAAACGAGGAACAGTTTAATCACTTTAACCCTATTTTATACTAGTTTGAAAATAGCCGATCTACAAGCTCACAACGCGTCCCATTACTGGCCGCTTGTAGATCGGCTATTTTCGAAACCTTTTGATAAATCTTGAATTTTTTCTCAGGTGGGGTCTGCAGCCAAATGCATGTCAATTTGGGGGTCCTTGACATGAAAATGTTTGAGAACAACTGCTTCAGAGTTTTCAACGGGTCTGAAATTACAATCTAACCCAAACAGACCCGGTTGAGTTGAAGCCCAAGCCCCATACCCACCCCCATAACCCCCCACCCAACCCACCCTCATCGCCCCCCCATACCCCCCCCAC
This sequence comes from Gymnoscopelus braueri, assembly GCF_963280865.1. Taxonomy (NCBI): domain Eukaryota; kingdom Metazoa; phylum Chordata; class Actinopteri; order Myctophiformes; family Myctophidae; genus Gymnoscopelus; species Gymnoscopelus braueri. The sequence goes on along the minus strand of NC_137615.1, from coordinate 41,827,708 downwards.
CCAACCCACCCTCATCGACCCCCCATAACCCCACCCCCATATCCCCGACATTCGCCACACCCCCATTTTCCCGTCCCCTTCCTACCTGAAAGCCCCCCTATACCCACCCGTCACACCCATCCCCATACCCCCCACACAGCCCCCTACACCCTCCTTGCACCACCATATCACCCACCACACCCCTATTTCCACCCCATTACATACCAAGCAGCTGCTACCTTAAAGACCCTCCATATCCACCCACCAGCTTTCAGTACTAAAATGTTTTATATCCACTACTAACGCTACTCCTGAACATGAAATATGGATAACATTTTTAACAGCTAATTTCAGCAAATTTACATTGATGTCGAGTGGTGATATGATTAATGTGAGAGAAATAATAAAATACATTAATTAATTAAATAAAAATAATTTGCTGAAGTACCTCCACAGAACTATTGATTGATTGATTTATTTTTATGTTTGGAGTCTGGTGTTCAACCATCTTTAGACTTTAGTTTAGGTATTCTTTACTTCATTCTCTCAACTTTATTTCTCTGTGTGATTTCCTGTGATTTCTGTGTGCAGCAATCACACACAGGTGTGACTGCAGGCAGAGCCATGCAGTCATGCCTTATATGGGGATTGGTGGGGAGGCTCCCTATGGTAATTAGGATTAACTGGCACACCCCTTCAAGTTACGAGGATTGTGATTCATCATCATCAAGAACATAGTTACGAACAATTCTGCCTTTTAAGAACGTTTCATGAATCCGACTCGACTTCTCTTAGGAATTCACTTAGGAAGAAATGTAAGAGGAAACATTAGGAACTTATTGCTGCATGAGGCCCAATGGGCCTCATGCAGCAACCGTTCTTAAAAGGACATTTCTTCTTAAACCCACTTAAGAAGTTTTTAAGACGATTTTGGTATACTGTTCTCAGGTAAGAACAGAATCTACACACACTGAAGAACTCTTAGGGTGGCCTTTGAGTTCTTAAGTGTGACATGTTTGTGCAAAAATAATTAATTCTCGAAGTTTCTTCAATTCTACAGTTGTATAATATAGGATTTAAATTACAATAATATTTGTATCATATCTTTAGAGCAAAAAAGGTTCTCAAAAGTGTGGTCTGGGGACCCCCAGGGGTCCTTGAGGGAGTTACAGGGGGTCCACAGCAAACGAGGAACAGTTTAATCACTTTAATCCTATTTTATACTTTGTTTGAAAATAGCCGATCTGCAAGCTCACAACGCGTCCCATTACTGGCCATTTTGAGCTTGTAGATCGGCTATTTTCGAAACATTTTTTATTTATCAAAATAATTTGCTGTCCACTTCAGAAGTACCTCTACAGAACTATTGATTTATTTATTTTTATGTTTGGAGTCTGGTGTTCAACCATCTTTAGACTTTAGTTTAGGTATTCTTTACGTCATTCTCTCAACTTTATTTCTGTGTGATTTCCTGTGATTTCTGTGAGCAGCAATCACACACAGGTGTGACTGCAGTGAAGGCCATGCAGTCATGCCTTATATGGGGATTGGTGGAGCGGCTGCCTATGGTAATTGGGATTAACTGGCACACCCCTTCAAGTTACAAGGATTGGGATTCATCATCATAAGAACATAAGTTACGAACAATTCTGCCTTTTAAGGACGTTTCATGAATCTGACTTGACTTCTCTCAGGAATTCACTTAGGAAGAAATGTAAGAGGAAACATTAGGAACTTATTGCTGCATGAGGCCCAATGTGTCTGTCAAACTGGACATTCATGTATTACCTTCCCTCTCCACCATTTCTGCAGACAGGCTTTACAGAAGCTGTGGCTACTTAACAGGAGAACAGGATCTTTAAAGATATCACAACACACAGGACAGAAAAAACATTTTCTGGAAACTTGGAAGCCATTTAGTCTCTGATAGAAGTTACAAACACTCTGACAGGAAATCAGTCAGTCAGTCGTGGTAACACTCCATCTCCCAGAATGTTCCTTGAAGTTTACTTTGAATCCTGGTTCTTATTAAAGGCTATTCAGCTGACATAGTCAGCAGAGGTCTGGGTGAGTCAGACTCAGTACTACTCCGTCCAGTAGCTGTGAAAAGATAGTGTGTCCTCGGTCATTGAAAATTGTGTGTTTGGTCTGAATCTTATGGTCTAAATCTGGCAAGGGGTGGAGCGCGAGCGCACACACACACACACACACACACACACAGTTGAATGAGATGCATCAAAGTCAGGACAGTATTTTATTTCTTTTACATGGAAACAACAGTGTCTCTTGCCCCTTTCGGGACCCTGTTTACCTTTTTTTGTATTTGGGAAGGCGGTATCCAGGGTCCCTTGACGCTCAAACCTCTCTCTCTCGTACTCGCTGACAAGCTGCGCATCCTACGTTACTGCCTCTGATTAGCCGAGCTCCTACATGCTTGCATGACAGTCACAACACGGGGAGGCGGGACATGGGCAGTGGAGAAGAGTGTGAGAGAGGAGTTTAAGTTTTACTAAATTATTAAAAATGTTTAACGGCAACGCCGATCCGCGCAGATTAATGCAGCTTTCCGCGTCATACTACTACAGTTCTGGGTACCTTTAAGAAATCTCTGCAACTTCTAAGCGACGAGATATTTGCCCGAGACCAGATAGTGGTAGCCGCGAGTACGAGAGAGAGTGGTTTGAGCGTCAAGGGACCCTGGATTCCGCCTTCCCAAATACAAAAAAGGTAAACAGGGTCCCGAAAGGGGCTATGTCCACTCTAATCATAGAGTGGACATTGATTGTTCTCCTTTACAATGTACACATTTTGTCACATACCAATGGTGGAGACAGCAAAGTAATTTAAGTCACCGCCACTGGCCTGCTCATCAGAAGCAGTTCAGGGTTCAGTGTCTTGTTCAAGGTTGTTTCTACACACAGTATCAGGAGGAGGAGTGTTTTTCACCATGATGCAGAAGAGGACATCGCCACCATAGATATCGAAACCTAGACACGCACTTCATTGGCCTCTGCAGTTCATTGGAGCGACCTGTATCGCGGCCACCATTTTGGAGAAGGCAAGCTGCCACTCAAAGTGACTACTGGCCAATCACAGCGTGTTGACTACTGGCCAATCACAGCGTTCACAGCGTGTTGACTACTGGCCAATCACAGTGCGTCTTTTCCGGGACTTGTCAGAATCTAGCCGAGACTTATAATGCAGTGGTTCTCAACCAGTGGTCCTTGAGGGGGTTCCAGCTAAATGATGGAGAGTTGATAACAACTTCCTCACATTTTCTTTCCAACATCATCAGGTTGAGGTCTGGTTTGGCATCGACAGAACTCATCCACCTTTGTGAAATGAATACAGAAAGGATATAAAAAAGTCACTTAATGTATTCGATCCAGGATTGTTAATAAGTGCAATCAAACAACACAAAGAAATTAAAGAATACCTTTGTAAATGTACGTGGATGGGGGAGCTTCAAATGTAGAGTGTTTCTCAGGTAGTTGTAAGCTTTTGGACCATGGATGAGGAGAGTGAGGGCAGACGCTCTCTGGTCCTTTGTGTACTCATGGCCCTGCTTTGACAAGCGGGCCATCGTCGGCACATCTGAAATTCAGTTAGCACAAACTAATTAGGAAGTCCCCTTGAAATGATAACTAACTCTAACAGGTCTAATAAAGTCTGACCAGAAGATATACATTTTCATCATTAATGAGGTTCTTCTCCCTCCACGAGATTTGTCACCTTCTTCTTTGCGCACTGTTCTCTGATCTTGGCGTTCCTCAGCTCTCGCTTCAGCGTCTCCACTCTAGCCATGGCTTCTCTAAGTTTGGCCTTTAGACCATCAAGAGAATCAGGCAACGCATAGAAGTGATCCTAGTAGGAAGGACGAAAATGTACGATCAGTCAGATGACATACATCACCCATCTCAATACCAATGACAACATCATTTCACTGTGTTAACAAATATGAGTGCATCTGAAAACAGTGACAGCGGTCATATGACCATGACCTTGATGGTCACAGCTGCTTTGGATATAGCCACTACAAATACTCACAACATTATGAGTTTTAGTCTGTTTGGAACGCTGAGGACCATTCACTGACAGGCTCTCTTCAGCTTTCCTTGAGGATTCATGTGGATGAGTTTTGGTCTCTTGGGAATGCTGAGGACCATTCTCGGTCTCTTGGGAATGCTGAGGACCATTCTCGGTCTCTTGGGAATGCCATTCAGACAGGCTCAACACATAGGAGTTATTCTAGTAGGTAGAAGGACAAAAATGTTATAAGTGACGTTCATATGACATCACTCTCAATTTGGTGGCAAGCTAATACAATGTACGATCAGTCAGATGACATACGTCACCCGTCTCAAACCCAATAGGCCGTGGGCCGAGTGCCTCTATCTGCTTTAGTTTTTGAGTTGGTTGATCCCCATCAAGGAACTGGCTAATTTTTTAGTATTGTGTAGATTAATTGTTTATGAACACATTATCAAATGTTTCCAACCTGAAAAGTTGCTCCAGAATAATAAAACTTAGATATAATATCACAAACTAAACATTACTTATTTTCACAAACCTGGCAACCCCATGTGAAGTATAATGCTGTTGGGGTTGGGGAATGCTGAGAACCATTCTCGGTCTCTTGGGAATGCTGAGGACCATTCTCGGTCTCTTGGGAATGCTGAGGAGCATTCTCTGTCTCTTGGGAATGCCATTCAGACAGGCTCAACACATAGGAGTGATCCTAGTAGGTAGAAGGACAAAAATGTTGTAAGTGACATTCATATGACATCACTCTCAATTTGGTGGCAAGCTAATACAATGTACGATCAGTCAGATGAAAACAGTGACAGATGTTTGTATATGACTGTGACCTTGATGCTCACAGCTGCTTTGGATATAGCCACTACAAATACTCACAACAATATGAGTTTTAGTCTCTTGGGAACGTTGAGGACCATTCACTGACAGGCTCTCTTCAGCTTTCCTTGAGGTTGGTGTGGTCTTGCTTTTTACTGCCTAAAATGTAAGAAACATGACTTAAAACAGTTCAGAAAGAAGGACAAAATAAAACTGTTAGGCAGTGTGATATTGACTAGCCATCAAATGCTTACATAATACATACACATACTGTATGAATTCTGCTTATAGCCTAATGATACACTTACTGTTTGAAGAGGAGTTGGGAAGCTGAAAACAGATGGTATAGTTCCTTCTCTAAGCCGGACAATTTGACCACACCTGTCAAAGTCCTGCGGCTTGAAGTGTGCGCTGCAGAGCACGGAGGCGCTAGTGGCAGAAAAACCTTTCCTTCGCAGAGCAACTTCCCATTGCTTTTTCTTCATTGTTGGGAACCTTCAAAGAGTGAGAAAAGTTACCAGGACATGAAAAGAAGTGTCTACACCAACATATCCACCACTTAAACCCTGTGTATTTTCAGTTGACCGTGTATTTAGTTGACTGAGTCAGTCTCTACACTGACCATTTTTGCTGAAGCCCATCTACAAGCTCACAACGTCCCAACTACCTTGTAGATCTGCTGTTTTTGCGGAATGTTCACCCCAGTATAGGGATGCTGGGGACCTGGGTTCATGTAATTAGGAAACTGACATCTTTCTAATATTGTTATTAGGGTTACTGACAATCACCTAATTTGCATATGTATTTATGATGCACGAAATATTTCACTTGAGTATAAACCTTGTCAACTGTAACAGACCCTTTTGTGTACCAACACCAATAACTGATTTAATGTATGCATGCCCCCCCCACTGTTTACTGTACATATACTGTACAAGCTAGCTTGCCAAAAAAAATTACCCCCCAATGTTTGTGTGTAAATACATTTGTACTGCTCCTAGTGTTGATGATGTCTTGTATATTGTACGTTTTTAAATGTCTTGATTGAATTGAATACACAGTAGCAAAATGGAAACAAGCCCTCAGGGCTTTTTGTGTTATCCTTATTGTATAATCGTACCACTGTACAATTTGCAAACTGATAATAAAATATTAAATCAATAAAAAAATCGGTTAAGAACATGATTTAATCATGGCCAAATACAACCAAAAAACAAGTGTTCAATCTTACCTGTGAAAAGTGATGCCCCGCGATACATTTTCCACAGTGCGTCTGTTTCTACAGCCCCAAGCTGAACACGAAACGACCATGTCTCTGGGAACCTGTTTAAACTGCAGTAAAAGCCGATTTATTATTTCACAAATCCAGAGTGTGGAGTTTGCCAAGTTCCAACTAACTGCCTCTTAAAAATGACAACTTTGTTTTTTTCACAACCAAGGTTTATGTTTTAGCTTGTAATTAAAGTAAATAAAAGAGTGTTAAAATATTTTCATTTACTGCTTTCTATAGTTTTAGCAATTTTCACGATCTTTCTTACAGCATATATAGCCTGGCGATTACTTTATTATTATTTACAGTAGCTCTTCTAGCCCCCAATAAGTCATATCTTGCCATCAAAGACCACGGGACCAGTTTTTTTATTGTGTAAAAGACATATTTAACCATCTGCCCGAATGCCCCCGCCCACTGTAAAAAAGATCGCGAAAATTGCTAAAACTATAGAAAGCAGTAAAAAAAAAAGTAACACTCACCTTTTATTTACTTTAATTACAAGCTAAAACATAAATGTAGAAAAACAAAGTTGTCCTTTAAAGGGTTATAGTGGGGTGCCAGGACACTCAGTCATTTCAAATTCATGTGAAAGTTAATTTTTCACTTCTAATTTGTAGATAATGGTCTATAGAACAATTTGGCTCGAAGATATATGAACCAGATTGAAAAAAAAATATTGTTTTTGCCCCATTTCCAAAATGGCCAAAATCGGAATTATGATGTTTTGATAAATGTCTTAATTTGCTTTTATTTTATTTTTTATTGCTATATCAAGTCAATACTGTGTGAGGAATCAACTGGAGTTAAAAATATTGATGTTTTGAATATTCTGGTATGGGAAAAAAATTAAGATGGCTGCCATTTACATTGAATTACTTCAAATTGCACCTAACTTCTATTAGCCCTGGACAGTCAGTAATTTCAAGTTGTTGTGAAAGTTTAGTTTTCACTTCTAATTTGAAGATAAGGGTATATAGAACAATTTTAGTTTGAGTGTCAAGAAACCAGATTGAAATGTTTTTGTTTTTTTTACCGATTTTCCAAAATGGCAACAATCGAAATTAGTCTACATGTAGGTCAGATTTCCAAAAATCTTAACCCTGAAAGCAAATTGTGTTCATTTATGGCATACATGGTTTTAGGGGTAATAAGGGGTGCTGGATCCAAATCAGAATGGCTCAGAAATGGCTGATAATTGCTCAAAATTGAACATTTTAAGATGGCGGCCACCACTATGCTGAAATATATTTAAAACAACATATACTTTTGACTAAACCAGGTATAAACTGGATTGCATTTTGCTTTATTGGGTTTTCATATGGGGAATGCAATGGCATATTTAGAGATCAAATGTGAGGAAAGTGCTTATATTGGGTAAATTGTCATTTATTGTGAATAGGTTTTCCAACCAACTTTATCCCATGACTTTATGACATATCTGCTGTACAATAAGTACTTACAATATATGGATTTGAAAAGCTCCTGACCTGGGGATTGAGCTGGGCCATCAGGTGTATAGGGAAGATGGGCTACTCAGTGGGGATACAGTGAAGAGACATGGCCTATTATGGGCCAGGGTGTGAAGGTTGGTGCAAAGCTATCAGAACCCACTGTCTGGATGAGTGTAACAGGGCTATCAGGGTAGAGAGGGTATGGAGTGGGTGGTGGGTTTGGAGGTAATAGGGGGTCTGGTTTATGAGTTTAGTGAGTCTAGGATGCCCCTCAGGTGGGTAAAGGGGAGTATGGGGGTCACTGGATAGATCCCTGGGCACTTGGAGCATGGAAGATCAAAGTTATGGGGACCAAGAAAGCACTCCATCGGCTGATTCCCTTGCCAAATAAATAATCTGTTGAGTGGGGCACTTGTGAGCCCAGGAGGAGTGCTCATAGCCGGTTAGAGAGAGTGTTGATATGTGAGTCGGTTGCTGGTGATGGTGGTTCTACGAACTCCATGTCACCACATGGCTATGCGTATGGCCGACAGGGGTGTCCCTATGTCGGTCTGGATCACTGGATACGTTCATCCCAAGTGGACCTCCATGCGGATCGGCTGGCTCTTCCTATGCCCAAGATAGGTGCTCGTGGGCAGACATAGGTAGCGATGCAGGTCAGTCCCCAGTGGTGTCAGGCAGACAAGGATATCCCTATGTCAGACTGGCTCACAGGAGAGTCTGGTTGTTTCTAAGTAATATTACCAGTGGTCATCAGTGACTTATCATTATGGCATGGGCTGTAACAGGTGAATACAGAAAGCAATGCTTGTCTGTCCGATAGCAGCAGGGACATGGCCCCTTGTGGGCCTGGAGGTTGGTTACACTAGGATCATATGGAGGAGAATGGAGCACAGGGCATCATGGACTGTTCACCTTTCCCCTATAGCTGTTAAAAAGCTCCAGATAAAAAGCAACAAGCAAAGGTAAACCCTATCCCTGCTACACTCCGCCTCTACCCGTTCCAAGACACCCAGTAGACACTGTATGTTATGACAGTTCTGCACTGATCTCCACACCCTCTCCATGCCCATAAGGGGCCATGCCTCTTCACTGTATCCCCACTGATGAGCCCATCCAACTTATACCCTTAATGGCCCTGCTCAGCCCTCGAATCTGGAGCTTATCAAAACTGTACAGGGGAGAAGGGGGACAACCCAGGACTCCCTGGACTTCCAGCTGTCACAGGTTCCCTTAGGCCTAATTTGTTCCAAATTGTTTGTAATATCCCCTATAAATGACAATTTTCCCAATATACGTTTTAAACACGTTCCTCAACATTTGATCTCAAATCAGAATATGGGATTGGATTCCCCATATGAAAACCTAAAAAGCTAAATTCAATCAAGTTTCTGCCTTGTGTAGTCAAAAATATGTTTTACGTAATATATTTCAGCATAGTGGTGGCCGCCATCTTTAAATGGTCAATTTTGAGCTGGGCATACAGCAGATTTGGATTCAGCACCACTTAATACCCCAAAAAACATGTATGCCATATATTAATAGAAATCCTGCCTATATTGAAAGACATTTAACATGCTGTTCTGGAATGATTTATCTTAAAATGGAAAGTAATACTACTAATAATTATAATGATAATAATGTACATAGCAAGACACTGTAATGTTAGTTATTCAAGTAGATAGATGGGTAGTGGAGACAAAAATGGAAATGAATGCTATTCCGACACATACTGTACGTTAGCGCATAGACCTCTTCTGACAATTCTTGTGGAAATGTGCAGATAGAAATATTGCTTCTTTGGGAAATATGTGTGAAGTACCAGTTGCTACTCCTGATCCTGAATCCATAGATACCTCATTATGTTCATATTGGATAATCCAATCAAAAGTTATAACAGTTCCCATATTGTTCTATGGCTGGTGTGGGGTTGGGAACCGCTGACACCCCCTAGAGGCCATTTTCTTTATCTGAGTGCTTGACACATGAACAAGAAATGTTCTATAGACCCTTAACTTCAATTTAGTAGTGAAAACGAACCTTTCACATCAATTTGAAATTAAAACAACAAATTACCCCTACTATATCTATTTTTGACGATATGCGCCAATACTGGAAAATGAAAATGATTCTATGGGTAATATGCTTGAAGTACCAACTGCTACTCCTGATCCTGTATCCATTCATATCTCATATGTTCAGATCGGATAATCCAATCAAAAGTTACAACAGTTAACATATTTAGCTAGGGCTGGCATCTGCCGGCGCCCCCTAGAGGCACATTTTTTATCTGGGTGAAAATATCTTCGACCAGAATTGTTTTATAGACCCTTACCTTCAAATTAGTAGTGAAAACGAAACTTTCACAAGAATCGGAAATGAAAATTAAAAATTGCATTGACACAGAACCCCACTATTAAGAGCTGGGTTACAAAAAGACCCGCACCCCCTGATTGACCAACCAAACGTCCCATCATTACATTACATCATCATCATAGTCATTTAGCAGACACGTTTATCCAAAGCGACTTACAATAAGTGCATTCAACATAGGCAAGACAACTACTAATCACCAAATTAGGCTATAATTAATCCAATTAATTAGGCCAAGTTATAGCTTAAATAAGCTATAACTAGGCTAAGTTTGAACTTCAGGAAAGTGTGAGGTGGTGCAACCATAGAGTTAAAAATAAGGGTGCAACTGGCTCCTGAAGTCTTAAGTGCATTCTCTTCTAAACATTAAGCAACTAAGGTAAGCGCTAAGGTATAAGTGCAATATATCAGCTACCTACCTTCTTAAACAGATGAGACCAATAGGAAAATCAGATGAGCAAGAGCTTAAACAAATAAGTGTATCAAATAAACAAGAGCTCGTCGATGCTTGCCTTCTCTAAAATGGCGCATGAAATACAGACGCCTTAGAACCGGAAGAGGCGTCTACCTTTATATGTCTATGGCCACGACCGTCTGCTATCCGGGCGAACGGGCGTACATTTCATGTATTCCAGATACACAGCCAAATAGATAGATCATGTGTAGTATCTAGAATGAAATGTAATATCACAGCTATTAGTCTAAAAAACAACAAAAACGATGTTTTGTTTTGTTTTAACCACAAATACCACTTAGCTCGTTTAATGTCATTCCATCATATTTATAGTTCCACGAACAGGCCGGAACTGCCATAAACTTTTACATCGGACTGTTTTGAGAGACGAACTTGCTCAGCCTTCAAAATAAAACAAAGCATGTGTCCCCAGCGTTATATACCTCTATGGTCCCCAGTCCCCAGCTTTTTTTTTTTTTTAACTAAGTGGGCATATTGCTTTGTGTTTTGAGGATACGTTTTTTTATTTTCATTACCACCATTCAATATAAATGTGTCAATATAAATGACGCCGTAAACAAGATTTGGGTTTACTAAGTTTACAGTCTATGATTGGTTTTAATCAATTCTATGGTTTTAATTTGAAACTACTTGACCGGATAAAGTTGTACGTCGTTTCCTGTGGACAAGACTCGCAGTTAAACAAACATCAACGCTTCAGATTCTGTTTGTTTCTCTGATTTAAGCGGTAGGTTATTAATAAAATGTATTTATTCTTATTAGGATGTGTGTTGGGGGGTCCCGTGTTCACATGGGAGGTAGGTGAAGGCGAGGTACATGATGTCTAGTTAGCTCTCTGGTCCATCATGTGAACCATGGCTAGTCTTGATCCAAGGCTAGCTATGGACCAGAGCTACTGTCTTATAAAAACATGGCCAGTTCTCTCCAAACAAGTGGTGCTGAGCGATATGGACAAAATCAAATAACACGACATTTTTTGGAAATACAACGATATTGATATTGTGACAATATTGTGGAGATTCTTGTCATTTCGGAGTTAGTTAGCTTTGGTTCCTAGAAGGCCCAGTGGGCACCTCAATGTTAACATTTTAATTTGCTGCTTTTTCCTAAATGTAAAATAATAATTATGTATAGCTTTGGAAAATGATTGGAAATAATGTAAAGTACATATGATTTGAACATGCATCATTATCAAAGCCCTGGATCAAGCCCTGGATCAAGATCAAGATGGCCAGTCTTGTATTAAGGCTGTATCAGACCTAAATTTACCATCCAAAATGTCTTGTTTATTCCGAAATGACTAGTTGGCATTAGTAGAAATATTGGGCCTTAAATGCAATGAAAACAAATATTATATGTATTTGGCCCCTCATTTATAAAATAAATGATAATATACAATGTAAAATACAGAATAAAAAAGATATATATAAAAAAGTAAGGTTCACAGAAATAGCCTACCAGGTGCCCACTGTTGCAGTTACCAAGTTACTGTACTGTAATTCAACCTTTAAAAGCATGAAAAGAACACTGCCATATCACGATATATTACAATATCCGAAATGCTAGACAATGTCAAGTCTTATATCATGATATTGATATGTCAATATATTACCCAGCCCTACAAACAAGACATTTCTAACTGACCTTTTACTGTTGAATGTCCTCCAGAGTGACAATGACTCGTCATGGGAAGAATTGCACGGCTGGAGCAGTTTACACGTACCACGAGAAGAGGAAAGACACGGGTGAGACAGGCGCTAGGGTTGTCACCATCATGGCATTTTACCTGACGATTAATTGTGATTAACGTGTGATAATTGTGTTTGTGTTTTTGGCATTGAACATTGTAAACTACATATAAAAACAACATTTTTGTTTGGCTTTTAGGCTTTGTAAACAATAAATCCACTGGGCAGATATGACAAATAACTTAAATAAATTACTGACACATTTAATAACTTTATACTTTCAAAATGTAGGAAATGGATAAGCGGAAATAGCAGATCTACATGCCCACAACACATTTTTGTTTTTCTTGTATTGTATGATGAACATTTTGCAACATGGAAACTATTATGGTGATTATGCGATATAATTGCGATGATCTCAAATAATTAGGCGATTATGTAATAATTGTGACCGGCCTAACAGGCGCATAGTGAAGTTTAACCTCACCAGTAACGTCAGCTTACAGCTCAAAGTTTGCAAACTGTGTGTTACAAATGGGAAACATGTACAACCTGTTTTGGGAGAACATGGATCAATATTTTGTAATGTCCTGTAAATGGGACAAACCGTTGCAGCATTTGTAGCCTACATGTGGCCTGTTTTAAATGTTGCTAGCAGTATGATGTTAGAGTAACTATTGGTACAAATGAAATGCACGCTCCATTTAGTTGTCCAGCTGTCATTGAGAGCTTAGACAGAGCTTCAGGATTGTTGACGTTGTAACAGTTGCAATTTGCATATGGTCTTGGATATTAGGGCCCTACATTATATCAGAAAGCAATTTTGGTTTTCTAAATATTACAATAGTAAACCATGCATACGGCCTTTTGTACATAATTCATCAAACTTGCAAATTGTTCCAACGGTGCAGATGAGAAAGTACGGTGACCAACTTTTCAATGTGCACCCGGAAATGAATCTGTTTGCAGTCCAAGGATCTTACACAGCACCAGCTCAGTTGACCATTGTCATTCAATGTGTGGAGTCTGCCAGTGACTTGACTAAAACTTAACTTACACTCCATTGCGCTAGGGTGTTGCACGCCAAAAAGAACCGAGCTAACAAGTTATTTTTGCCATCGTACTAATGGAATATAAGTTAAGACTTAAGTTAACATTCCTATGATCTCCTTTCCAGCTGCATCTGGCTACGGAACACAGAGCTTGCGACTGGGCAAAGATGCAATCAAGGACTTTGACTGCTGTTGTCTCTCTCTCCAGCCCTGCCGAGACCCTGTGCTGACGTATGTTCCACTTTTTTTAACCTGCTCACATTGTATGTCTGCTCTGGCTTTCTGCTCATGTTTTTCTCTTTGTTGGCATCTTCAGTCCAGATGGCTACTTGTATGAGAAGCAGGCCATCCTGGAATACATGCTTCACCAGAAGACCGAGATCGCCAAGAAAATGAAGGTAAGATCTGGTCCCCTTGGTTATTTTGGAGGGAGGGAGGGGGTGAAGTGTTTGCAGACAGACATGTTTCATTCCTCTTGGGATAAACTCTTAATCCTTAGTTGAAATAATTTGTCCGCTCAGAAGATCCTTTTCATATGCCCTTCTCTCTCTACTGTTCCACGTACAATAATGCAGACATTTAAAAACAAAAAAAGATACATTGTGCTGTTGAGTAGAGGGATCACAGTTTGAGTCTTGCCAGGGGCAAAATATTGAACTACTATACAGTATATCTCTATGTGAATATCAGTAACATATACTCCAATAGGGATAATGATTGGGCATAGTGTGAGCTTGATGCAGTGCTCCACAATAATATCTTCAGTGTTAATGTATGCATTTCTAACTGAGTGCAAATTTAACCAAATGGACCCTTATGGTTACATTTGTACAGTTTGAGTTAAATGTTAAATGAACACAGCATTTTACTGTATATTATTTTGTCATTAAGTGATTGATGCTACATCCATCCATATGTTTTCTTTCTTGTCAGGCATTTGAGAAACAGAAGCAGACTCAGAAGAGTGACAGTCGCCTTGAGTCCAAGTCAGAGGAGCGAGAGAGAGCTGAGAAGTTCAAGACCAGGGAGAACAGCATTGTGTCCAAACCCATCAACCCTTTCACTTCTGGTAAGTGTGTGTGTGTGCGTGCAGGTGTGTGTCCATCTGTACCTGTCTGTACCTGTCTGTTTGCATGCATTCGTTTAGTGTGTCATACAAAGGTGCACGCTAATCGTACACCTTGAAGTAAAGTAGATGCATTTTTGGAAGTATGCATGAGTCTCTCTGTCCCCAATAACTCTGTATAAGGGAGTAAGTATAAAGCCCATTTACTTTCCCTTTACATACAGTACATACATGTCCATTTCAAATGATCTAACCATCACTGGTCACATCATTTCCATGTGTCCTTTACATTGGCATGAATTTAAGCAATATATCCACTAGAGGGCAGCTGGGAGTCAAACATTTTCAGACAACAAACATGGTGACAGTCAAGTCGTTTGTAATAATGTACTGTACCTGTTAAGACTTAGCTGTTCTGTAATACCTGTACCTGTGCCCAGGCTAAGTGACATTATATATGTTTAAAAGTACTCAACTTACACAAACTCCACCCAAAAAGTTTCAGCATTTTAAAGTCGTCGTCGTGTCTCGCTTGAACTACAGTACATGTAGTTCTGGATCGTTGCTGTCGGGCAGAAATCTCTTATCTCCATTTTCTAACTTTAGTGTTTTTTTATCTGCTACTTGAGCTATTTTTGAATATATGGGCTTTTTAGAGGTCTTTACAACTACTTTACTAGGCATTATTACGCAGCCTAGTAAAGAGAGACTTGAAAGAGCGGTTTGAGAGGATGATGTGATGAAGATCTGTAGGCCAGACTGGAACCTTTCACACTGAAATGGTTGTGTGTGTTCCCTGTCCAGTCCAGGCCAAAGAAGGCCAGAGCGCTGACAGCTCCGCGGCAGCTGATTCGTCGTCGGCAGTAGCAGGATCTAGCTCCGCCCAGACTCTCCCCTGCTTCTGGGTCCCCTCTCTGACACCAGAGGCCAAACCCACCCTGCTGAAGAAACCCGTGAGTCCACTCTCTCGCACAGGCAGACAGCTCAATCCTCCACACCACAAAAGCAGCCAGACGTTGATTCTTTGTTTCCAATCGGCTTTCTGTTTTGAATGAAAAGATGAGAATGCAGTTGTACTTCTGAAACAGCACTCCAATGACCTTATTCACTCAGATGCCATTTCACTCATCCCACAATGGCAACCATGTGAATTCGATCAATGTACATTTGTCTCACCCTTTTGCTGTGTGTATACCTTATTTGTATGACTGTGCACAAGGGTATTTCAGGTTCAGCCACCTTTTGTGATTTTGCTTCCAAATGTTCATGTCATGGTGTTCCTGCTCTGTTTGTCCTGTGTGCCTCTCTTATCATTGTTAAAGGTCACATTGTCCCATTTGGAGAACCTCCATAAAACTGAACTGTTAGTGTACTTGTAGTAGTACACCCCATTACTAGTACTAGTGTACTTTTAGTTTACTACTAGTGTTACATCCAAATGTAAAAAAAATAAGAAGCTTTATTTTACATTCTAACAACCTGTAGTCTCATGTTACGTCCGTTTGCCAAATAGCTTCTTCACTTACAAAACAGAAACTGCATTATTTTACATTCTAACAACCTGTAGTCTCATGTTACGTCCGTTTGCCAAATAGCTTCTTTACTTTACTACTGACTACAAATGCACAGTAAAGTCCTCAATGTTAATTTAAGTCAGTGGCTGTGTAAATGGAACCAAATGGACCCTTATGGGGCCATTTGGTTCCATTTATACACCCTCAGAGTTAAAGTAACACAGGATTTCACTTTGTAGAAGTGAGACTATGTTGAACCTTTTTACTTTTCTCTAGACATCACCCAACTGATATTTTGTCCCTTCTGTCTCCCTGGCTGTCAGAGTAAGACCGTATTCTGTCCCATGTCGGGACGTCCCATCAAGATGAATGAACTGATCACAGTGCGCTTCATCGCCGTGGACCCCAGCCTGGACCGAGTGGCCCTGATCACAAAGCAGGTCAGTGGCATGGCACTTAATCACACTCATTCATAATGCGTCAATGTTATTTACAAACAGTGATGCGGCAGCTCCAACCTGCTGACATGAATCCAGTATGGTTATTATTTATTACTGGTTCCCTTGCTATTTTGATTCCCTTATTACATTTATCAGGAAAACTTTGGTTTTAGTGAAGCATTTGGTTAGTTTAGTTTTTGCGCGTATAATTGCTGCATAAAGAGGATATCCGACAAACCCAGCTTTTGTTTTGTATCTCCTTTTAAGTGAATTAAATCAGAGAACAACACATTTACTAGATTAGATATGACCAACAGAAAAGGTTCTAATAATCATTAATAAACAAACAGCCTTACAAGATGGGAAGTGGACTTTCAATTTCAAGGTTACCTTTAATAGTTTGGACTTTCTGAACAGTGTACTTGCCATAGTTTGAGGATATGTTGTGGTCCAAATATATTTTTATGGTGCGATGTTCTTGTCTCTCCTTAGGAGAGGTATATGTGTGCTGTAACCAAAGACATTCTGGGCAACAGTGTCCCTTGTGCCGTTCTCAGACCATCGTAAGTAACCACCATTTCTATCTTCCCTCACTCATTCATTATCTCACCCACTAATCACACAGGGCTACCAGGAATCCCTACATAACACACAGGTGTTCTTATTTGAGTTGCATTTGCTTTTAATCTTGAACTATGATGTCATCGTCTGTGTGTTGCAGTAGATTGTCATAAGCTCACATTTAAAGAATATGGATGCTGGGGTTTAAGTGGTCAAAGATCACAAGTCCCAGTTGTGTCTGTGCCTTTTGTGTTACATGCATTAACTGTTTTGAGCCACCAGGAGGCTCTCTAGGTTATACGTTTGATGAGAGGAATATTTTACACTAGTTCTAAACCGCTCGCTCTTTTCCTTCATGTTGGCTCTGATCCTCTCTACCAGGGGAAGCGTGGTGACTCTGGAGTGTGTGGAGAAATTGATCAAGAAGGACATGATGGATCCCGTCACCGGAGACAAACTCTCAGAGAAGGACATCATACCAATACAACGGGTCAGTACTCTGTGTGTGTGTGTGTGTGTGTGTGTGTGTGTGTGTGTGTGTGTGTGTGTGTGTGTGTGTGTGTGTGTGTGTGTGTGTGTGTGTGTGTGTGTGTGTGTGTGTGTGTGTGTGTGTGTGTGTGTGTGTGTGTGTGTGTGTGTGTGTGTGTTGCATTATATTCTGGTGAGGACGACACATTCTCATGACAATGGAAAGGCCTGGGGATAATAATTGGGTGTAAGAGCTTCAGGCAGGCTACTTGTCAACCAGTAGGTGTCCTACTAGACACCCAGGTCTACATTTCTCAAAGGAAGGGAGACCACCTCCAATCACTGCAGATTGGTAAAAGACCAGTAAAATACTGGTCGTCTTTTACAGTTCCAAAAAATACAAGATGAGATATTTAGCCCTTATTTTATCAGTCTTAGAAGTGATCACGTCAAACGCACATCTAAGATTTGTTTGTTCCCTGAATTGAGCTTGCCTTTTAAGGCAACACTTAAAGCCAGGCACCATACACAGTAAAATCCTTAATGAATCCAAGGATTCAGTACACTCCCTGTACTAAATGGTACAGGGAGTGTACCATTTAGTTAAATCTTTGCACTCTCTTGAGTTAAATAAACTATCTGGATTTGACTGTGCATCATCCCAAGGATGCAAGTAACGTAAAGGCTGCCATAGAAGCTTAATTGAGCCAGGTTCATATTAGTGTGCAGGTGAAGTTTAAAAGTACACATTGATGCTGACCCTCTCTTCTCATCACATTGTGTATGTCAGGGTGGAACCGGGTTCGCGGGCTCCGGCGTGTCCCTCAAAGCCAAAGAGGCCAGACCCGTGATGATGGTTTGAGAGAGCGGGTGGAAAACGGACACCAGGATGACTTTAAGGAGTAGCAACGTTCATTGTTGGACATACAGCAGGACCACAACAGCGGGGCTCACATTAGAGCTGCACGACTATGGCTAAAGTGATAGATTATTTTTGCTTATAATATAATCACAATTGTTAATTACAATTACTGGCAATGATGATTTTTGCTGGGTTTTTTATTTTATCATTTTCTTAATGTCTTTGTTGCTCATTGTGTTAATGGGTGTCATGTTTTTGGTCATACGGCATCTACTGGGCTCCGTGGGTTTATTGAGCCTGATGGATGGAGAGAGATTTTTTTAATGTTCTGTTTAATGTAGTGGTGAGGAGATGAGGGCAAGGTGCAACAGCTAGCCGAATAAATTGTTTGAATGAATTGCCAAGTTTCACGATTTCATAATAGGCTCTGTGCATAACTGTAGTCCCAGGTATCCAAAAGGTGGCATACCCGTTTCAGTTTCCCATAGCTTTATTTGATTGGCTCGGTCTGCTTGTGTAAGAATGCCGATTGCCTCAAATTTGACCAACTACAGTACAAGCTCAAAACCCACCTTCTACTCCTGATGCTTGTAACCCCTGCAGTTGCCAGCTGTATGTCTGCCTGGAGTATTTCTAGCTTAAGTTTATTATGTACAGTATATACCTTGTTTTGTGTGCTGTTTAGCTTTGTGGTATATTTCCAATGACTGGATTCCGTCTTTAATGTTCTTTTCCACAAGTCAGTGGACACTGGACACCTTTTTACCTTTTATGAAAAATAAAGAGACTGAGTGGTCTGTTTTACATTTAATACAGTTGTTGTTAATAAACATACACAGTACAGTATGGTAATACCCACACACATTTCTTGCTTGTTAAAGGGACATTGGTTTATCAAAACTGATGAATGTTGATAAACCTGGAGCTGGTTAAATTAGTGATTCTCAACAAGGGGATTTAACTATGTTCTCAGTCCCAAGTTTCACGACCCACTTATGATCCACAATCCAGCAACTACTACTGGGTATATAATGAATAAATTGGGAGAGAACTGAATACTGAGCTTGTCTGGCCTAATAAATTATCTAATGTTTTTTGTATACCCTTCATTTGGCATCTGGATGATCCATATTTTAAACATGTTACAAAGCCGAGTTCAAAATACAGACTTTTTCAGTGTTACATTTATCCATTTACTCAGAGTACAAATTGAACCAAATGGACCCTCCCTTACGGTTCCATTTGCACACTCAGAGTTAAATTAACATTTCATATTTCTCATTCACCATGGGAATGCAACCTGCCAAATACCCTTTGACGTGCATCAGGGTTGAGTATGGGACTGGGGTATAGTGCAGTATGATTCCATGTTGGAATAGACTCCCATTTTTCCAGAAGATGGCATACCCATTTCCTGTTCCCAATTTCCCAAAGCTAGGTTTGATTCGCTCTGCAGCAGGTTTGAAGTGGAAAAACTTTTGAGACCTTAACCACTTAAACCCCAGCATCCATATTTTTCTGAAAACCATCGAAAAAAGGTATTTAATATCGAGCAAAAACTGAAAAGTATAGAGCCCTGAGGGACTCCGGTCAATGAAGTATAGGGTTTAAGTGGTTAACGTGTTTCCAAATGGCAGGCGGATGGCAGATGAAGAAAGGGAGGGTAATGATTACAGTTCATCATGGTCCACCATGCCTCCATAGTCAGTGATGGTGCTGATCTTGATGAAGTCAATCTTATCCAGGAGTTCAGAGAGAGTCAGACGGCCATCCTGACAGAGTACAGAAACGCAGGAGGGTGGAGGAGAAGGAACAGTGTTGGTTGTAAGGGACGGGTTCATTCATTTATACTATTTATATCAGTTATATTTGTTGAGCGGCACAGTTGTCTAGTGAAGTTAAGGCTTAATGCACATAGAGAAAAAGTAGACTCACCTCAGAGCATCTTGGGACATTACAGTACCTCGTTCCCCCAAAATGTAGCTCAAACATGGGGGTAAAACACATTCTATTGACTATGCTGCCACCAAAATGTGGAATGCCTTACCAAAAGACATTGAAGATCTACCCAAACTAAAAGAAATAACCTAAAATGCCATTGGGCTTAGCTTAGTTGAACAACTTGGAACACCTTGGTGGTAGTAGCATCCTCTGCAGTATGTCTTACTGATGAATTGAGTACAATGGACCACAATGGAAACAAGCCCCCTGGGGCTTTTTGTGTTATCCTTTTTGCATAACCTTTGACTGTACTACATGTACTGTTAACTACCTTGTTGTTATCATGGTAAATGTAACTTCCACTATATGATCAAACACTATTAATATTCAGCTTGATGGCGAGATTACTCGCATATCACAACACTGAAATACAATTTACACTTTGTTTTTTTTTCTTCCTGAACATGGACATATCTAAGTACCTAATGAATAAGGCCTGTGTTTATATGAACTCAGTGACATTAAACTAAATGGTATCTTTCAATATGAGGATGCTTACTCAAGGATAAAACTGACTGAACTGTTGAATAGCTGATCATCACAACAGGTATTTTGTCATGTCAAACATATTGAGAGCACAGCAGTAATGTATCCCCTATGAGTATGTCAAATATCTGTTTACAGTAGTCCAGGCCCCTAAAACAACTTAAAATTACTGAGAATTCAAGTACAATCATCTACTGTTTTAACTCATCACATCTACTCATCACGCATGGCAATGCCCAACCATGCATCTTGATATATTAGCTAACTTTTAGAACTTATGAATGAAAGTTATGTCCCATAGCTTTCTAAACTGCAAAACCTACCGTATTCTACATCGACCCTGAAGTCAGCTGCCAATAGTTTCTGTGCTATAGGTATTCCTGTACCATGACCCAATTAGAACATCCAGGCTCAATTGTTGAGAAACACGGTAAGATACAGGACACTACCATGAATGGTGGCTATAGGTGGGATGTGGTAACTTTATATACTGTAACTGCATACTGTATTTAATGCACTCACACAGCAATGAATGCCTTTCTGAATAGACCTAGGATGAATGTAGATCTACATGCAACAACCATACATTAGTTTTACTAGACTGGATGGCATGCTGTGGTGCATTCATCAGATCATACATCACCATGAAGCTATAACAATGTGTCTTTGTAACTCGATCTTGCAAATCATTGCTGTCGGGCAGACACCTCGTATCTCTATATTTCAACTTTTTGTTATATTTTTTTGTACATTAATGCCCTACTTTCTCGCACATAAGTAGTGGAAATTGCTAAAACTATTTAACTTTTTGGACATATGAGGTTTTCACCCGACAGCAACAGAATATTAAAGTATTGTTTCTGAAAACCCATTCATGATCACAAAAAAAAATCCATAAGTAGAAAAACCAACATGGCTTTATTTCATTTTCACAGAGAGAAAAATGTTCCACCAATAAAGAGTGACTCACTTTTGTCTCCTCCACTTTGGCTCCCTCCCTTCCCTTTGTTTCCTCTTTTCCCTTTCTCTTTATCGTCTCTTTCAATAGATATTACGTTGCCCTCTCAACACATATCATATGTCATGTTTGGAATTTGTCACGGGCAGTACCATAATATCTATGAAAAGGACTATTCTTTGACAGGAGGAGTGTATGTCAACTGTGAGTGTATCGTGGTTTTGTCATAGCTTCTATTGTGCAGGTAAAAAGGAGCATAATGAGTTCAGTGAGCTGCCCCTGTGTGTGTGTGTGTGTGTGTGTGTGTGTGTGTGTGTGTGTGTGTCAATAAACACAGACATCCGCTCATGCCCGTGACTGCAAATTATGTGTGAATCAAGTGCGCGCGTGTGTGTGAGGACACAGTATGTGAATCATAAACCACAGTGTGTGTGTAATCTCCACAAGTAAACAACGTTATCTCCACAGTCCCATTCCCGTCCCATTGCAATGTGTACACAACATCACACTACAAATACGGACCCCAACCGTAGGCAGCACTAGCATAACACATACCCCCCATACACCCCACCTTTGAAAAATAAAATTTTGTAACAGGCAGCATTCTCCGTTGCATATGAAAACATAAAAAATAGGCTACACACAATTACTTATGTATCCCTCATGCCACCCCCCATCCCCCCGCCCCATCCCCCCTTTCACTCTTGCCCCTCGCCCCGTGGCGTAGTTGTGATGTCATCAAAGCTCGTCGTGTCTCTTGGTCAGGTCCTCTCCATAATTGGTCGCCTGGCTCCCAACAAACATGTTCCAATTGGCCAGAATCTCCTTCTTGGTTATTTTCTCATCCTGCCATGTGTTTTGATTGTTGAGATGCCACCATTATCATTGACGTCATGATTGAGAGAGAGAAAGAGAGGTAGAGAGAAAATGAAAGGAGAAAAGAAGTACAAGGTGGATGAAAGTGAGCAGTCCGATGAATGAGGTGAAGGAGAAACAAATGCAGAAAATGAGGTTGAGAGAGAGAAAGAAACGGACAGAGAGAGAATCTCATTATAATTAACAGGTCATTACCCCCAATTATTCCCATTATGTTCCTTATTAGCTGTGACAGTGCTGACACTGACTGCAGTAATGTGTGAGGTGAGGCGAGAGAACTCTGAGACGAGACTGAAGCTTCATTTATACTCTGTTGCACGACGGTGTCACTTGACAAAAAGACCAGATTTTGGCTTTTCGGCAAACGACGCCCCTGGCCTGTACCACAGATTATAAATTGGGCTTGATGCTCCTATGACTACTTTGCAGTCGTTTTTAGCATGCAGACTGGTGCCACATCTCTGCTCACATAAGCCCCACACAGAGAATGAAAAAAGGCCCTTCATATCCTCTGCGCACACTGCCTGAAATATGTTGCAGAATGACTTGAAACTTGTGAAATTCATCCATGTTATATGCTTTTAAATCCAGAACGACAGAGCTGGAGGCATTATTTTAATTCACATTTTACTCACCTAGTGCTAAAACTGAAAATGTATCACTGTTGACTGTATCTGTACATTGTGTTTTTAGTTGTACGTTTGTTTGTTTTTTGTCTTATTGGAACAATTTGTTTTTATTTGTGCTGCTGCCCGTCTTGGCCAAGCCTTCCTTGGTTTTGTGCGCCACTTATTTTGTCCGATATCTTGAGGTTTGTACAACTGTGTATTTTTCATATTCCTACCACAGCCCAATAACCACTTCCAGATATGGTCTATCTAATAGGCTATTGACTGCCTGCAACACAGTCTACCATCTAGTGAGGAGTGTGTTAACATATCCTGTGTGTGCGTGTGTACGCTCGCACGCATTCATTCATGCGTGCGTGCGTGCGTGCGAGAGAGGTGTTAACGTACCCTGTCTGTGTCTGTCTCGTGGATCAAGTGTTTGGCTTCATTGTCAGCATGGTCCACCTCTCCAGGTAGGATCCAGCCAGCCACCTCATTGCCATCCAGGTAACCATCCTAAACACCAGACATACAGTACGTAAATATCCACTCATTATCATGCAAGGCACAGGATGATGTGTTTAGAGATGATCTTTAATACAACACAATCGAACACATTTCAAATGCTTATGTATATAAATTATGCTATCCACTTGAGGGAACCGTGGTTGACAGTAAGGCCAACAATGAGCCTTTACTCATCCCGCAGATAGGCTATTCAAGGTACAGCCTCAAAACACTGCAACATGCAGACAAGATGATTGATGCGAAAAACGCAGAAAATCTAATCTGATCCAAAAGCTTGAATGATGGTGGAAGGCTCTGTAGGCGGTTTGTAAACGTGATTGTCACAAAGTGAGGTCATATTTATTTTTGCGACAATTTCGGACGAAAAATACTGTGCAAGAGCCTCTACAAGAGGTAAATAAACTCTGCAGATTTTAGTGTGTAGGCTTAACAAATAGCGGGCCAGGTCATTTTTACCTTGTTTACGTCTCTGAACTCGGAGAAGTGTTTCTTCTCGGTCTGGACCCATTCAGGTTCACTCTCTCCATTCTGCGTTGTGAACATGTCCCCTGTGGATCAGCCAAGACATGACTTGTCTCTCACACTCCTTATCAGCCATCAATACTGTGGTGCATGTCATGATGATACAGTGAATTGAGTCCTAACGGTCAGAGTGACATACAGTACTGTACACACACTTCCTTAATGCAATCATTTCACAATCACTTTGCAGCTCAACTTAGGTTCCAGCCTTTGAGTGCAC
This sequence comes from Gymnoscopelus braueri, assembly GCF_963280865.1. Classification (NCBI taxonomy): domain Eukaryota; kingdom Metazoa; phylum Chordata; class Actinopteri; order Myctophiformes; family Myctophidae; genus Gymnoscopelus; species Gymnoscopelus braueri. The sequence continues at coordinate 41,803,453 of NC_137615.1, read as the reverse complement.
TAGAACGGTGCCCGAATTTATGTGTTAAGTTAGCAGTAATGTTTGTTCTTCCTGTTGTGTTCTCAATTCTTATGTTTGTACAGTATGCTACTGTGAAGCAAGCATTCCAGGCATAACGCATGTTGGTTAACTGTAAAAACACTGCCCATGATTCATCTTTTTATCGTCATTTAAGTTCATTTCAGAATCTGATAGAATCTGTATCCGCGGTCTGCATCTCCATAGTAAATATTACTGCCGTAAAGCACATCAACAATGTGTAGATATGCCACTGTTGATAACTGAAACAGATACAGTAGTAGAGAAGGACACTTACCTATGTATTCATTTATGTCAATCTTTCCATCTCCATTCTTATCAATGTCACCCACGGTTTCCTAAAAGAAAAGAAGTGATGCTGATATGATCTCACCTGAATTAATTCATTCAGTAATTCATTTTAGTGTACTATACTGTAAGGCTACATCAAATCTAACAAAGAAAATGAATATTATAAATATAAATGATTAGCTATTTTGTATGCCACATTTCCATTCTTTGCGGGAGTCTTTGAAGTTTCCATTTAATATTCTGCAACTTGCCAAAAATGTCATCCCCAAACACTTTAGGATCAAGTTTTTAATACCAAATACACTTTTTCTACCGTGACTTACCTTCAATCTTTTAACAAATTTTATCAGAGGTGCATCATCTTAATTATGCCTGATTACAGTGAAAACTCTTATTGAAATTCATTTTACAAATATGAGCTAACGTAAAGTGGTACTCTTCTTAAGCTGTGCACTGCAATGGCTGGTTTGTTACTTGGATGTCAGTTGTTTTTTTATTACATATAATTTAAAGTAGTAGAATTTCTATAGTTATATTTAGTTTTTGTTCTTTTTTCAAATGTAGCTTGATCTAAATCCTATTCTGTGTTGCTGTAGTGACAAAATCAATATAATCCCCACTCATCTCCTCCTCTGATCTCTCATCTCATCTATCATCCCTGCTCTCCTCATCTCATATCTCATTTTATATGTAATCTCTCCTCTCCTCCACTCATCTCATTATGACTGTGTACCAGCATTGAATCAGTGGAGTAGTCACCTGCACCACCACGTCCCTCATGTGGTCATACTCTTCAGGGTGCAGGAAGGCAGTGAACTCCTCCCGGGTGGCAGTACCGTCACCATCACGGTCAGCTGCCTTGAAGCGGTTCTCGTCACGACGCAGCATGGCCTTGTAGGTGGCCTTGTCATCCACATCATCAAACTCCTCATCTGGAAAGTCAGCATCAAATTTCTTTTTTTAAAACTCAGGAAATTGGCTGGAGCAAGGTGCCAATGAAGTGGAAAGAATCTAGGATTTATCATTTACACTTGAATAAATTATCTAATGCAGAATATATCTACTTGTGACTGAAGTTAACCAGCCTAAACAATAAAGATAACGAAGGCATTAAAACCTTTAGAAAAAGTCAAGAATGACAATTATTTGCACAGTCGAGAAGCCACTGGTAGCTTTGTCTTATTAATTTGGGTGCTTTTATGTTCCGTTTTAATTTAGAAAAGAAAATCCACTGGAGTTTGATCAGCAGGTATCACTTAGTGGATAATAATACCAACAACAGTGGAAGTGGTAGCCTGGTTGTGGCTCTATGCCCAATCCTAATTACAATGTAAACCATCTCTCTCAGTCTCACCCATGTGGTCCCACCCTCAAAAACTGTTCTTTTAACGTTTCACCACCCCTTCATCATTCATTTCTCTCTCTCACCCTTCTAAGAATTCTCATTCTTCCTCTTTCTCCGCTTCCTTCTATTTCTTTCTTTCTTTATTAATGTCTTTCCATTTTATTTCTCTCTCTCATTCATATTTTCTTGCCTTAAATTCTCTTTCTATAACTTCCTCTCTCCTTCAGTTGCTCTCTCTCTCTCCTTCGTTCCTACCTATGTAGGAGCCGTAGGTGGTGTTTTTGTACTCCTCCCATGCTATTTTGCCGTCCTTGTTCTTGTCGTACTCGTGCCAGTGTTTGTTGACGTTCTCCTCGATGTACCTCCTCTGGCGGTGTTTGATCCAGTTGTGCAGCTCCCCGTGGCTCACATAGCCGTCCTTGTCTGTGTCAATGCGGTCCACGATCTTACTGCGAGTGGAGGACAGAGGACAGTTAAGCCTGATTTATACTTCGTCATATGGCAGTGTTAGACAGCGAAAGTAGCCGATCTACGGTATTAACTCACACCGTGTCACATCACGTTGCCATTTTCAGAGATTTTTCAGATTTCATGAGTCACCCCTCTTCAAAAGGTTCCTTTATTAGAAAGTGAATGGCCTTTTTGACATTAATTTTGGGGCACTTCTGTAATGAATATGTCAGTGGTTCTCAAAGTAGGTTCCAGGGGGTCCTCAGCAAAATGAGCAACAGTTTAATTTCACTATCATGTCATCAACTAGAAGTTATAGCCCAATGACAGAAGGTATAAGAAAAAATATACAAAATATATTTAAAAAAAAAACATCTCTTATGGGGGTTCCAGGCACACAATCTTTTCAAATCGGAGTTTGCGGCCTAATATGTATCAATTTGGGGGTCCTTCTCATGACAATATTATAGGTAGTGAGACAGGAAAGTGAGTGGAGATGCCCTGCAACACAGGGTGTGAACCTAGAACATTAGAATGAGGTCAGTGACAGCTGGTATGCACATTAACTGGCCTCTGAACATAAATGGACAATAACTATTTTAAGAATTCACAGTCTGCTAATGATCAGGCTCAGGGCAGCTTAAGTGATGTTTTGTGAACATGAATAATGCTCTCACTCCCAAAGGCACAGTGTTCAAACTCCCATCAGTGATGATATCACGACGAACCATGACGATTTTGCCGTGTGGAGCATCTCTATTAGCAATGAATACAAAACTGATTTTGTACAATACAGGCAATAAGGCACCACTGGCTGTGTGTTAAAGCTGAAATCTGGAACGTGTTTGAATGAATACATTTTTATTTTAACTCATCTGACTAGACTCTACGTTCAGGTAGGGGATACTACTGGTTGACAGGTCTGCCTGGAGATCAAAGCACAGTATCTATCCCTACCCACTCTGGCTTAGCTTGGTAGACATTGATTTTTTGTCTCACGCGGGATACCTGGGTTCGAGTCGTGGGAGGGACATAAATCTGCCTTAACAAGCCACAGAGCACAATTATATTATATTTCCCCAAGGATGCTTGGCTTGCAATATACTGTAGAAGCAGAGTCCTCTCTCAAAAAGAAAAGGGCTGAATGGAACCAAGCCAGTGGTAGGGACCAGTGGTCCCAACTGAGAGCTCCAATATTATGCAACACACCTTAACGGTGTACATTCCATACGCCCAATGACATGAAATGACGCGTTTGGCATCATCAGGCCTTCACTTCTGCATTATGCTGAGAAATACTAGTTTCTTTCCCCCACACCATGATCTCCTCACCTCAGAACAATGGGATTTCCCTTTAACTCTAAGCTGGTTACTTTGCATTGACTATTTTTTTTCCTCTGTTGAAGTTATTCTTTGTCTGTGACCCAGTGAGATCTACTGTGTATGTATGTCACCCACCTGCAGACCAATTGACTGACTAACAAACAAACACCTGTCTATTGTGTGAACACTGCCCACCGCCAAGTGACGCAGCCTTTAATTTAATGTTGAAAAATACAAGTGGGACGTACGCAAGTTTGCCCTTGCTTTCTTCGGGGGTGAGCTGGTCGAAGGTCTTGGCCTCCTCCTTGCCCAGGAAGGCCTCGTGGTCGTACTGGAAGCCGTCACCGTCGGCGTGGGCTTGGTCACTCAGGTCGGCTTGGTGGTGGATGCGCTTCTCCTTAGCAGGGACGGCGAAGGCTCCGCCCGCGATGAGGAGGAGAGACCCCAGTAACCTGAGCAACATCTTCACTGACTATAGGAGGCAGGAGAGAGAGAGAGAGAGAGACAGAGAGAGAGGGAGAGAGAGATTGGGGATGGAGATAAATTGACACAAATGCACTCATTTAAAAACTGAATCATTCATTATCTTACATCTATTAAAAATATATATAAAAGTAATTCAGTATCAAGAATAGCAATACAAACTCAACCACAAGTTACCATAAGAGAATGCATTGCTTTGATCCAAAAAACATCAACTGAAACTCATTCATTTTATATAGTTCATCTCACCTGAAAAGGTTTCACATAAAATGAATGAACTGAAAATGATGACTTACATATATAGGCCTTAATAGAGCCTAGAGAGGATGGGAAAAAACAGTAGCTCCATTTAAGGGCGTAAAGTTTGACGAAACATGCATAGCCTACTGTATGAAAGCTGAATCACAAAAGTTAAAATAACCTTGATAAATAACATTAATTATATCAAATGTCAGTGGTGTAAAGTATTTAAGTACATTTACTCAAGTACTTTACTTCATTAAGTACAATGTTGAGGTATTTTTACTTTACAGGAGTATTTCCTATTTTCTGTACTTTTACTTCTACTTCACTCAAAGGCAAATATTGTACTTTTACTCCACTACAATTATTTGAAAATTTGAGTTACTAGTTATTTTGCAGATTATTGCAATAGAAGATTATATTATAAAACTTTCATTAACCACTTTAGCCCTATATTATCCAAGCTGTTCGATCTACAAGCTCATGGTGTTGTGAGCTTCTCTGCTATTTTCAAACATTAAAGTACTTTTACTTTTGTTACTTTAAGTAAATTTTGATGCCAATACTTTTGTACTTTTACTCAGTACATTTTGAATTCCGGACTTTTACTTGCAACAGTATTTATCTGCATTGTATTGATACTTTTACTCAAGTAAAACATTTGAGTAATTTTTCCACCACTGTTAATTATGTCAAATGTGCTAGACTAGAGAAGGGTTTGGATGAAATGAACTTACCAGTTTGTTGCAGAACCCCAACTTAAAACTGTTGTAAAAAGTGTAAGATGTAAGACGCGTTGGCACTAACCCTGGCGTCTTTAAACTCTACGTCTCAGGGGGAGGAGCCACTCAAGTGCGGCTCTGATCCAACCAATAGAAAGTAGCAGACTGGAGTAACGGGAGTCCTCAACTTCAGGGTTGCCATGTCCGATTATTGTAAGCGACATTGGGCTTGCTTTTCTGTAAAGTCGCTTGTTATTTGGGGCTTGTTTCTAAAGTGTAGTTGCTTATTTGGGGCTTGTTTCCTAGTGTTGTTTATAAACCAGTGGTTCTTAAACATTTTCATGTCAAGGACCCCCAAATTAATATGTATTTGTTCACACCCCCCCATCTGAAAATATTTTGTGCCAGGGACCCCCATATAAGAATTGTGTTAAAATGTTTCAAAATTGTTCCAAAATTACCTATTTTTTCCTGATTGTTTTTTTTGTTTTTTTGAAAATAGCAGATCTACAAGCTCACAATGCGACGCGCTGTGAACTTGTAGATCGGATAGATATTTTCAAATAGCCGTAGCCTAGTCGCTTCTTTTGGGCTTGTTTTCGTAGACTTATTTCTCTCGCAGAATCTGGCAACACTGAACGGATTCCTCAACTCATTCTGATTGGCCTTGAACCGCCACGTTGACACGGGAACGCGCGCGGTACAGCTCCCCATGTGCGGGAGCGCGCCTGTAAATATTGCAACCTGGTTTCAACTTTGGAAGTCAGTTTTCGTCAGCATTCAGTATTAAAACGTGTCGTTAGAAAACATCAGTGGTGGAAAAAGTACTCACTGTTTTACTTAAGTATAAGTATCAATGCTATATAGAAATACTCTGCTACAAGTAAAAGTCCAGTGTTCAAAATGTAATTGAGTAAAAGTACAAAAGTATTCAAAATGTGCTATATAAAAAATGTACTTAAAGTACCAAAAGTAAAAGTACTCATTGTGCAGATTATGCATTATTTCACAAGTGTTCAAAATGTATAAAAATCATTTGCAATCAATAGCAGATCTAAAAGTTCACAACAGGCTACTTTCAAATAGCCAAAGGATAAAGTGGTTAATGCATGTTTTGAAATAATACAAATCTACAAGGTAAACTAATAACTAAAGTTTTCAAATATTGGTAGTGGAGTAGAAGTAAAAGTAGCCTACTGAAAATTTAAAATAATTCAGTAAAGTAAAAATTCCTCAAATGTGTACTTATAAGTACAGTACTTGAGTACATGTACTGAGTTACTTTCCACCACTGTTAGAAAACATCCACCGTGAGTCTGTGACAATCCAGGATTGATTCATTTTATAGTCCAAAGTGTATAATCTTATCAGTGGTATATCTGAAAATGATCAAGATGTTTTATTAGCCTATCTCAAAACTGAAAAAGAATTAGGTTTTTGACTATGTTAAAGAGGAATACTATTAAAATGTTAAGCACATACATTCTACAAATGTGACACACTTCCATGAGCAGAAAAGATGTTCCATCTCTGTTGATTCAGAATCTGACCAGTGTAAAGTAACTAAGTACATTTACTCAAGTACTGTACTTAAGTACAATTTTGAGGTATTTTTTACTTTGCTGGAGTATTTCCAAGTTTCAGTACTTTTACTTCTACTCCACTACACCTCAGAGGCAAATATTGTACTATATTGTACTCCACTACAATTATTTGAAAACTTAAGTTAGGCCTACTACTTTGTAGATTTGGATTATTATCATAAAACATACACTAACCACTTCAGCCCTATATTTCGGCCATTTGAAAATAGCAGATCTACAAGCTCACAATGTGTTGAATACCGAGGCATTGTGGACTTGTAGATTGGCTATTTTCAAAATATTATTTTTTGGTACATTTTGAACTTGTGAAATGGGACATTCTGCACAATGCATACTTTTGGTAGTTTAAGTAAATTTTGATGCAGAATCCGATACTTTTGTACTATTACTCAAGTACATTCTGAATACGGGACTTGTACTTGTAACAGAGTAGGGCCTACTCTGTAAAAGTACTGCAATACTAGATACTGCAATGTAGATATAGCCTACTACTACATTGCAGTATTGATACTTTTACTTAAGTAAAAGATGTGAGTACTTCTTCCACCACTGCCCCTATAGGCAGACTATTGATTCCATTCTCTGAGCCCCGTCCTCACCCTCACTGACACTGACCCAATGTGTCATCATTACACACATTGCGCAACAGGCCTACTTGTTTAATTTCAGTAGCCAGATGCTATTCTGTAACTTGAAAAATATTATTTTGCCTATTTATATAAATGAATCATGAGTTCTGATACGCTATACCAGTGGTTCCCAAACTTTTTAGCACAAGACCCAAGTGAAAATAGCAGATCAACAAGCTCACAATGCACTTCGCACCACGTTGTGAGCTTGTAGATCTGCTATTTTCACCACTTAGTTTTTTTTAAATTGTATTCATGAAATACTTTAGAAGAATGTTGGAATTGGTTTCTAATTGATAAAAAGTTGTGATTTTTTTGTTAAATGTATTTATTTATAATATATTGGAAACGGAAAAAAAGGGGACATTTACTTGCGACCCATAAAAATTGGTCCGACCGCGACCCAAACATGGGTCCCGACCCACTGTTTGGGAAACAGTGCGCTATAGGCGGTGGTGGGTGACCTGAACAGAGATCACGAGATTGACAGGTGTCTGTCAATGACCTACCTGTCAATGAGGTCAATTACTGATCTGATTGGAGCAGGGCCATTAAGGTGATTGAGTTGATGTTGAGAATGTTAGCAATGACAACTTGCTCAGTCTCTCAGCTGAACTGTCGTTTTAAAACTCTATGACAAATAGGAAGGAAGTAGTATATTCTGGAGATACTCATGTTTCAGAACCTATTAATAAAACATGGGGGTCCATTTGGTTACATTTTTGCCAGACCCAAGGGGTCGGGCTTACATGAGGCTTTGTACCTGTTTCGTCCATACATGGGCATGGTCACTTTGTCCTCCGGCCCCAGCCAAAAAAAAATCTGTCCCCAAAAAAAGTCTGTCCATACATGGGCATAGAAGGGACACACGTCGTGCGAAGTCTGTCCCCCTTTCGTCCCCTTTCGTCACGAACTATTCATGACATCATTATTATGTCACAAGTATGTAATTAAGTAAAGCTTAAAAGCTTAATCATTCTGGGTCTGGCAGAACCAGGTCTCCTGGTCTTGTTACCCTATCAGAGTTACGAATGTAATTGGGTGGTAGATGAGTGGTAGTGGTTTGGTCACCCGGGTTTGAATCCAGGCTAGGACATAAAATGTATATGGATTGCAGCCTGAAATAAAATTCTGTTGCACGTGCGTGCGTGCGTGCGTGCGTGCGTGTGTGCGTGCGTGCGTGCGTGCGTGCATGAGGATGTTGTTAGGGTGTCAATGGAGAGTGGTAGCTTTCGTCTGCACTCAAAGATGTGAGCTCAACCCAAGGTCGATCCTTGACCCAAATCATTAACCACTTAAATCATATATACTTCGTTGACCGGGGTCCCCCAGGCCCAAGGGTCTATACTTGATCCCCTCATTTGTTTTCCTCTCTCTCAAAAATAGCGGATCTACTTGCATGAGATCTGCTATTTTTGCTGAATGTTCACCTATTATGACATGAATGACTAGAATAAGGATGCTAGGGTACATGTGGTTAAGAGCCAGATAGTACTCATGGTTGAAAGTCTTCACAAAACAATGTGATCCCAAGTTCAATCCCAAGTTTGATCTACCCAGGCGTTTTATACATGATCTTATTCAATATCATATGGCTTTATTATCACCACAGTTGCGCAGATTCACTCCTGTGAACGTTTGCTACTGGTGGCCACTGAGCAGATAGGGTTTAAGTAGGCCTGTCACAATTATTACATAATCGTCTAATCTTAAGTATTTGAGATAATCACAATTATTTTTGCATAATCGTCATAATCGTTTCCATGTTTAAAGATGTTCACACCTTTTCAAATATAAAAAAAGCTGAAATAGCAGATCTACAATCTTACAACGCATCACTTTGTGACGCGTTGTAAGCTTGTAGATCAGCTATTTCTACTATTTTTCAATAATTTCCATTTTTGGGCGGTGAAACCACCCCTATAAGTGAGGTTTGGAAATTTGTACAATTATCCTGCGCTGTGATTGGCCAAAAATTTTCCCCGCCTAACCCTGCACCGTGATTGGCCAATCACAATCTATTCAGGACTGTTATTAGCCAGTGTCACATGACACATGTGCATAGCCCTATATAAGAAACCATAACTTAAAAAAAAACATAAATTTGTTTTTTTTTAAGTTATGGTTTCGTCCATCATAAAGAGTGTTTCAATAAATGTATTTATCTTTTGTACATGATTGGTTGACTCCATTCAGTATTGTGATTAGCTAGCAAGACACCGCCCACTTCACACAGGGTGTGATTTTTTTTCTTATTGTGTATTTCAATTATTTGTCATATCTGCCCTTTGCAAAAAAAATTACGAAGCATAAAAGGCTTCATATTGACAATTAATCGTCAACTTAAATTTGTCGGGACAGCCCTAGGTTTAAGTGCATTGTTCAAGGGCACCTTGAATTGAAATGAAGGCAGGCATTTCAACTTTGTCCCCAGACAGATTTTCCCCAATATTGATGATAATGTCTAACCAACATTTCAGCTGACACCTGCATGCATCTGACCACAGCTGAAGCAGAGATTCAAACGTTACAAGAGCAAGCCAGCGGAACTTGAACGAGACACAAGCGTCAACACCGCTGACCCAGAAAAGTCAGGCATTTCTAGGCCCGCAGGACGCGCACACAGTCAAATCCTCTGCGTTCATTTATCCATTTGTAACTCTGAGAGTGTACAAATGCATTTGGTTACATTTTGTACACTCTCAGAGTTACACTGTGATGTGATTCTCTGTTGCAAGTGATTCCTTCAGCAAATGTCTGTCACGCTGGTTGTGCAGGATCGATGGCACACTTATTGATGACAATGACATTGTGCAGTGAAAATGCTGAGTGACTCTTGGGGACCCTTAAGAGTGCATTTCGACACTAAGAGCAAAATGTACACTCAAAATGTTACCGTGTGGATTGCAAACAAAGATGCATTCCTTATGCGTCCCCCCAACTCTCTCTCTCTCTCTCTCTCTCTCTCTCTCTCTCTCTCTCTCTCTCTGTCTCTCTCTCTCTTTCTGTCTCTCTCTCTCTCCTAAACATAAACTTTGCCTCCATCTCCCCTCACCCTTCTCACTCAGGCCCGTTTCCTGTCCTCTCTCTACGTTTCACATCTCTCCTGTCCTCTAGTCTGTCTCTCTCTCACTCTCTCTCTCTCTCTCTCTCTCTCTCTCTCTCTCTCTCTCTCTCTCTCTCTCTCTCTTTCTCTCTCTCTCTCTCTCTCTCTCTCTCTCTCTCTCTGCTCCCTCTCTCCTCCTCTCTTCCCTTGCCTGAGGCACTGCGTCTAGTTCCATGGAGCAATCGAAGGTGACAGGGGCAGAGAGAGCGGAGGGGGCGAGAGAGGGTTTGTGCCATAGTGTAGCCCGGGGGCATACCACCGCACAGGGATGGAGAGAGAGAGAGAGAAAGAGAGAGAACAAGGAAGCTGGACAAGGATGAGCGAGAGGAGACAGCCGAAAGTGGTAATTCATAAGAGATAAATATTTCATAATTTAATGTATTTACAGTGCATGAGGCTCCATAGGCCCGCCCTCTTTCCGGGAGTTTCTGGGGGGGCAGGGGGGGGCAGTCATCCAAGGTAAGCGAGTGACAACATGATTTTGCATGTATATGCGTGTAGACCATCCCCACTACAACGCCATCCCACCCCCACCCAATGCACACGCCTCCCCCTCTCCACAAACACACACGCACACGCACACGCACACGCACACACACACACACACACACACACACACACACACACACACGTATACTGTTTTTTGTTTTAAGGGACATGAAGTTAATTTGTCCCGACATGGTTGCCATGGTCACCTCATCCCTCCCCCTTGGCATAGAGAGAGAGAGAGAGAGAGAGAGAGAGAGAGAGAGAGAGAGAGAGAGAGAGAGAGAGAGAGAGAGAGAGAGAGAGAGAGAGAGAGAGAGAGAGAGAGAGAGAGAGAGAGAGAGAGATGGCAGGACCTAACGAGAGGCAGAAAAAATGTGCCCTATAGCAACGCACGCACACTTTTGCATCCATGCATACGTATGCTTTCATGGACTCATAAATATCACCCAGCTATCCTGGAAAAGAAAAGAAAACTCATCTTTTATTTTTCATTTGTATGTCACAACCCAGTAAAGCTCTCCTTTTTTACATTATGTCTTTAAACTCACTTAAGCAAGTGACAGAGAGAAAGTGACAGAGAGAGAGAGAGAGAGAGAGAGAGAGAGAGGAGGGGATTGAGAGAGTTAGAGAAGGAGGGCAGGGCGAGCAAGAGCGTGGCGTCTTGTCAACCGGAAATAAAACATGTTGGCACCCTCCTCCTCCTCCTACACTGCACCCCCCCCCCCCCCCTTTTCTCGTCTCTCTCTCTTCCGCGTGCCCTCTCTGTTCCCCTCCTCATCCCCTTCATCCTGCTCTGAGACAGTCATCCCTCGCTCTCCTTGCTTTTGGCCTCCATAGCTCTGGTCACATCGCCACATCTTTATCTTGGTAACTTGGTAACTTTATCTTGGAATCTTAGTGTTTTTTATCCATTTTGACACTGTCGGGGTGCTATAGGCTCTATGCACAGCAGCCATATTGGAAAGAAATTGGGCCTCTCCCTTACTTCCTTCACAGGTCTTTCCAATTATACTAATGAAGGCTCTGTTCCATTCTGGTCAAACAGAGTCAGGGTGCTGATATTGTGCATGTTGACTCACTGCTGGAAACACTCTGCTACACCAGTGGGTCTCAAAGTGTGGTCCAGGGACTCCCATGGTTCCTTAAGGGGGTTCCTAATGGCCCCTTATGGGTGGTCCTTGAAATTAAAAAGTTTGAGAACCATTGTGCTACACTAAATGGAACAGAGCTAAGATCTAAGAGGAACAGATTAGTGTAATTGGTAAGACCTGTGAAGGAAGTAAGGAAGAGGCCTAATTTCTTATCGCTGCTGTGCATAGAGCCTATAGCACCCGACAGTGTCAAAATGGATAAAAAACACTAAGATTCCAAGATAAAGTTACCAAGTTACCAAGATAGAGATGTATTTCAGCCTGCCTCAGTCTAAAGTGGGGATTTCCCGCCCTAAACAGAACATTTATTCAGCACATAATCTCATGCAAATGTCCAAAACTATTAGCTACACAGTAGAGTCCTCTGTGTTAATTTAACAATTTTAACTAGAGTGTACAAATGGAACAAAATATAAATGTTGTCTATTTTGTCCCATTTGTAGGACTCTGCAAGTGTACAAATGGGACCAAATGGATCTATAAGTGTCCATATCCATTTGGTCCAATTTGTACACTTGTAAAGTTACAAATGGATTAATGAACACTGAGGAGTTTACTGTGTTCAAAGTTAAGTTATGTGAAGTTGTGCATCTTTGCGTGTGTTTTCAAAGTTTCACTGCCATGAATGTTTAATGATATAATGCTTAGTGTGACATGTAAAAGCAGAACAATACAATACAAAACTCCTGATATGTACAGAAATGCAACACACAGTAAGTACATGCTGCCTTTGAGAAACGATGTGCACCAGTGCATTGGCTGCCACAGACATTTTGCTACAGTATAAAACGTAAATAATCTAAAAATCGAAACTACAGCAATAAAACACAGCACTGGGTTGTTTCAGTGACATTCTGTAGGTTTGTTCTGTCATTTGTTCAATGTGCAAATGCCTCGTCTCCTCTCTCTGCCTTTATCATCATCATCATCATCATCATCATCATCATCATCATCATCATCATCATCATCATCATCATCATCATCATCATCATCATCATCATCATCATCATCTTCTTCTTCTTCTTCTTCTTCTTCTTCTTCTTCTTCTGCTGCTGCTTCTTATTCTTCTTCTTCGTGACAAGGACTCTGTTTTTCCCTGGCTAATCCAATGAAATATGCAAATGTAGTGTCATGACAGTGTCAAAGTGCAGTCAGAGTGAAATCACGCCAAACAGACTGTGGCGTGCTCTGTGTGTGTGTGTGTGTGTGTGTGTGTGTGTGTGTGTGTGTGTGTGTGTGTGTGTGTGTGTGTGTGTGTGTGTGTGTGTGTGCGTGTGCGTGTGCGTGTGTGTGTGTGTGTGTGTGTGTGTGTGTGTGTGTGGTAGCTTTCGTCTGCATTCCGAGATGAGATCAACACGAGGTTGGTGTCATGACATTTGACCATCAGCATCAGCATTGGGACTTTGTGTGATTAATACAATTGAAATTATGATCAACTCCATACTGTATGTGCCAGATTATGTGAGAACTGAGGATTGGGACCAGAAGTAGCAAGTCTATAGGAGCGCAAAGTAAAATGCATCCATGTTTATGGATGCATATTACATTTGATCCTTCCCCTGGAAGTGCCTGTGTTTGTTCAATTATGTATTTAGATATGTTTTCCAAGTTTCTAAACAAGCATAAAAGTTTGTCAGATGACCTCAATTGCAATGTGTATCACAAGGACTCACAGGCTGACTTAACACGTTAAGTGTTCAGATGGGTGGGCCGTGTGCATTTTAAGAGCATGTTTATATTAATGATGAATCAATCGATTGTGTTCCGTTTAGGATCAATGGAACTAGCATAGTATATGTATACTTTAAGTTTTAAATAAATATTTGTAAATACAGTGACATTTCTTTTATTATATATATATATATATATATATATATATATATATATTATATATATATATATATATATATATTTGCATATTCTTTTATGATATTATTATTAAAATCTTAGTGTTTTGTATATCCTCATGGCCCCGGTCCACAGGTTGAGAGTCACTGGCCTAATATACCATGCTACTTAATGCCCAACACCTCAGCTATTGCTCATATGTGAGAAGGGTATGTTCAGCTAAACATTCATGCAGTAGACAGTAGTAGATTAGCATTGTTGTCAAACAACTTGATTAGTCAATCAAGGATCAGCAGAGCGCCTGTGAAAAGTCAAAAGTGATTCTCCAATCTCCACCATGTGTGTGAAATGATAGACAGACATATAGATAGATAGATAGATAGATAGATAGATAGATAGATAGATAGATAGATAGATAGATAGATAGATAGATAGATAGATAGATAGATAGATAGATAGATAGATAGATAAATAGATAGATACATTAGATATCCTTATTTACATGTATTTACATGTATATACAGTATATAAGTACATATAAGTATTTTTTAACACCAAATGCACAATGTTTTGTTTTGTATTCTTTCGCAAAATTGTATTCGCAAAATTGAAATGTGAGACAATGCTATTTACACATTTCTTTATTCTAATTTAATTGTACATACATTTCTTAGTTTTGATATTTTAATTTCACACTTGCTTTGTCAATGTATGTTAATATGTTTCTCATGCTAATAAAGCCTCTTTGAATTGAATTGAATAGAGAATTGAATAAGATAGATCAATCGAAATACTTTATTGATCCCAAAGGAAATTCCTGTATTGGTTATACATCAAGGTCATAAAGGTCTCTGTTATCAGCATAGATAAGATACTGATTTTGTTTAGCTTGTTGTTATTGTATTTCCATTTTTCATTACTGAAAAGTGTAATTATTTATGTATTTCAACATTGCTAGTAATTATGTGATACAGTATTCAGTAGTAATAGTAATTAATCGTATCTGGTATATTGCAGTGCAGGAATCAGCAACTTCAGGTATTTAGGGTTCAGTCTGAGGAGGAAGGTAAAACGTACAAACATGAAGTCTTCGTTTTGTTTTGTGTTTTTACATTTCTAAATAAATCCGGTTGTTTCCATCCTCCATCAACATGTCTGTCTCTCTCTCTCTCTCTCTCTCTCTTTCTTCTTCTCTCACTTCACCACCTCTTTTCCTGGCATTAAGTCCAGACCTGACACTGACACTGACTCTGTGTGTCATCCCTCTCTCCCTCCCTCCCTCCCTCCACCCCGCCCTGCACTCTCCCTCCCTCTCTCCATCCATGGCTCCGAGGACCAAAGTGCCTGAAGACACGTTTCTCTCTCTGTCTCTCTTTCTCTCTCTCCCCCAGCACCCCCTCCCTTTCACCCTCTCTTTCGCTCCGTCTAACTCTCTCCATCTCTCTCTGTGTGGCTTGCTTCCCCGTTTACTGCTTGCCTCTCCTCTACTCTCCCTCTCTCTCTCTCTCTCTCTCTCTCTCTCTCTCTTTCTCTCTTTCTGAGCAAACGCTCACACACACACAGTCAACAAAAGAGAGGTCAGACAAGCTGGATGGGAGAGTGGTGAAAGGGAGGGAGAGGAGGACGTGAGGACCTGAGGACGTGAGGACCTGAGGACCTGAGGCCTGGGCTTGGGCAGCAGGGCAGGAGAGAAACGTGGAGAAGGGGAGGAAAGACAAGACTTTTTGGGGGGGATCCTTCACCAACACCAACCCCCTCCAAGTTGTAGGTGAGTGGACCTCTGCTGAAACTCCTCACTTCACAAATATGAGAAGCACACAGAGAGCGAGAGAGAGAGAGAGAGAGAGAGAGAGAGAGAGAGATAGGAAGACCTGCAGCAGAGAACGAGCAACAAAGCATGGCGACCCTGCACGTGCGACCTTTGACTCGTAGTTGAGACGAAAGCTTATCTCGCCTCCTATAGCCTAATTTTAACAGTGTTGCTTGCCGACAAGAACTGATCTACAAGCTTCTTGTCGTGCGATGGAATATAAATTGGTTGCCATTTTTGGTACGCTACCTCCCATCGGCCACGACTCAGCAGACATTTTGTGTTGACAATTGGAATATTACACAGTATATAATGTCAGGGAAAATGATATCTTCTGGGTGCCATCTGTGACAATCAACATCTGTGATGTTAGTGTTAGAGCTTTTACAGTGAAAAAGGTTAGTGTTTTTCAGCTTAATCTCACTACAAGGAGTGTTATGATTATGACTAAGTAATATTTCCTCCTTTCAGCTTTTATCATTTTTATGGATTTACAATGTCTTATAATATTGCTTTTTTGTTGTTGTTGCTACAAATAATTAATTATAGAATGTAGGGTCTGACTTTTGATTTAGTGTCATGACCTTCTCTCTAGTTTATCTCTCTAATTTCTGTAACTTTTCTGTAACAACAAAAGCCGTTCGAAATTTCAAATCGTTTTCCAGTGATACTGAGATGATTATTGTCTTAGGTCTATAACCATCAATTCAATTCAATTCAATTCAATTCAATTCAATTCAATTCAATTCAATTCAATTCAATTCAATTCAATTCAATTCAATTCAATTCAATTCAATTCAATTCAATTCATTCCAGTTCAGATAAATGCAGTTACATTAAATTCATTTTCAATTCATTTAACACAGTTGGGACTACAGTGCAGTGCAGTAGATTGGGTTTAATAACTGCCTTGCTTTGATTTCAGACAGAATGGTGTCAGAGAAAGATAGAGTGACTGAGGATTATCCTCATTTCACAGTCAATTTCAGGGTTTCACACATTTATAGTAGAGTGTAACTTAATTTATACTCCATCGCATGACAGTGTCATTTGCTGAAAATAACTGATTTCAAGCTAACAACAGGTTTTTTTCAGTACGGCGTACAGATTAGTATTGTCACGTCCAAATCATGTGACGTGACATTGGCAATACAGCTGTAAGTTTTATGTCACTGTGTCTGTGTCTGACCGTGGCAGTAGCTGATGTTCCCAGTAAAATCCTCAGTGTTAATTTATACACTGAGGATTTTACTGTGTAGGAACAGGCAAAATGCTGAAGTAAGAGACAGGTTTCATTAGCATTTTTTTCTTCTTCTATCTCTCACGGTGTGTGTGTGTGTGTGTGTGTGTGTGCGTGTGTGTGTGTGTGTGTGTGTGTGTGTGTGTGTGTGTGTGTGTGTGCGTGTGTGTGTGTGTGTGTGTGTGTGTGTGTGTGTGTGTGCGCGCGCGCGCGCGCGTGTGCGTGCGTGCGTGCGTGCGTGCACACGCATGCGTGTTTAATTGCAGTATAACACATCTATTGGAGCGTTCACTTTTCATTATTCTGGGGTATGAGTGTGTTCAGTACATGTTACAAAGTACATGTTATTTTTGTTGTTGTTGTTACATGCGGTTCAATAGCATTCTGACAGTATTGTTCCCTCTCCTGCATCATTTCTCTACATTTTCCATCATTCACCCACAGAACAACTGTACTTAAGGTTTTGAATCAAGTGTCTTTCATCAATTAATCATGTATTTCAGCATGGGATATACATGCACTGCCCAAGGCGCACTTGATATGTGTTTCGTTTGCTCAGACAACTCTCAGAAATGTATGTATGTATATAAGTTATAATATACTACACAATTGCTTTGTTATAATAGGATTCAGTAAGGGAATGTGGGCACAGCCTCTTCTGCTAATTTGTTTTGTTTATTGAGAAACCATTTTGACATAGTAGGGAAAACACAGCTGTTGGTTGTGTTCCATTCAGGTCAAACAGAGTCAGGGTCAGTGGTGGAAAGTAACTAAGTTAATTTACTTAAGTACTGCACTTAAGCACAATTTTTAGGTATTTGTACTTTACTTGAGTAGGCCTACTTGCAATTTCCAATACTTTTACTTCTACTCCACTAAACCTCAGAGGCAAATATTGTACTTTTACTCCATACAATTAGTTGAAAACTTTAGTTACTAGTTACTTTTCAGATATAAATTATGATTATAAAACATACATTAACCACTTAGCCCTATTTTATACATAGGCTATTTGAACATAGCCGATCTACAAGCTCTTTTACAATGACTTTTACTTGTAACAGAGTATTTCTATATCGCAGTATTGGTACTTTTACTTAAGTAAAGAATTTGAGTACTTTTCCCACCACTGGTCAGGGTTCTGCTATGTGCATGTCTCACTGAAAAGACCCTGCTACCTGGAACAGATCCTTAATTATTATCATTGGTGACACCTGTGTTCACCCTGTGTTTTGTAATATTTCCAACATTGTAGCCAGTGTGCAGGCACTGATGTGCACTCCTTTGTCTGTGCATTAGTGTAGGTAACATCTAGCAGCGTCTAGCCTTGTGTACAAGACACCTAATGTCAGTTGACAGTGCTACTCTCTCCTTTCAAGCGTGCGTATGGCTGTAGTCAGTGCCGGGACAAGGCAGGACTCAGAGAGGTGCCTTAATTATTACCCTGTGTGTTTGGGATGAACTCACTGATGTGTCGCCTCAGGGCATGATGCAGTCAAGTGTGCGTATATGGGGGGGCACGGGGGGCGAGTGTATTTGTGCATGTGTACATATATGTGTTGATTGCTGTTTATGAGTATATCTTTGGGGCTTGGGGTTTGTATTTGAGTGCGTTTGAGCATGTATGTGTTTGTGTGCAAGTCATTATGTTGAGGTGTCTGTGTGTGTGCGTGCGTGCGCGTGCGTGCTTACGTGCGTGCTTACGTGCGTGCGTGTACTGTATTATATATATATATATATATATATATATATATATACACACACACACACACACACACACACACACACACACACACACACACACACACACACACACACACACACAATCTACAACACACAGATTTGGTGTAAAGGAAAACAGTTAGAGGTTCAAGGATAGACCCATGGGGGACCAAAGTATATAGAGTTTCAGTGGTTAAAGGACCAGCATTGGTACACATTACTGTCTATTGTCATACATACTAGATAGACCATTTCCTACTAGCTTTAGTTAGCCAATTGCTTTTGCTTTCTTTACATTTCCTTAAAACGTACAAACTTACGAGCTGAGTCAATGTAGGCATAACATCATTGTGTGGACATGGACATTTGAATTTCGTTGGGACATCTGTTTTTTTGTCCAGCGACTAACAGTTCAAATCAATCTGCACTTTAAAATGCTTTAAAACGCAATGATAACATACTGTACCTTTGACAAAACAATTCTGTTTCTCAAGCAAGAGTCTATAGTCTCTGCAAGTTGATTTTCCTTAGCTTACTTAAATGCATGGATTCCAATGGCTTCCGAAAAAGCAAACTACGGTATGCTCTGGAATATGATCAGCAGTAATGTCAAGTATAATGTGAGTTGTAGTCAACAATGAACTCGATTTTTTTGTTATGTTATTGTTTCTTCAATTTCTCTTTCGATTATCACTCACCCTCTTTTCTCTCTCTTCCCTTCTCTCATCTTCTTGTAGGGCCTTGCTCTTGATTGGTGGAGAGAGGTCTGATCAGGTGTGGTCCTTGGTCTGATTGGTGGAGATCAGGTGTGGTCGCGGAAGTGGAGGGATCGGGGTCAGGGGTCATGTGTGAGAAACTCACCATGCTCAACTTACAGAGTGGCACAGACTGGACGCCAGCCAGCAGCTGGTACCATCAACCCAGCACCATGCCACCGCATGGCACCGGTAAGAGGCAACTCAACACACAGCTGCTGCTCAAAGCAAATGAGAAAGAGCGTTTGGTGTGTGTGTGTGTGTGGGTGGGTGTGTGTGTGTGTGGGTGGGTGTGTGTGTGTGGCGGCTTGTAGTGGAGTGAAGAAATCTTCCACTTGACTAAGCAGAAACAGAGGGTGCCAATAGCTGCACACACACATTTTAATTCTTTATTTGAATCCACAAATTACGATAAATTTTCAGGGAAACAAATATAACGGGGGTGGCGGCTTGTAGTGGAGTGAAGACATCTTCCACTTGACTAAGCAGAAACAGAGGGTGCCAATAGCTGCACACACACACACAATTCAATTCAATTCAAAGGGCTTTATTGGCATGAGAAAACATACGTTTACATTGCCAAAGCAGAAAGCACAATACAGCAATACAATCAGAACAAAAAATATGTACATTTGAAAGTCAGAATCTTCAATAGATCAATTTCTATGTACCAAGATCACTGGGTGCAGGTATAGTGCAGGAATATACACAATGATTAGTCTTTAGGGTGGTTGTGTTCCGTTTGATATCCTTCTCCTATCACCACACACACACACACACACACACACACACACACACACACACACACACACACACACACACACACACACACACACACACACACACACACACACACACACACACACACACACACACACACACACACACACACACACACACACACACACACACACTCACACAAATGCACCACACCACACCACACCACACCACACCACACCACACCACACACACAGGAATAAACTCACCCTGGGCCCAATTTCATCCCCTCTCTCATCACCCTTTCTTTCTCTCTCTTTCTCTTGCTCACCCCCCCCCCTTCTTTCGTCCACTCTTTGTCTGTATTTCCCTCCATCTCTCTGTATCCCCCCCCCCTCTCTTTCTCTTTCTCTCTCTCCCTCTGTTTCTGTCTCTTTCTCCCCCTCTCTCTCCCGCTGTCTCTCTGTGTGTCTCTCTGTCAGATGGCTGTGTGGTGGATGAGGTGGGCATGGGGCTGGTGGCAGCAGATCGGGGCCAGAGAGAGAGGGAGGAGGTGGACGAGTCTCAGATCCACCTCCAGCTGAAGAGGAAGCTGCAGAGGAACCGCACCAGCTTCAGCCAGGAGCAGATTGACGCTCTGGAGAAAGGTATGAACACAACAGCAGTGGTGGACAAAGTATATATAGTATATATTATGTAACTTAAGTATTAAAAAATGGTCGGTAATTGTCAGAAATTGACGGTGTGGTTCATTCCACACCGGGTCCCAAGAGTCCATTCCTAGAAATGCAGAGGAATCAAAAGTTAAATATTTTTGTTTGAAATGTAGCAGAGTGAAAGTCTTGCCAAAAACAGAAAGAAAAAAAACTCCAAAAATGAGTAAATGTACTTGCTGTTCCCCATCCCCACTGATAACATGTTTCAGCAAGGTATGAACACAGCAGTGGTGGAAGAAGTACTCAGATGTTTTTTACTTAAGTAAAAAGTACTCTGTCACAAGTAAAAGGCCTGCATCCATTTGCACACCCTCAGTGTTATACAGACCCGTAAGCGTCCATTATTTTGGTTCCCACAGTAACTATCGATCATTTAGCTGGGGATCCCCTGGAAGCCCCATCAAGGACCCCTAGGGGTCGCTAAACCCCTCGTTGAGAACCAGTGCTGTAACTGAAAGGTTGGATGCAACCCAGCACATGTGGAAGCATATATACACACACTCGTATGCACATGTGTGCACAGACTTTTGGTGATTCCAAACCGGTGGGCCAAGAAATAATTGGCAAAACACTAAGATTTTAATGATGATATTAATATAAATTTAATATAAAAAATTATGTTAAAAAGAAATTCATGGTATTTCTTCATTAAAACGTTTTAAATGAGTTTTCATCGTACAGATGAAAAGGAATTTAAAGTACACTACGGAACACTTATGATTGATTGATCGTTAAAATAAACATGCTCTAAAAATACACCCGGCCCACCCATCTGACCACTTGGCTGCCGTGTTAAGTGGTCAGATGGGTGGGACATTTGATCCAGAAAAGATTCAGAACCAGTGATCTTATAAACATCATCAGTTTTTATTTCCCTGTATATCCTCCAGAGTTTGAGAGGACACACTACCCAGATGTATTTGCCAGAGAGAGATTGGCGGCAAAGATCGACCTCCCAGAGGCCCGCATTCAGGTAAGCAGCGAGAAACGTGATGTTTTATTGCTTGTCTTTGGGCCGGATTTAAGGACAGGAATGAGGTGAACCAGACCCACTCAAAACATGCGTACCTTTTATTCACCTTCATTTAACCCTCAATAACTACACCTGCTCAGTACAAACATTCACTATTTTCCCATTCACCTCTGTACCTTTCTGCTAGTGATAGTTGTATCATTTATGTTTACACCCAGAAAACGGTTCTGTAAGAAAATGATAAATGTATGCATGTCATCTTATGAAAATAAAATATTATTTTATGAATTTCTCTTGAAAATTTTTATATTTTTGTAGTCGTTTGAAATAATAATAATAAAAATGGCAGGAAATAAAAAAGGGACATTTACTCACGACCCATAAAAATAGATTCGCGACCCAGAAATGGGTCCCGACCCATTGTGTGTGGGAAACACTGCTATAGTATGTAGGTAGTTTGCATAATATACTGTATTAAATCAGCTGTAACACTGCATGACTTGCCTTGAACAAATTATTTTTGATACCATTATTTTTTAGGCATTTCTACATGATTAGACACTAGGATGCCATGAACAACATTTTGAAAGAGTGATTCCTTTCTAAGGCAAAAACAACACAAAGTAAATAAACACGATATAGCTTGATTTATTGACTGATTGATTGGCAGGTATGGTTTTCCAATCGGCGAGCCAAATGGAGGCGGGAGGAGAAGCTTCGTAATCAGAGGAGGTCAGGGGGCGGGACCTCTGCATCCCAGCACACGCCCACTCCTCTCAGCACCTCCTTCAACTCTCCTGTCTATCACTCTCACTCTCACCATGGCAACGCCTCAGGTACACATCTCTGAATCACATCATATTGCATGGACAGTATTTGACCCGCAGAAATAGAAAAGTATAGAACGGACGCCTCCATCCATCAAACATGTCAACAAACTATGACATGTTTGTTCGATCCGTTTGTTTGAGTGAGACCCAATGGCAACCAGTGTCATTGGGTTCCCCAGCAAAGCAGGTGGCTAACAGGGAGGTACTGTAGGGCAAGTGGTTTTCAAACTTTTTCATGTCAAGGACGCATTGCATTACTGAAGAAACTCAATTGAAAAGAAGTGGACCGGTGGGGTCAAATGTGTCATAGAACAGTGGATCCCAAACTTTTCAGCTCAAGGGCCCAAAAGATACATTTAGTGTCTCCCGGGACCCAAACGTACAAAAATATAGTATGGGCGATTTAAAAAACAAAATCTACAAGTTCTCAACACATTGTATCGACGCGACGCGTTATGAGGTAGTAGATTGTCTGTTTCTTAAATGTATGGAAACATTTCTGAATTTTTTGAAAAAATATTAGAATTAGTTTTTCTGAATTTAGTATTTTTTTGAAAATGTTTGCAAATCTTTTGAAATAATTATTTAAAAAAATATGGGAAACTTAAAATTTGTTATATTTACTCGCGAGCCATAAACATTTAGATAGTAACCCATAATACATTTTCCGTGACCCAAAAATGGGTCCCGACCCATATAGTTTGGGAAA
>NC_137615.1:41435258-41777758 GCF_963280865.1 Gymnoscopelus braueri | reverse complement strand
TTAGGACAGTCAGCTACAGTAGATACCTGTATCCTCAATGGCCTTCTTTGCCTGGTCCTCTCCAGTCAGTGTCTTTGTGTGTGTGTGTGTGTGTGTGTGTGTGTGTGTGTGTGTGTGTGTGTGTGTGTGTGTGTGTGTGTGTGTGTGTGTGTGTGTGTGTGTGTGTGTGTGTGTGTGTGTGTGTGTGTGTGTGTGTGTGTGTGTTGGTACTGTATGAGAGTGTCTCTTGGCTTTGAAAGTGTCACAGTAAAATCCTCAATGTTCATTTATCCATTAACTCTGACTGTACAAATATGACCCTTACGGGTCCATTTGGTTACATTTATTGTACACTTTCAGAGTTAAGTTTACTGAGATGTAACCAGATTTGTACAGTCTCAGAGTTACGTAAAGAATGAGGATATTACTGTGTATTCACTGTCTTGTCTTGCTGATGATGTGTCCCTGTCTGCCTTTGTCTTTCTCAGGGTATCTGTCTCCTGGTGGGTCACTAGCAGCACAGGTTACAGGAAGTGAACAGGATTTGGGACAATACTGGACCAGACTTCAGTAAAAAACATGACAATCTCTTGGGTGGATGACATTTCTGGACACAGATCTCTGAGGCTACCGACTCCAAAACAAAGATCCTGTGAACAATAGGATTTTGAAGTGGGGACAACGTGGGCTGATAGGCAGCAGCACTTATCAACAAAGAAACACGACAAAAGCCTGATAAATACTTTGTCATCATACGACTGTGCCGCTCAACAAAAACAACAGATTTTGAACTGAAAAACTGAAATTGTTTAGATTTTTGAACAACATGGCTGTTATAGCTAAGTATAAATGATCTCTAATAGCAGTTACAGTGCTACACAAACTCAGCTATGGACAGAAACTCAACACAACTCTGACGTAATGCAGCACAACTGAAATCAATCCAACCGACGTGACTCAGCAATGTGACGCTTTGAAGACAGGAAATTGGCACGCTGCTGTTTCACTCATCTGACTGACCTTCAGGTACCCCCATATAGAAAGACACATTTCAATAACACGGCATTTGAACTGTATTCTGTCACTTTCAAATCATTCTCAAACAGAGTCTGGAACTCTAGTCTGTGGTTCATTTGGTTGGTTATGTAATGCTTTGTATAGGTTTGAATTCCATAAAAGGGCAAGTTACTAAATATATGATGCAACTTATAATTTGAAACACATCAAACTCATTCAGGCTTCAGTTTGTCATATTTCACTGAGCTGTGTTAAACACTACATGGAGTAAGTGTCATGGAACATGTTTGTGCAAGATGGGGAAAACTGTGTGAGATGTGCAGAATATATCAAATGTATGTTTTGAAATGTGAACAATACTGTAGGTTGTCAGTAAGAGTACCAAATGCCAACCAGATGCTATAGAATAACCAGTAACAGCTACTGTGTTTTTAATGAAGTTGAGAATAGTTTTGTTAATCCACAGCAATCATGGAGGAACAGTCAACAATCGATTAATAGCTCTAATAGCCATAGACATGCATACTTCATGAGATCATTGTGAAATTTTGACAAATGGACAGTGTGTTATGATACTGCATTTGTTATACTGTGATACCTCAAATCATAGCTGTGTCCTCTTGCACTCATTTGTTGATAAGTTGCTCCCACCATCTTTGGTCATTGGCCCAAATGCGAGAACCATAAATAAAGGTATAGACGTTTGTTTTTTAAGTGATAATAATAGACAGCAACGTGATCTGAAGTGACAATCATTTGAGAGCGTTTTTGCACCGAGAGAGTACAAATGGACCCTTACAGATGTGTAACTCTGAGAGTGTACAGAATGGAACCAAAAGGACCCTTACGGGTCTATTTGGTTCCATTTGTGCACACTCAGAGTTAAAATAGAGGATTTACTGTGCAGGGTCACCAGTGAAAGTCAAGGCATTCAGTGACAATCAAGAATCGATATGAACTCAGCCTGGACTTCATCTCTACACAAGGACAGATCTTACAGTATTTAAACAATAACCTACTGTATGGTCAAGCTGAAGACAATCAAGCAGAACTCCAACTTAAGAAGACAATCAAGAGAAAAGACAATAACCTCAACTAGTGATAAAGGATAGTAGCTTATAGCCATGCTGTGATGACCTATTTTTGTTCAGGTTTGTGTCACCGTCCCTTTGTTCAAATTGAATTCCCACCCCTTCCTCTATTTCACCTGGACAATATTAGCACTGTGACAGTGTGGGTGAGTGTGTGAGCGTGTGAATGTAAAGTGCATTGTGACATTTTTGCGTGTATTTAAGAGCATTTGAGTGTTAACGGGTGTCATTAGATGACTACTGTTTTTTGTGTATTTCCCTTTTGTGAAACTGTACAAACCTAGAATAAAACGACGACAAACATCTACATTTGAAACCGGATTTCGTGTGATTTGGCTGTCACTGCCGTGAGTAGAGGTTATTCTCTTCATAATTTGGGTTGGTTTTGCTTACAAAAGGAGCATTTTTTCATAACAAATCACTTTGCAGTTTCCAGAAAGTCTTCTCAGATAAAAGTTTCATGTTTATCTCACTCTCTCTCACTTAACAGTAGCATTTCCTGTCTATGTGCCTGTGGATTTCCTGTTTTTGTTACTAACTACAGTATATCACCACACCCACTGAATAAAGCTCTGACTGACATGTGATTCTTGCAGGAGACATACAACACAGTGAACACACACATAGTGTACAGACTGATGAGAGACAGACACACACACACACACACACACACACACACACACACACACACACACACACACACACACACACACACACACACACACACACACACACACACACACACACACACACACACACACACACAGTGGTGGAAGAAGTACTGGTTTAGTAGAAAAGTTTTGGCATAAAAATGTAGCCCCTTAAGGTACCAAAAGTATAAGTACTCATTATGCCAAAATCTTCCATTTCATGTTTTCCAAATGATCTACATACAAGCAGATCTACAAGCTCACAATGCGTTGCATCGCGAGCCTGTAGCCTCTACAAAGTAACTAGTAACTCAAGTTTTCAAATAATTGTAGTGGAGTAAAAGTATAGTATTTGCCTCTGAGATGTAGTGGAGTAGAAGCAAAAGTACTGAAATTTGAAAATACTTCAGTACAGTAAAAAATTCTCAAAATTGTACGTAAGTTCAGTTCAGTACTTGAGTAAATGTACTTAGTTACTTTACACCACTGCGCGTGCGTGCGTGCACACACACACACACACACACACACACACACACACACACACACACACACACACACACACACACACACACACACACACACACACACACACACACACACACACACACACACACACACACACACACACACACAAACTTCCAACCTTGCCCTCATCCCTGTTCATTCAAGCACTCCCAGCTCTGACCATATAGGGTCATATACTGTACTCAAGTTGTTGCATTTCTATGGTGATGCCAGCCAATTAAAGCTGGAGTTAATGGCATGTGGAGAGGATGCTACAGCAGAGATAATCTGTTAAACAGTCACGTCCAAACTATCCCCCAAAGACCCTGCTGGCTCCACCCCACCCAACAGTTCTACTGTTTATCTACAAAGTCTGAACTCAGACCCATGACTATCGTTCAATCAGCACTCCTCCCTTCATCCCTCCATCGTCTCCCATCATCCTACTTCCCTTTCTTTCTTTCTTTCTTTCTTTCTTTCTTTCTTTTACTATATGTTTTGGTATGACAATTACTGGTGGTGGCTTGCTGAAATCAGTAACCACTTTAAACCTGGTCAATTTTGGGCATGTCATTATAGGCATCTTTTTGCCCTGATTGTCCATTTCCGCTATTTGTCGTGTGTTGAAGTATATAGTGCTTAAAAATCCAGAAGCCACTCTCCCTTTCTACAGTATTTCTAACTCCACAAGTCCACAATGCAAGTTCCTATGTGGTTCTATGATGTATGACCTCTCCATTGATTTGCAGTGTGTATACAGTATGTTCATGTCAACTACTGTCCCTGCAAAAACTCACTATACGCAATATATATCGTCTCTGTCGGGTGGAAACCCCATATGTCCAAAACTGTTTCTTTTCAGGATTCATTTTCAAAAATACCAGAAGCAGCAGATCGACAAGCTCGAAACACGTCGCTTCATGCCACATTTCGAGCTTATGGATCTGTTACTTTTGATACTTTTGTGCGATGTGTATTGTCAAGTAGGGCATTCATTTACTAAATAACACAAAAAGTTAAAATATGGAGATAAGAGGTTTCTTTTTTTCCTGGGCTTTTTATGCCTTTATTTGACAGGACAGTAGGCTGATAGGAATTGGGGAGAGAGATGGGGAGTGACATGCAGCAAAGGCAGTCGGGATCGGGAGTCGAACCCGCGACCTGCTGTCAGGCTACATTGAGCCTAGGTGCCTGGAATTAATTTAAGCCTGGAATCAAGCCATCCAGGCTCCTGGTGAATCATGACCATAAAACATTTGATTCTGTGAAAAATAATATTTGAAAACAGCAAAACAAAGAGTATTTATTAAATATAGTACATCATATAATTAAATATTGAATTTTTTTTTTTCATAGAATCAAATGTTTTATGGTTCATGATTCACCAGGAGCCTGGATGGGTTCCAGGCTTAAAATAATTAATATAAATATTTTCGGAAATCTTTATGGGAAGAATTAATGGGCTTTCGAGTTGTGGAACCACAAAATGGCCGCCACTGCTATGCCCTATAGGCCTGTACCATTAAAACTCTCTGAAAGGCACATTTCATTGTAGCAACTCCAGAACAAATAAGCAAGACCCTCTAAATTGGCATGGTAAGAAATGAACAATATCCCAGACGTCAATGTCACTGAGAATATTGACAGGGACATGTGACCATATCCTTCTTCCAGCCATTATAGGTGGATAAAGCAATCAACAATTCATGACAATACATGGTACTCTTGTCTCTTATCTCTTCAACATTTGAGCACCTATTAACCCATATAACCACATGAACCTAGCATCCCAATTCCAGGCATGTCCTAATAGGCGAACATTTGGAAGGAGGTTGAAAAGTATAGAGCCCTGGTATACCCCCGTCAACAAATTAAATATAGGGTTTAAGTGGTTTTTAATACAGTGGGAATTGGTCACTGACTCTGACCCATGAAGTTAAATCTTCTTTGGCTTTAGTGATCTAGGAATGGAAAATTACTCTGTGAAACTATAGCTGTAAATTCACTTGGAAGCCAAATTCCGGAGATTTTAAATGGCGACCGACCGATAGAGACCTTCTGCATCAAACTGCAATGAGGAGGACCTGTGAACCGCCAGCACTCTGAGCCACCGTCTACAGCAGTGATTCTCAAACTTTGTCATGTCAAGGACCCCCAGTTTACTATGCATTAGGCCACGGAGCCCCATAACTCAGCGACGGGTTCCATTTGTACCCTCTCAGAGTTACCAATCTTTTAGCTGGAGACCCCCTGGAACCCACCCACACAAGGACCCCACTGGTTGAGAACCACTGATCTACAGTACGGCCGTTATCAACACCTGGCCTCTCCCTGACCCCAAAGATTTCCCCTAAAAGCAATCAAAACATCTGCCTTTCTTTATCTCTCCCTCTGTCATCAACAACCACTTGCTCTCTCTCTCTCTCTCTCTCTCTCTCTCTCTCTCTCTCTGTGGTCTCTGGGTGTTTGTTGTTAACTTCCTGTCACAGAGGAAGTGCCTCGCCCCGCTGACGGGCTCCCTATTGGCCCCCGGCTCAGAGGAACAGTGATTTGGGGGGGGGGGGGCGGGGGGGGAGAAAAGGGGGGTTGCCACTCGGGCAGGGGGATAGATAGAGAGAGCGCGGCATAGAGTGAGGGGTAGAAGGCGCTCCGGACGGGGCAGAGGGCACACGGGGCAGGAAGGGTCCCCATGGTGCACACTCACTGTAGACTAAAAATAAAGAAGTCTGAGAGAGTCTGAGTGAGACGAAAAGGAGGGGAGCGGACAACGAGAGAAACTTGAAGGGGAGGAAATGTCTTTGCAAGAGCAAGAGCAGGAGGTAAGAGTGCAAAGATTACATGTTGTGTGACTTCAGGTTTTAAAACGCACCGCAAGTTCAAAACTTTTATTTTGAATTGCACTTTTTGGCTTTGTTACTGTATTTAAATGTTCTGTCACTGATAACCCCCCCTTCCCCTCCCTCCCTTTTATTTTCCTCTCTAGGTTCTCGCAGCTCCCCTCCCACCCCCACGATCCAAAAACACCCGTATTATTCTTCTTGGTTTGGTTTCTCCCAATCCTTGTACCAGTGTCTTGATATTGAGGTGACGCTGGGCAGGGTTTGGGGGGGGCTGTGCTGAGGATTTTGCTGCATGCTGTGTGTGTGTGTGTGTGTGTGTGTGTGTGTGTGTGTGTGTGTGTGTGTGTGTGTGTGTGTGTGTGTGTGTGTGTGTGTGTGTGTGTGTGTGTGAGAGAGAGAGAGAGAGAGAGAGAGAGAGAGAGAGAGAGAGAGAGAGAGAGAGAGAGCTCAACTGCGGTGCTCCTCATTCTTCAGTATGTTCTTATCAGTAATCTGTTCACTATGTTGTCTTTGCACAACACTTCACTGTGTTGTATTTGTGAGTCAGTGGAGTTTTCATGTATCGTGGACATGGATCTGGTGGATCTGGCGATATGAAAGAACTAGATGGTTCTCCGGGACCGAAAGTAGGACATAAGATGGTTTGATGGGGTCACAGAGAAAGAATAACTGTAATAGAGGGCCATTGTTTTGTAAAATATTGGGGCTTGAATTTGTGGTCATTGCAAAATCCATGTTCCAAGAAAAAAGGAGAGGACAGGGTCTGGGACACATCAACAGGCAACCACGCATTGCATGCATCGTGACGCGTTGTGAGCTTACAGTAGAGCTGATATTCTTTCTATTTTTGAATTAAATTGTTTATTTTATTTTTTTCAAATTTCGTCAAATTCGGACACATTTTGAACATCTTTCCAAAATAGCGACGCCACGGTTAATTTGGTTAACATACATTTTAATTAAACTGTTAAATTGTGATATTATCAAACATATATCAGACAGTGTACATGTCCTTTCCCAAAAGGAAATAATAATAATCCAGTATGACCAGAATCAGGATAAAACATATCCCCACCGGTGATACAAATGAATGACCAGAGGGGGGACATCAAAAGCAGAGGCACGGATTCCCCCAGTGGTGGAAAAAGTACACTCAGATTCTTTACTTAAGTAAAAGTAATCAATATACTGCAATGTAGAAATACTCTATTACAAGTAAACGTCCGGAATTCAAAATTTACTTGAGTAAAAGTACAAATGTATTGGTATCAAAATGTACAAAAGTAGAAAGAACTTGTGAATGTCCCATTTCACAAGTTTTCAAATGTATAAATTGTATAAATATCTTTTGAAAATAGCAGATCTACAAGCTCACAATGCGTCGCACCGAAATGTATATAGTGTAGGGTTTAAATGGTTAATGCATGTGTTGTAATAATAATCAAAATCTACAAAGTAAAGTCAAATTATTGTAGTGGAGTAAAAGCATAATATTTGCCTCTGAGATGTAGTGGAGTGGAAGTACAAGTACTGAAAATTGGAAATACTCCAGTAAAGTAAAAATAACTCAAAATTGTACTTAAGTACAGTACTTATTAGAATAAATGTACTTAGTTACTTTACGCCACTGGATTCCCCCCACCCCTCCTGGCAAATTGAACCCTGTATATCAGTGGTTCTCAAAGTGGGATCCAGGGACCCTAAGGTTTCCTTGAGGGGCTTCCAAATGGACCCTTACAGGTCTGTAAATCTGAGTTACAGTACGGGGGTCCTTGAAATGAAAGGGTTTGAGAACCACTGGTGTTTATACGGTATATCAGCAGACCATCTGAGAAAAGATGTTTCCTCCAAGAACATTTATAATATCAAAGAGCAAATCCAACAGTTGAACAGATGATGTTGAAAACTGTGGGGTCTGCTTATACATGTGTGTATGTACAATAAGTGTGTAAGTCAGTGAATTCAATCTGTGAAAGCTTTTAGTAACTTTTGCCACTGTATTGTTGTGAGATGTTTTATTAAATATTATTAAATGCCAATTGTTTCTGTCATTCACATCTTACAGCAGATGCCAGATAAATACCGTTCTTTCCTCTGCTACTGTTTTGTACAGTATTTACTATTTAGTTACAAATATGACCGCACTTACAGTATTATATCTAATATGATCATGTACTGTACATGTACTGTATGGATTAACAGAGATTATTATGAACGTTAATACATTTGAAAAGCTTCAGAGTCTCAGAATATAGACAATTTTGCATGTATCTCCACCTAGTTAAAGTTAAAGTTGTACTTTGAAAAGATAACAAGTACAATTGTGAGACAGAAATAATAAAAGAGTGTCATGAAAGTTTTAATGAACATATATTATGTATGTTGGTGTTAGCAGAGTTCTTTTTTCTGGATGTGATTTATTTTATCTAATGTTTGATTTTGGAGGAGTGACGTGACCCTGCACAACAGAGCATAATGGTAGGAGCCTGTAAATAGCAGATTTACAGGCGTGCATTGTGAGCTTGTAGATCAGCTATTTATGGTGCGTAACAGAGCTTTGCCGAAACATGACATCTAAAACACAGTTGACTTTCAACAAGTCAAGACTTCATGTGAAAATAAAATCATTGACTTTCACTTCCTGTGTCACAGGGCTGATGAACTTAAATACCTGAACCGAAACTCTGTAGGTCTACCTATCGAGTGAAATGGGTTTGCAATTAGGTAATTATAGTACAACACAAGTTCTGCCTCTTTTGTGGAATGTACCACCATTTTGAGTGTTAATCTGACATGCATG
This sequence comes from Gymnoscopelus braueri, assembly GCF_963280865.1. Classification (NCBI taxonomy): domain Eukaryota; kingdom Metazoa; phylum Chordata; class Actinopteri; order Myctophiformes; family Myctophidae; genus Gymnoscopelus; species Gymnoscopelus braueri. Next base: position 41,768,877 of record NC_137615.1, on the reverse strand, counting down.
TGTTACCACCACAAGGATTCAAATCTTGGTCTCCCATCATAGGAAGATGAAAGAACAAAGAAACAAGATCTTCCCATTGGCCAAGTGAGATGTTAGGCTTCTGAGCTACAGACAGGCTACTCTGCTGGGGACATACTTCAAGGCACTGTCTCCTGCCTTGTTATCATGGGACAAATGTAGAGGGTGAATTTCATGTATGTGTATGTGATTGTAGGCTATTAGATCAACAAACAATATCCAAACATTTGTTGTTCAATTTAAACTTTGTAACAGATGGAAAAGTAAAAGACTAACTCAGGCACCCAATAGTTATAGGAAACTATTAGCTAAAACTAGCTAAAGAAATCAAGCATGTAATGCTATATCTCTTATAATTCTGTTTATTTCAAACTGAAAGTGAAACAATTTCAGTTAGGCAGAAGTTGGCCACAGAGTGTTCCAGCTGCTATCGTATGACAAGCAGCACCGCAGCCACAAGGCCTTACATCACATTACATCTACATTTTACATTGTGCAACTGTTACTGTACTCTATTAAAGTTTTTTTTAATTACTCTGTTTTAATTCATTAAAACCGGTAAAGCATCTGTGTCATTTTAGATTTTAGCTATATATATACATGTGCTGCGAGCTTGTACATCTGCTATTTTTAAGTAAAAAAAACAAAAAACAAAATTTCTCTTCTGGGGGGGTCCTGACCCTGGCACAGAACATTTTCAGATGGGGTCCTCGGCCAAATATATATATAATATATATATATATATATCAATTTGGGGGTCCTTGGCATGAAAAAGTTTGAGAACTACTGATTTAGAAGTCATTTGTAGAATCGGCCTCAGGTCTTAATGTGTCAAATTATATTCTATTGCTTTTATTCTTGTTGCTGCAATGCTGAGGAGACGAAACCTGTAATGAGACAATAAAAAACACTAAAGAATCTTGAATCTTTTAGCCTCAAGTGACAATTACGATCTTAACAGCATAACCTATGGTTATAAAACATTTTAATGATGTCCAGACTCAAATACCTTAATTGCCTCAATTAAGCCCCATCTGAAGGTTTGACACAGATGTTGATATTACATACCTCCTTTAATGTATAGGTCATACTCTAACACTGCAAGACAGTCCCTTAAGTTGAACCCTCAAGGGAAAAGAAAGATACTGACCACAAAACACCTGCATGGCATTGTGATCTGGATGCAGATGCCATGATGATGGACCTCACCTGAGGACAAATGAGATTGGAGATAGATCTGTTATTTTCAAACAATCTTGAAGAAAATGTGATTTAAAAAAACAAACATTTTAACAACACAAATCTTGTATGGGGGTCCCTGGCACAAATACACTGGTTTAAACAACATTAGGATCCAGAAGCAAGGCCAAATAAGCCACTACACTTTGGAAACAAGCCCAAAAATACTACAAGTTCATGGTGAGCTTGTAGATCTGCTATTTTCAAAAGATTTTTATACATTTTATACATTGGAAAACTTGTGAAATGCGACCTTCTGCATAATGAGTTTCTACTTCTGGAACTTTAAGTACATTTTTAATGCCAGACTTTTACTTGTAACAGAGTATTTCTACATTGCAGTATATTGATACTTTTACTTAAGTAGGAGGCTGCAATTCGAAAATGGCCCCTGTCTAAGTCTTAACCTACCCCCCCCTACCCCCCCCCTCCTTCATTTTCCTCTTTTGTATATATATATATTATTTTTTTCTCTCTTCATACCAGTAACCTGAAAGCTGATTGTATGACATTCTGTATAGTAGTGTGTATATCTGTCTGCCTCTTATATTTCATCATGATTTGTGTGCATGGGGTTCTCATCTTAAACAAGCTTAGTGCTTAATGAGAGTTCCAGTTTAGTAGACCTTGTATTGTGAATTTGTACTTCCATGTACTGTTATGTACTGTCATGTACTATTCTCATGTCTTACTAAATAAACTACATCAATCAATCAATCAATCAATCAAGTATTAAATAATTTGAGTACTTTTTCCACCACTGCAAGCGACACCCTCGCGCAACTGAGCATGCGCACTGTGACGTGTGACCATGTTGCAATGCCAACAACACAACATGGTAGTGTGAAAAAGTTCAGCGGGTCCTGGGGCAGTGTTGCCATGTCCGCTTATTATAAGCGACTTTGGGCTTTCTGTACAGTTGCTTGTAAATATTAGTAGTTGCAGGTTGCAGTTTTTTTGGGCTTGTTTCTAAAGTGTAGTTGCATATTTGGCCTTGCTTCTGAATCATAATGCTGTTTAAACCTGTGGTTCTCAAACATTTGCCAGTCAAGGAACGGACTAGCAGATCTAAGCTCACAACGTGACGCGAGCTTGTAGATTATCCTAGTAGTTGCTTCTTTTGGGCTTGTTGTCATAGAAATGGTTGCTCGTTTCTCTCTCAAAACCTGGCAACACTGGTCTTGGGGCAGTCATTCAAACCTTGTTATATCCTTTTAAAACCACTATCAACAGCAGCTCTATATGGAATGTAAATGACGCGTGGAGGTTGTAACACGTAGAGTTCAAACACATTGTTAAACACACAGAGCCGGCAGCACCATGGCGTTTCATAAAGTTACTCGAACTTTATCAAAACTTTTACCTGCTGGACAGCTTGTTATTAGCTAGCCCAGCTACGTTAGCTAGCGTAGCCCCCCCGGCAAAGTAATTCCGGTTCTGTCCTTCGGCGGTCGGCTTTTAAAAGCTCCTGACTGACGAGTTTTTAAACCAAAGGGCTGCATTCATTCGTGTTTTTTATCTGTAGATAGATAGACACAGTGTCGTGTTGTTTAGAGATACAGTGTTATCATGCAAACAGCCAGGATGATGAATGAAGTTCCTCGGTGAAGTTTGGAGAGCAGTGATTCAGTGAGACCTGGCTGGCAGACACTGCGTGAGGGACACACGGCAGCAACAGGGGCACAGGTGACGGCAATCATCATTTATTGTTTCATTCATGTACAGGTTTCATCACAGTGGTGGAAAAAGTACTCAAATTCTGTACTCAAGTAAAAGTATCAGTACTGTGCAGTGTAGAAATACTCTGTTACAAGTAAAAGTCCGGAATTTCAATAAAAGTATTGGTATCAAAAGTAAGAGTACGCATTAGGCAGAATGTCCTATTTCAAGTTGTCACATGTTGTATACATATGTAGCAGATCTACAAGCTCATCTATCTAAAATCTACAAAGTAACTAGTAACTACGTTTTCAAATAAATGTAGTGGAGTAAAAGTACAATATTTGGATCTGAGATGTAGTGGAGTAGGAGTAAAAGTATTGGAAATTGGAAATACACAAGTAAAGTATAAATACCTCAAAATTGTACTTAAGTAAATGTACTTAGTTACTTTCCATACATTTTTTTATATGGATGTCTGTGCTTGATGAATGGTGGCAGGTCTGTGATCTTTGGTGACAAATTACATTAGTTATTATTTCTACCAGCCTGACATTTTGGTAGCCTGTAGACAAGTTATGTCTGTTATCACAGTAAAACAGTAAAACCCCCAGGGGTCATTTTAACTCTGAGAGTGTACTAATGGAACAGGTTCATTTGGTTCCATTCATTTTGTACCCTGTTGGAGTTACAAATGGCTAAATTAACATTTGGGATTTTACTGTGTACCACAAGACTTGTGACATACTGTTGTAGGTGAAGGGTGTGGTCCCTTAATGAATAGTGGTTTCTATGGAGCCATACCAGATAACCAACACAGTCACACACGCCAACATTTCCTGATGGCCAAGAATGCATCTGTTTTATAGGACGGACTATTCTTAAATCCTTCCATCCATGGTAGCCTTAAGGCATGACTTTATTAGCCTGTATGGGCCTTAGTCATAGCTGGCAGCAGGTATCAATTCACCATGTAATTGTGTTATCAAACAAGTTTTTCCCTGTATCATGGGAGTTGTCTTTTAGTTGTATATGACTATATGAGTTTGTTTAATGAAAACCTTAGTGTTTAAGTACACCTGTGAAACATCAGCTTATTACTCAGCCTACCTGGCAAGGTCCCAAATGTTATCTGGAGCGTTAAGCATGCCGTCTAGTCTAGATACATTATGTGTGAAATGTTGACCAACTGGATCGTCGAGGAGTATTTGTTAGTGTGTTGCTTTCACTTCTCCTGGCTGTGCTGCCATTCTGTGGGACATATTGCGCCTTATCACTATGATACCGTGATTTAAATCAGGGGTTTCCAAACCTTATCAGCCCGAGACCCAAAAGAGAAATATGGTGTCTTTCTGGGAACCAGACTTACACAAAATACATTGTGAATGAATCACCTAAGCCCTCTTTCAAAAATAGTGAAAATTGCCAAACAAATTCAAGTGTCCAAATGATAGTAGATTGGGTATTTTCTCTATTACTGGAAATGTCTGGGAAAAATTTTTTTTTATTTTATTTCTGAAAATCTTTGGAAAAGAGAGAGGGGGGGGGGGTTGTGGGGGAAGAAAACGCTGTAAAAAAAAGATTGCAACCTATAAAAACAGGTCCGCACCGCTACCCAGGATGGGTCATGACTGGTTACCTTTGTTTGGGAAACACTGATTTAAATTACCGTAACCCCAGATTGCCCCTGATTGTGTCAGACACAGGAGTGTCAGACACAGGAGTGTCAGACACAGGAGTACCATTTACATGAAAGAATTGGATAGCTGCTGAACTGAATGAATCAGGACATACTTCCTTCACACAGCACATTTATAAAGGGAAATCTATTGAATGTCGCTGTTAAGAATTCACAGCGTATTTTCATATGTCTAGTCCAGTGTCTCTCAGCCAGTGAGTCAGGACCCAAAAGTGGGCTTTTAGAGTTGGGCTGTCATTAATTGTAATTGAGTAATCTGTTTATTATTAAAAAGGAGTTAATATGGTTCATTAGTTGAGTCACAAAGCAATTGCAAAACTGTTTTAATGAGTCTGTTTTTATGTATGTCACTCTGTGTGCAAAGACTCAAAACATTATATAACATTTTATGGCATTTACATTTCCAATGTTTAATGGGCGGCAGTGTCTCAGGAGATGGAGCGGCTGGCTGGGAACCGGAAGTTACCCTTTGTGCTTTTAGACCACTGGATAGTGGATACTGAAATAAAACCTGACAATGTAAGAAATTAGGTTGGTGCTTCACTGTGTCACTCTGTTTCCCTCTCTGTTAGCCATGTCAGGAGAAACCGCAGATCGCCCGGCCTCTGTCTCATCTGTTTCCTCTGTCTCATCAATCTCCCTGGTGGAGATCAAGGCCGAAACCCGGCTGGTGCTCAAAGCCTTCATCCGGCAGAGCCTATCTATCCCCTTGGGGGAGAGACCTGGAAGGGTTGGAGGCACCTACAAAGATCCCCAAAAATATAGGTACATTCACCTGTCATTTGTTTGGAGTGGGATATTGAGATAATGTGTATTTATTTGCTCTACAATCCAATTGCAGCAGACACACAGTAGCCTAATTCATACATTCGTTTTAAAACAGGAGGGTATTTTTATAGGACATATGTAGCTGCTACTAACTATTATTAAGTTATCGATTAATCGGACAAATATTATATTAATGAATGAATGAATGTTAATGATTAATGAATAAAATAATAATGAATAATGAAGTATTTACATAAAGAATGAATACATTATAATTTACAGTACAAGAACAGTCTAATTCTCATTGATGCATGGATGGATATGTAAATCAACGTTTATATAGTAGACGTAGTCGATGACATCGATGATTCACAGTAGCCCAAGACATATGCCGCAAAGTGCAACTGATTATCATGTAGTCTCCTTGTCCATCACATCCATTATTTGAAAAGATTCAACTTTAACATGAAATCAATCGGATGACATCAAACCAACACAAGCAAAGCTAAAACTGTCACTTCTCTCTCTCATATGATATGTCATCATTACCATCACTTCCCTCTGCTTTGCCATATGGTGCATCTAATGTTTCTTGTCTTTATACTTCCCATATCACCTGCCATACTTCTGCTCATCACGTTTCCCCCGCTGCGTTTCAGCGCCAATGGGAAGCTGCGCAAAAAGGACAGCCGGAATTCTCAGGATGAGGACGACGGCTCGGCGGACGAGAGGACGAGCACCATCAAGAAGCTGATCAAGCGTCTTCCCACCACCGTACGCCGCCCCGCCAAAGATGGCGACTCCGCTCAGTCCTCGAACGGCACCCTGGAGAAAGATGGACGGCTGAACGGCGTCAGCCCTGCTGTGCAGCATATCAGGGATCAACTCGAGGTAAGGATGAGGTTTCTTAAGTGAAGTACTGTACATTTCTACACAGCAAAATCCAGTGTTCATTATATTTCAAGTTTTAAGTTAGCTTTTGGGGGCATTGCCATTTTATGTGTTTATTTGACAGTGATGGTGGAGTCAGACAGAACAGGGGGGATGGCAAGCGGGTCGGATTTGAACCCAGGCTAGCTGTAGGAAGCCTTAGCCTTTAGTGTTATGCACTCTTACCAGGTGGGGTGGGTGGTGGGTGCCCCCCAGAGTTTTGTTTCTTTGTGTTTTTATTCACACAATAAATTAAAAGTTGCTGTGTGTGTGTGTGTGTGTGTGTGTGAGTAAGCAGAAGTAAGGCTACATTATGGTAGAAACAAGTGGATGGCTTCGATTGATTGATTGAATACTGTATTAGACAGAAATGTAAATGGCATGAGGTACAGTCAGACATTTGGGCTTAAAGGATTACACCAAAACATCCTGGGGACTTTCCATTGTGGTGCTTGATTCAGGCTGGCTCTCAATCTATGTTTGAAATTTAGAGAAGGATGGTGAGTTGGCACTAAGTACTGACTTATGAGAACTGACTATGAGTGGTGCAGCTGAGGGGGTATGCACTATATTGAATTGTCTAGTATTGTGTGCCTGACATTGAGAGTTAATCACAAAATACCCTTTGAAAGCAAAGGTGTGGGAAGGATATATGAGAGATAGCTGCATTTGTATTTGAAAGAGCAGGACTACAGTATATTGATGTTGTAAATAGACAGTAAATTGTTTTTTTTTTAAATGTAGGAGCAGATGTAGCCAAGTGGTTAGACGAGGTAGCCATTTTTTACAAATGTATTTGGTGTAATGAGTAATGTAAATGTGATGGATAAGTACTTACCCAGACAATATTGCAGTAGATGAGTTATGGATACATTAAACTGTAGTATAGAGTACTAGTGTCAGTAAAATTAAGGGTATCACTATCTACAGTATCATACTCTGAATACAGTTACAGATTCAGCAGAAGGATATTGATCAATTTCACAGTTTTTTGGTCCACGCCATGAGAGTTCAGGGGTAGACATTGAAATTTGCCAAGGACATTCGTCAGGTTTTGATCCCCATAATAAGGAAAATGTACAAATTTGATCCCAATTTTTTCCTCAAAATAAAAATCCCTAATGTTTCCCTAAAATAAAAAAGCAAAAAAACTCACATCTGCTGCCTATTCCAGTAAATCATTCAAATGTATGACTACTACAACTAGCTACTATACATTTCTTTAAAGCAAATGTTCATTATTAGATTATTATCAAAATGATTGTATGATAATCATTCTAAAAGTAGCCCATTGAAATTGGATATCAGAATTGTCTTTTAATTATGCACTTTCTGTCCCTGTTAGGAGGTAGAAATATAATGTTAGGCATTGGTTTCTGTACTGTTAGCCCTGCATTGGGGTTTATGCTGGCATAAATAGTAAAGACATCATACTGTGTAGGCTACATTCCTGCTGCAGCTAATCAGTTATTGCTTACAGCATATGATAGGCTGATTTATTGATCGATTGATTGACTTCTTAATTGACATATTCGCATGTACAACATAAAAAACATGTGCATACAATAGTCAAAAGGATAAACACAAAAAAAGGCTTAGATCCATTGTGGTCCTTTCAAAGATGGTTCAATACACAACAGTAATATATATAAAAGTGATATATCTAGATCAGGTGTAGGCAACCTTAGGCACAGGTGCCAACATTGGCATAGGGTAGGGTGATCACTGGCATGAGTGTGAGAAAGAGGATTCTTTTTAAAATAAATGTCGTCAATTCAATTAAGTCCCCTCACATCTGTGTGCAAATTACATCCTGCACATAATTCTACATTCATTCAAACTCGGAACTCTGACTGGGCAGGGAGTCTGGGGAGATAGGTGGATTATTGCTCTAATGAGTCTAATGATCATTACAATGACCTGATGAGAAAGAAAATTGTTCAGAAGAAGAAGGGAAAGAAATAAGGTTGTTATGTACTGTATATGGAAAATCAAAATCTGTTGAAAATTTTAGGTGTCATAATTAAATGTAAAAACATGGCACTTCATGTCAAAAAGGTTGCAGACCCCTGATCTAGATGAGGTTACAATTAGGGCGTAGTTATAAATAGATCCTGCTAATCATTCAGCCATCTTTTTTGTGAAGATTTGAAATTGTCCTTTGAGACCATGGACCATAGTCTGTAGCGCTCCGTCTGGTGTAATACCTGTGTGTCCTTGACCTTCTCAATACAAAATAGTTGACTATATACTTGGGTACCTCACTGTTTGCAATCCTGTGAGCCATACACATTTTCATGTGAGATATTCTCTCCTCGACTCTAGGCAAAGAAAATGGGCAGGGAGAAGATGATTTCTGAGATGTAGTTTATGGATTAATCTAATAATTTTATTTTGAGAGGTCTGTAGCTTTGTTTTGAGGATGTTAGGGGTGCTAGAATACCAGGAAGTGCAGGCATAGTCGAGTGTAGGCTGACACAGCTGGACTACGCAGTGCGTGTTTGATGCACTGTTTACATAACATTATCGTTCTTCGGCGTGGACGCTCACATAATTATCGTATTATAACCTCGCATCACCAGTCTTTCCACCTCGGATGAAAGCCTGGTATTCGTTATTAATGGCCCATGTGATCCGGTCTAGGCCACGCCTACTGAAAAAAACAAAACAAGCAATTCCTCTTTCCTCCTTGAAGTTGTGGGTTCCAGTTTGGCGGAGCCGCTTTGTTTTGGTTCCCCCTGTTTGTTTCCCCAATCCCTATTTAAATGAATACAATTTCCCTGTGGGATAACAAAAGTAGACAGACGCTAAAGTCTCTGGAAAGTACACTCACATTTATATTTAAAAAATAAGCTAAACTACGCCGTATCAAGGATTTTATTAGGTAGGCCCTATTACAATGCCCTTGATCCCGGCCGTAGTTATTTTGGGGTGAAGTCTTTCCGGATTTGCGCGTTCCGGCCGCCTGTTGACGCACCTGGTGACATAGGGTTACTTCCGCTCCCGACCGGATCACAAACCCGAAAAAGGTATTGATCCTAGGCTAATCGTATTATAGTTATAGTTCGGTGTGAATGGGGCTTTTAGCTGGTCATATGCAAGCCAATTCCAGCAGTCTCACTATTGTGGTTGCAGCAGGCCTGTGAGACGGGGGGTGGCAAATCAGCTGATCATATTTGTGGTATGCAAAGTTCCCTTTTTTTGTGCTCTTCTGGGTAGAAGGGTTAATAATTCAATTTATTTCAGGCGTACTGTTTCCGAGAAATCATTGTGGCTGAAGATCTTAAAATCTCGGAGTTTTTTTGCCCTTTTAAAAGTGTCCATTTCCTTATTCCTGAGCAGCTTGGCGACTGAACCTGGGTCGCCCATCTGGCAGATAGGCGACCCAGTTTCCAATTCTCGTGCCCTCTCTACTTCAGTCAGTTTTTATTCTATATTAAGCCTATCCGACATCATCTTTTTAAACTTAAAGGGATAGTTCACCCCAAAATATATTTTTTTCCTATCGATTAGTCACCCCATAGAGACTTGAATTCATGGATATTTTTTAGTTTTTGTCGCATTCCTAAGACAATAATTTGATGACCAGCAGACCGGTAGGCAGCGGTTTTGGTAGGAGACACAAAGGAGACTCTTTGTGTCTCCTACAGGAACCACTAACGGTCATCAAATTATTGGCTTAGGAATGCGACAAAAACAAAAAAATATCCATGATAGCCTCTTGTCATGTTTTGTTTTCGATTTGTTTTGATCCTCTGTGCCATCAATCAGAATGTTATTTCTCCTAGATATTTTCCAGGTAGTCTCCTTAGAGGTGAGCTTGTCTAGAGTTGGCTGTAGTTTGCCAATAACCAAGACTACATGACTGAGCTGCCGCCTTCAGCCGCCTTGAAACATTTGCGTCCTTAAGACTATGCTTGGGTGTACTCCTGGCTTAAGCTCAGAGACCGATTTAACCAGCTCTTTTTGAGATAGTCCATGAGACCTAAGAAAGTCATACGTTATTTTCTTAGAAATCCATCAGTTCTTTGAAAAAGGTTTTTGTTGTTCTAACATTGTTTAGTACTCGACAGTCGCTTTCTGGGAGACGTTGCAAAATGATTATGATTACAAGTGTTCACTTCATTTAACTGACAGAGGGTTAATTTAACTCTGAAAGTGTAAAAAGTCACTGCTTACGCTACAGATTTTGCTAAGGTATGTTCACATCTGCAACTCACTCCTGTGCTGTCTTTGTGTTCCAGCCTTTTATGCTGTTGATTATGAAGGCAATTCTCAAAGTGAGCTTTTATTTGAGCAGTTGTGTTTTTAGCATCATTTGAACTCTAAACGATGTTGTCCCCGCAGGACGACTTCCTGTCTCCGTCCTCAACATCGTCAGAGGATGACAGCGGCAAGGAGCAGAAGAAGGTGAAAAAGAAGAAGAAGAAGCTGCGGAAGACGATCTCTGACTTCTTCAGGATCAAGTCGAAGGACAAAGACAAGAAGGAGGACAAAGAGAAAGAAGACGGGCGTCCTCAGAGGCCCACATCGCTGGACATACCTGAAGTCCCAGAGCCGGTCAAGCCCCTCATCTCTCCCAGTGAGTGAGCTCCATCATCTTTGATAGAAACTAGGGCTGCAACAGTTAATCGAACTAAGCAATTCAATCACTTATCAGCAATAATCAATTGTAATACTTAAAAATCTAAAATAAATTAAAATCTTGTACAACAAACTAGAGGTCTTCACGGTCTACCCTAGCCCCAAATAACTGACAATGCCCAAGACCCGTACGGGTTTGTTTGTGCTCTTTTTTATCATGGCCACTCAGGTCCGGGTCGGTCCAGATTCTATCACCTCGGGTCCCGGGTCTGTATATCATTGTGTGTAATTCCCGAGTGGATTCCAAAAGACCTGTACTCAGTGCTGATCAGGAGAGAAAAGCATGAAATGCTGTGTGATGATTAGGCTGTCCTAAGATCAGATTACTGCAGCGCAATATAAGAGGGAAAAAAGTTGAGCTGGGCATGCATGTCCGGCTGCCAGCTGTAGGCCGCGTAGAGGCTTCAGTCATTCAGTGACAGAGAGTGTCAGCGTATCAAACCAAACCTCTATGGGATCAAAGGTGCACTCGCCGTACGCGATCATAGATTCCTTCATGCATTTTCATGCAACTGTCCCTTATTATGGGGTTTCCTTATGGAGTAGCCCTATAACTGACATCGTTTGTCAGGTCCTTATAATACCCAACAGTCGGTTCTGTAAAATCGGATCTTGGTATGAATTTCACGGTTAGGGTTTGGGTCCGTCATAAAAAGATTAATACATTTGGAACCAATCTGGTCCCTGAACAAATTTCATCTCTCCATTAGATGTCGGGTCTATCATTTTGAATCCATGAAGAGCTTTACAAAAAAAATGGGGCTTAAGTGGTTAACCAGACTAATCGATTTAGACCATTATAGAAAATCTATTTAAATGTTTTTGCATAGATTCGACACAATCCTCGATTATTCAATTAGTCAAATACAGTAATCAATAGAATAATCGCTAAGAAGATAATCGAAAAATATGTAATGTGCATATATAATAATAATAATGCAAAAACAAATACAAAGACAAATACAGTGGGGTCAGTATTATGGGTCATAAATATCAGCAGCGTTCATCCTCTCTATGTATGTTAAAGGTTGCCAGCTCCTCTGGACTGAATAGCCCACAACATAATGTGTTAAAGATACTTGAAATGTACGAATTTATTGTAATGTGATGCCCAAAATGACCTGCCTGTTCTAAAAACAAAAATGAATAAAAAGGAAGTTTTAAAAAAAGTTAGTTGTGTCAGGCGGCTTTCTAAACAAAACATTTCATGCAGAATCTAAGGCTTTCTTTATTCAGATGGATCAAATCCCTCCGTTTTGTCAAACGCAATCGTTATAATTGTATCGTGGAGATTTTGTTGAGCTGCAAATTCAGTACCACTTAAACCCTCTATACTTGATAAAACTGACCTCTTATTTCACCCTATATTCGGCTATTTTTGGCGAACGTTCCCCCCAGTATAGGGATGCTGGGGACAGTGGGGGTTCAAGTGGTTGACAGAAGTGCCATTTTAAGTTTTAAGCACATTTTGATTATCGCGATAATATCGTTACTCGTAATTATCTTTGCCACAATAATCGTGACATAATCGTAATTTTCATATCATCTCATCCCTAATTGTCTGCTCTGTAGATCACCCTCCACAGTTCTATGAGGAGGTGGCGGAGAGGCTGGACAAGCTGGCCCAGAGGTCCCACAGTATAAAGAGTATAAAGAGACCCAGTCCCAGACCCCTGCCAAGTCCGCCAAAGCCTGCACCCTCTGACAAACCTCCACCTGGTGAGCACACACACACACACACACACACACACACACACACACACACACACACACACACACACACACACACACACACACACACACACACACACACACACACACACACACACACACACACACACACACACACACACACACACACACACACACACACACACACATATTGCAATACGAACCCTTAAGATGAACGACCGATACGTTGTTATGTTCCCATTAAATATTTTTCTTGCATTTGAGGACCGTGTGCGGGAGTTTTTTCTTTCAATACGTTTGGGCCCTTGTTTGGTCTTCTCCTACGCACCTGTGTGTGCAAACCTACTGTAGGTGCAAAAGACTTGCTTTTTATAGGCAGCATACAGTTGCACAAACGCCAATGTTCAGTTTTTTGGGGCCGATACTAATCACTGATTATTATTATTATCTTTGCTACTACAGTATCTGTACTGGCTCTCTTATTAAAATTGTCTTCTGACCCATATTATCCATATGATGACACTGTCTTTGCATAGACTTGTGGTTTGGCCCATAATTAAACACTCTTTAAACTCTAGAATAGGCCCACCAGATTCTGTACAGTATATTATATAGCATATATCAGCTATGTGCTTCAATATACAGTACATCAGACACATGCTAAGTGACAATGTTTTTTATTTGGTAACCTCTTGAGTCATAAAAGATGGGATTTTGCGATCACGATCAGGTAATTCGGCCGATCACCGATCAAGTCACTTGGAGCAAAACATTTTCTGATTTATATCGATGGCAATTGTGGCACCCCTCAGGTGGCTGTTGAACAGTGTTGCCACGCTTATTATAAGCGACTTTGGGCTTGTTTTTCTGTAAAGCCGCTTTTAAATATTTGGTGGTTGCGTTTTTTTGGAGCTTGTTTCTGAAGTGTAGATACTTATTTGGGCTTACATCCAATTTTTTTTTAATTATGGTTGAAACCAGTGGTTCTCAAACATTTTCATGTCAAGGACCCCCAAATGAATATGAATGTCTGCGCAACCCCATCTGAAAATATTTTGTTCCAGGTACCCCCGTACCAGATTTGTGTTGTTAGAATGTTTTACACTTTTTTCCCCCCCAAGATCGTTTTGAAAATAGCAGATCTACAGGCTCACAACCCGCATACCTTGCGAGCTTGTTGTTCGGCTATTTTCAACTAGCAATGTGTATATACGTTTAAAATGAGACACTTTGGCTTGTTTTCGTAGACCTGGTTGCTTGTTTTTCTCCCAAAATCTGGCAACACTGCTGTTGAACTGTAACTTGTCTCTCCGACTCCAACAGATGACAAAGAGGCAGTGTTACAGAAGCTGTTCCAGGTACTCTCCATGGAGGGAGACGCCATCAACAAGAAAGTATGTACCTCTTTGTTGACTGATATCTTGTCCAGTCACTGACAGGTCATATTATTATGATCTTCTATTTATGTTTTGCCTGTTACCCCTTTTTCTCCCCAATTTAGTCGTTTTTGCCAATTGATTCCTCCCCTCACACATTTCTGTGTGTTGTCACTGCTGTTGTATCCTACTGGCTCACCTGCCAGTGAGGAGCCCCCATCTGTAGGACGTTAATCTGAGTTCCCAGAAGTTTTCGCCAGCTCGGCGAGGAACTTCTGGGCCAGAGCCCTGGTATTTGTGGGCGGGATGTAACTTACGCTCAGAATCTGAGCGGACACGCCTCTTACCGGTCTGAGAGCTGCGCAACTCGTCTAAAAAGTCAGACGAGAGGCAAACAGCAGTACACAACAATGGCGGCCGCAATTTCTCAAGGGGAAATTGCTTCCCGTCGATCCTATTTAGATGCAACACCCAGTGCATGTGGATCCCGCCCCCTTTTCTTCATTGGCTGTTGATTTGAATCGCAACGCAGTGGCCGCGCCCCTGCTGTCCAAGCTCCGACGCAATGCCTCCCAGACTAGTAGGACGTAGACGTAAAGCCTCCATCCTACTCCTCCCGCCCAACACTCCGTGCTGACAGGTGCCGCCTCAGCCCGTAGGAGTACTTATAGTGACAAATATCAACCTCCCCGCTCCGCTTCCCTCCCCTGAACACGGGCCAATTGTGTTTGAATAGACGAATAGGGGCAGGTACTTTACCACTGTGCCATCCAAGTAGTGCTGCACAATTAATCGAAAAAAGATCGTGATCTCGATTCAGACACCTATGCAATCTCGATTTTAAATAATGGTGATAATTTTTTTCAATATCTTTTTTTTGTTTTTTTTGCTTAATATCTTTATATTACAAGGGAATCGTGTGAGAATCGTGAACTCAATTCTTATGGAGGAAAATCGTGATTCACATTTGAGCAAGAATCGTGCAGCACTACATCCGAGTGCTGACAGGTCACATTATGATATGCCCTTCGTCTGTCTGTTTGTCCGTCCGTCTGTCAACATGTTCTTGTCATAGCTCTGCTGCAGGGGTGGGCAGTGTTTTCAGGCATGTGATCTACTTAACGTTTTTCTGACAGTAAAAACCACCACTGCTTTTATGTCTTATTATAGGCTGCTAATTAGAAAGTTGCAAACATAGAATTACTCGTATAGTTTATAGTAATAGTTTATTATGAACAATAAAGGCAAGATACATTCTGAAAAAAAGGCGTAATGCACATGACATGTCGAAAAGCTTATTCTATTCCCATTTGTGTGGGCATTGTACATTGTACTAGAGAGCTGTCAATGAATATTCCATATTCAAATATGTATTATAAAAAATAAAAGAAGGTTCGACTATAAAAATAAGGTTTGAATAACCCAAAAAACATCTGCCTTTCGAGACCCTGGGTGCCTGTACCCTTACTCAGCAGCTGGTCTCGCGAGATGACAGAGCCATCAGTATGCGTACAACTTAAGTTTACAACTAAATTCTTTGATTTTCTTACCTTTTGAGGCGGTCACAGAATATTTCATCTCCAGTATGATCAATCCCCTGATGATTGGTAATCACGGGGTATTTCACTGTACTTCCGCAAAAAAAGAAAACGTCAGCGTGACTCCCCGTCCGCTTGTTATATAGACCTTTGAAAATAGGACGTCTCGTCCAAAGTACATAGTAAAACACAGGTGGCGAGATGCAGACGATTTCCCAAAGACGTTAAACAGCAAGTCAATGGAGCAGCAAATCTTGGGATCGCGTGATCTCCTGGATCTGTGTGCATCTGGGGATGAAATGGTCACTCATGTGTTAGAGAAAAGCACCATCTAGTGGAAAAAACTAAAAACACAAAAGTCCTTTTAGTCGTCTTTGGTGGTCTGGGCCTTTGGAAAAAAAGTCGTAAAAGTCGTCCTTGGCAGTGAAAGAGTTAAAGACATTGTTTCCCACCCCTGCTCTACTGCCTTAATTTGGGCTTTGATTGAAATTGAACTTCATACAGGCGTTCAGTACCAAGATGGCTTGAACAAGTTTTTGTTTCATTATTCTGCACTCATAGTCAAAGGTAATTGAATTGACATCCGTAGTTGACGGGCTTGTTATGCACACAAAGGAGAAACGAACGCATGAGGGCTTTTTGTTAGAAGACCTCATGTGATTGGTCGGCCGTCATCCAATCAAATGCACCTGTATGCGTTGCTTTTGTGTTGCCTAACTGCCTCTCTTCCCTCTTTCATCAGATCCAGTCAGATCAATTCCTGAGATCATCACTGACCCGTCTCTCCTACCCGTCCTTCGCCAAGCTCCTGGACACCTTCGCCAGCAGCGAGGTGGCCACGCCTCCACCCATGCCGGCACCAGCCAGTCCCACACTGCGGCGCGTGGCCGTCACCATGGAAGTCTCCCGGCGCGTGGTGACAGCCACAGGCACCCAGCGCATGCAGGGATACGCTGAGCGCTACATGGAGAACTTTGCACCATGGGTGAAGAAACAAGGAGGATGGGTGAGGGATATTTTTTAAGAACCACTATCAACCTGGCGTCCCTATTTTGGGCATAGGTGAAAACTTTCAAAAAAGTTTCAAATAGTTAAAAGAAATCTTCAAGGTATTTTTGGAGTAGGGCGTAAGTGGAATCCAGTTTCTTTTTTGTGTTGTGCCTTACACTGGATCTTGTCCTTTTGGAAATTGTGCCTTATGCACATCGGTCCATATGTATATATTTTCCTATTTGTATTTATTTCCAATATGGTATGTATGTTGGTCATTAGACCTTTATTAATCATCCAGTTTCATTATCCAATTTATTCCTTACCAGCCTTATTGTTTGTGTGCAGGAGAACATCGTATATTTAGAAGAGGCTGTGGAGTCGGAGTATGACTGAACACGAGGAGCCTGCAGGCAGCTTGGACGGTTACTTCCACCTCTGAGGTTTAAATGGTAATGTAAGACACTTTCAGCCTGTCCCCCGCCTACTGTATAGATTTGAAAATAGGCCGAAGTGGAGGGGGATGAAGCAAGTGACACTGTAATGCTTTGGTGAGACATTGGGTGCCCTCAACTCCTGTGTAGGCATAAACATTCCATGACTAGCTGTTGCCGGGGCTCATTCAGATTTCCGTCAGTAACCAGCTACGACTACAATTTGAAGTTTCAGGAGAAGACAGATTGGAATCCTAAACCCCTGCACACTGTAACGTGTGCTGACTGCTTTTCACATACACCCAATTATCACAGCACACTTGGTCGTGGTCCGCCTGTCTGACTTGGACTTTGACTAGCAGTGCTTAAACGAGTGCACCCATGTCACTGTCGACGCCATTGTGTTTTTAAGCAGGATAAAAGGGTACAGCAGGGTAAACGTTTTGAACGTTTTGTATCTGCAGCACTGACTGACACTACATGATGTCTGTATTTATGGTTTCATGATATATTATTGAGAATGTCAAAATCATGTCACGGAACAAAATGTAAGGGATAATCAACGATGAGCTGTGACTATGGAAAAATTATGTATGATATGGAAGCTAATAATCCAGATTCAAAGCTGAGGGGGTCTGCCCCCACAGAGTACATTATTTTTCTATAACCACATGGCTCAGAGTTGATTGTCTGCTTATACCATGACCACTTACCAACATTTGAAATATAAGTAGTGTTTATTTATATTTTGGGGCAATATGCTCTTTAAATAGAGACTTTGTTGGCACTATCTTTACAACATTAAAACAATGTTACCTTACTACTCCAGCAAGTATGAGAAGCCGTAGTTACGACTTTGAAATTCGTACCAACTGTGACAGTCAATAGTTATAATAGTCACATATTTTACAGAAATATACAAACGTATATCAACGCATACATTTTATGTTACCCACCAAAAGGTTGAACGTTATATTGAAATGCATGGATATATTGCTGCTAATGTTAGCTTAAATTGAAAAAAATCTTTATGCATATTCATTTCAGATGATGATGTTGCTACGGCAATGTAATTTATGCAGCCATCTGAAAATAAGCACACCCTCCAGCCAATCAGAATCGAGTATTCTCCTTGGGCATAGTATAAGAGGCATAATATGTTTACAGTTAAAAAGACATGAATTCCTCTTTTAAAGGAGGAGTTCACCCAAAAAATTACTTATTTTCTATCAATTGCACACCCCATGAAGCCTTGAATTCATGGATTTATTTTTGTTTTTGTGGCATTCCTAAGCCAATAATTTGATGGCCCGGGTGTGTATCCGGTAGGTCCGGAGACACAAATAATCTACTTTGTGTCTCCTACCGGATACATTAGCCGGTAGGAGACGGGAATCAAATTATTGGCTTAGGAATGCCACAAAAACTAAAATAAATCCATGGATTCAAGGCTTCATGGGGTGTGCAATTGATAGAAAATAAGTCATTTTTTTGGGTGAACTACTCCTTTAAGGTCTTCCTGGATTAAGGACACAGAAGTCTCAAAGAAGCCTAACTTTATTCTTAAAGGGATTTTTAAATGTGTATTTCAGGGTTTTATGGAGTGCATCCGATTAATCATGAACTGGAAGTCCTTTCTGTTCACCCAAATATGTTAAAATTGACTTGTGTTTGAAACACAAGGCTTTGCCTCATGCTGAGACACAAATGGACAATTATGATAATCTATGAATGAAGATACCATTTAAAACTTAACTTTTAACTAATGTTATAGGTGAGAAATCACCTATAGCCCTTGTATAAGAATAGCTACAGAATCGTAAACGTACAGTGTAAACGTCTTTAAATTGGCAACCTTTCCTCTGTGGTTACCATGATGTTTCTAGGGAATTGTCTTTATTTCCTTTGGATTTCCCAAAACATGATGTGTCAAGTGCATTCATTACAGTATCTCATAAAACTGTAATGTTGCTTTTTGGGGGAACAAACAAATCTCACCAGGCATGATAATAAATGCATCTTCAACGTGTGAACTATAGGCTCTTTGTGATTACAAAGGGTAACCCAGAAACTCCCGTAACGTGAAACTCTCCAGAACCAGAGAAAGTATAAGTTCTGGGTCCCCAGAACTCAGGGTTAGTACCACCTCTTGAGCAGGGCCCAAATTAGGTTCCGAGAACCTTTATCTGAAACTGAGCTGTAGCGCTTAGAATCAAATCCAGAGCCCTATGAATTATGTTTCATAGCATATCAGGGTTTGCATAGTCATGGTTTATGTAGTCAAAAAGAGCCATAACGTATGTCTGGAATGGAACTGTTAAACTGACCTTTGCATCCATGGTTTGGTCCATAGTAACTATGGTATGATGCTGAGATTTATATTCTCATGACTTAAGTGTGCACATGTGCATTTTTCTTTTACCATGTTCTTGTACAAATTTTGTGGAAGAAAGGCATTGTTGTAAAGATGTATTCAGGAATGTTATGCTTTACTTCAGATACTGTATACAGTATTTTCCTACTATGCACCTTGGCCATGAAATAATGTACAAAAAGATCTAACATTTATATCCAGTGATGAATTTAAGGACTTCATGAAGAATGTGGTGATTGAGGAAGGTTGTTTGAACAGCTGTTCTTTTATTTTATTGTGGATATATTGTGTGTAACATGTGTTTCATTTTATCATATGTTATTTTATACGGCTGCTGCCTTGGCCAGGTCTCAATAGGATTTCCTGGTCAAAATAATTGTATAATAAAGTTAAAGAATGTATAATGCCAAAACCCACCATTATTATTAATAGCCTTAAATGTGCCCCTTTGGAGCATCTTGAGTTTCAGTATGTTTTTTTTTGTGGGGGGTTTTGGCCGACTGTACATGCTGGCCACTTACATGAGTGTTGAGGCCTAATTTATACTTGGTTGTATGACCGTGTTAGAAAAAAGTGACACTCAAAGGTGTGAATTGGATATCCTCAGGTCGCAATGTTTGCAATATTTAGGCTTTGCAAGACTACTTGTTACCTACTGATGAACTTTATGTATGCGTTGTATTGTGTATTGTGTTTGCGTGTATGTGGCTCATCATGCTGTATGCACTGTTCTCTTATTTTATGTATGCGTTTGCGTGTATGTGGCTCATCATGCTGTATGCACTGTTCTCTTATTAATTGACACTGTCTCAAGATCAATGCAAAGAAGTGCATTGGTGTGCTACAGCACTGGTTCCCAAACAGTGGGTCGGGACCCATTTTTATGGTTTGTGAGTAAATATATTTTTATTTATTCTTTCTATTTAAAAAAAAATATTTAAAAAAAAAGAAATTTAAATAAAAGCTTTTAAGAAGTAGTGAAAATAGCAGATCTACAAGCTCGACTATTTGCACTAGTTTGGGTCCCGGACAGACACACAACTTCTCTTTTGGGTCTCGAGCTAAAAAGTTTGGAAACCACTGTGCTACAGCACTGGTTCTCAATAGGGGTCCTTGAGGTGGTTCCAGGGGTTCCCCGCTAATGTTTAATAGTTAGGAACTACTGTAAATGGACTTCTAGGGGTGTGTAGTGTAACTATGAGAGCGTATAAATGGAACCAAATGGTCCATTTGATTCACGTTTCAGAGTTAAATTAGGGTTTTACCATGTAGATTGGGGTCCCAGAGATTAAAAATAGAAAAATAAATCAAATGGGGCTCTGTGGCCTAATGCAGATCAAACTTGGGATCCTTGAAATAAAAAAAAAAGAGAATCCTATTCTACCCTAGGATACAGCATGATGTTTGCCACTACATCTGTATTTATTGGTTGAAAATCATGTACTGTATACAATTTGAGATGTTTTTTACTTGTTTTATATGAAAGTATTTTAAAGATGTTATTTCATGCTTGGTTTCTGTACTGCTTCTTAAACGTTATAGAAATGTTTCAAATATATACAAATTTGATAAAAAATAAATAAAAAAGTGCCAAAGGAAAAAAACGTCTGGCTGAAAACGGCCACATTCTTAAACGTTACAGAAATGTTTCAAATATATACAAATTTGATGATAAAATAGGTCTGGCTGGAAAGCCATATGAAGTGAATAACGGTACTGTACACAGTAAAATTTGATGCTATCTGCAGTGCAAAAAAAAAAAAAAACGTTACACATTTGTAAATGAACACTGTGGATTCTGCTGTGTATGTATCCCTCAAAGGCACTGAATGAAGCCCACATTTTAAAGGTTACAATGTTGAGTCCAGATATACAGTATTTTAATATAATAACATCTTATAATAGCATTAATACAAGCATGTACTTTTATTTGAACAGAAATCAGCTACTACATTCATAACCACAGATGTATACATTAATTGTGGTGTATTTTACAAAATATGCACATTCATGTCATCTATCACTCTAAAAGCATAACAAATAACACTGTTTTGTAAAGTCCAACAAAAATCATCAAACAAAAATAAGAGGCTGCCTGCTACACATTCATTTAGGTAATATTTGCTTCGCTGGATTGGGGGACAGGCGTTTCAATATTGACACTCTTAATCATGTACATTTTTTATGATCTATAATTATTTAACCCCTGTTTTCTCCCCAATGTAGTCGTTATACCAATTAATTCCTCCCCACACACTGTAGTGTTTTTACTGCTGTTGTATCCCACTGACTACCAGTGAGGAGCCCCCACCGAGAGGACGTAGGCGTAGGGCCTTTGTCTCATGACTCCCGCTCAACACTCCCCGCTGACAGGTGTCGCCCCAGGCCGTAGGTGTATGTGCAATGACCAATATCACCCTCCCCGCTCAGCTTCCCTCCCCCGAAGATGGGTCAATCGTGTTCGCATAGACACCGACAAAGCCCGATGTACCACGGTGGATTCGAACCTACAACCTCCGTGGTGGTGGGCAGGGACTGTGCCACCCGAGTGCCTTTGGTCATGTAAATGTAAGTAAAAAAACAGATTTTTGTTTCTTTCAGTTATCTAAAATGTGCTACAAATACAGTTCCATTTGTAATATGAAGGACTAATGGTGGTTATATACACAGTTGTCAGTAAGATCAGTTAAATTAACATTGGAGTTGTCTATGAACAAGCATTTGACTGATTCCAAAGCAGCCCCTAACAAACTGCTTGTGAATTGCACTGTATTGTTTTAAAGCTGCTGTGATATTTTGTTAAAATAAGTGTTAAATAGCTCTATATTCCAAATCATTGCTGTATAGAGTGTTCAGTAACGGGGGTCTCCCCATCTTTCCAGCGCTTTAGTAAACAGAAAATACATTTTCAGGTAGGGATACCAATTTCATCCAATCAGGAGAGAGAACTCATACAGGATAAGAAAGTGAAATTGGAAGTGATGGGGGGAAAAAATCGTAGTCAAAATTGGAACCGTAACATGAGTTAATACATGATTTTTGTGGGGTTCTCTCTCCTGATTGGATGAAATTTGTAACCCACCAGGAAATGTAACCCACCAGGAAATGTATTAACTGTTTACTAGAGTGGAGCTGGAGTGATGGGGAGACCCCTGTTACTGAATACATACTCTATAGCAATGTTTACTTAACACAATATACTAGAGCTTTAACCTTTTCACGATAAACTTTTGTTGTCAATCAAAACCCATTCAACTTCACCCATTTTCAACCTATCTTCATATAATTGGTCCTCACTAATGCTCCTGATAAATTGAGCATTAGTGAGGCCCAATTATATGAAGATGGGTTGAAAATGGGTGAAGTCGTCCCTTAAAGGGATAGTTCACCCCCAGAATGACTTATTTTCTATTGATTAGTCACCCCGTGGAGACTTGAATTCATGGATATTTTTTTGTTTTTGTCGCATTCCTAAGCCAATAATTTGATGACCGGCAGCGGTTCCGGTAGGAGACACAAAGAGTCTCCTTTGTGTCTCCTACTGAAACCGCTGCCTAACGGTCTGCTGGTCATCAAATTATTGGCTTGGGAATGTGACAAAAACAAAAAAACAAACATGAATTCAAGTCAAATCTATTCAAAACATTTAAACAGACCATTTTGTACATCAGGGGAAAACAACTGGAGAGTGTTAAAGCAAACACTCTATTTTTAGTGCAGTTTATCTTTTTACCTTCCCTTTGTTAATTATTCAGGTTTTCCAAAAACGATGCAATGTTTCAGACAGAAAACGCTGACATCGTGACCTTTGGTATTGTCAATAGGGGACAACGGTGACACACGCCCACCCAAAGTTCAGAACAGTCATACTAGTACGACTACTGTAAGTGTTAAATTAACACTAAAGATTTTACCACTGTATCTAACAGATGGAATCACGAGTCACAACTTAGGATCACGTGTTGAATATTGTAGATGATGATTTCAGGCTGTTGATGCTATCTGATCCCAGAGCAGTTTATAATTAGCTTTCACAATCCAGGAGCCTGTGAGAGTCTGATTTGGGGTCAGTCCATATACTTCTCAGCACGCAGTATTTGGCAGTACATCAACAGAGAAAAAACCAGGGCCAGGAGCTGACATGGAGAGAAAACAGGCACAGGTATGATGAATTATGACAATAACTTCAAATAAATTGTGGCAGTTGGCGGTTATTAAAGAGAAGCAAATGATTCTTTAATACCTTTTTTTCTACTCGTTTTCAATTATTTCAAAAACATTTTCATTAATTTTTTCTCTCCAGTTTCATTGTTATGCCAATTCGCCTCATGCATGTGTATACACTTTGACATGCTCCCCATTGCTCTGGGGAGGGTGTAGTAGACAACCATGTCTCCTCTGATACACATGGAGCTGCTTTATTTATTTCAGTGTGACCAGCGTAGTGATGAGTTTCACAGGGTGATGCGGAGGAAAACGCTATCCCTCCCAGTTCTGCTCCATACTGAACAGGTACCTCGACCAACCTGTAGGTGTTGCTAGGGCAACGACAGAGCTCACCCTCTCCACCTGGCTTCCCACCCACAAACACGGGCAATTGTGTTAGCTGGAATGCCCGGCCAAACTGGAGGCACCGTGGAAGATACGAACCTCATTCTACATGTGGTGTGCAGGTACTTTACCCCTGCGCCTGCCTTTATTCTACGGATTTGCAAGCCAGTCAAAAAATACTGTCCAATCCCATCAAAACACTGACAGCCATTTTCCATGTATATTTAAGCACCCAGAACTATTGAAAGAAAAGGTTAACTACCTGCACGATGCCAATACACACTCCAAACACAAGCACTGAAGGGATGTTGTCTAGCAGCCACTGCCGGGCTTTCTGGTAACATGGCTGTAGAGAGAAGAGAGCGGAGACACACATATTGAGCTACGAGATCGAGTGACAAAAGGAAGTGGTGTTGACGGATGGATGGATAGAGAGAGATGGCATGCGATATTGTTTTTCCAAGGATGGTTGGGGAAGAGGAGCGTTTGTTTTTGTTAACACTTTTATGCAGACAGGCGCACCACCAGTGAGGCCTTAAGACTCGTGAGGCATGCCTGAGTGCGCCACTAGCCGAGCAACTGGCCGTGCCGAACAGCCGATGGCCTCGTGCCTCGACCAGCGCGCCATCTTGAGTTGGCAAGCCATCGTGGATGGAATAATTTATCATGTGAAGCAAAACAAGCGCAAAGATTTGAGTTACGAATGTCTGCTTAAAAAAAATATATATAAAAAAAAATATATATATATATATATATATATTTGCACAAATCTTTCAAAAATAGCAGATCTACAAGCTCATAGCGCGGCACTCGGTGCCGCACTATGAGCTTGTATATCTGCTATTTTCCGTTGAAGGATGAAGGGGTGGCAAATGACAGAAATGTGGAGTGCAGAGGGTGGTGGCTGGCGGTGTTGCAAGAACATGGCAAAAACAAAACTTGCATTGTCACAGCGTGATCCATTCCTGACATTCTTTTAACGTGTGAAATACACACACACACACATCTGAAAACAATCTGGATTCTGTTAACCACTTAAATTAAACCCTATACACTTCATTGGCCAGGGTCCCCCAGGGGTCTGTACTCTCCTCTCCCCCCCCCCCCCTCTACAACGAATCTCTTTGATAAATCTAGCCGATCTACACAGTGCTCACAACACGTCGCAACGTGACACGCTGTGAGCTTGTAGATGGACTATTTTCGCCGAATGTTGGCCTGTTATGACATGCCCAGAACAGAGACTCTAGGGCTCATGTGGTTACGACTGACCTCGCTCCATCCGTCAACACAGTGCGTCATCCCGTCAGAGCAGCACGATGAGGGCAGCGTGCCGTTCAGCACGTCATACCAATCCGTTTTATCTGACACACCGCAGCATTTGAACTGGGGGGGGGGGGAGAGAGAGAGAGAGAGAGAGAAGAGAGAGAGAGAGAAGAGAGAGAGAGAGAGAGAGATGAGAGAGAGAGAGAGAGAGAGAGAGAGAGAGAGAGAGAGAAGAGAGAGAGAGAGAGAGAGAGAGAGAGAGAGAGTGAGAGAGAGAGAGAGAGAGATGAGAGAGAGAGAGAGAGAGAGAGAGAGAGAGAGAGAGAGAGAGGAGAGGGGTTCAAGTCCAGTGGTGTAAAGTAACTAAGTACATGTACTCAAGTATTGTACTTAAGTACACATTTGAGGTATCTTAACTTTACTAGTTAAAGCTCTAGTATATTGTCAAAGTAAACATTACTAGAGTATTTCCAATTTTCAATACTTTTACTTCTACTCCACCACATCTCAGAGGCATATATTGTATTTTACTCCACTACAATCATTTGAAAACTTTAGTTACTTGTTTTTTGATTATTACAAAACATACATTCACCACTTTAGCCTTTTATATACCACGGCTATTTGAAAATAGCTGATCTACAAGCTCACAACGCGCCGCAATGCGACGAGTTGTGAGCTTGTAGATCAGCTATTTTCAAAAGATTTGTATACATATTGAACTTGTGAAATGGGACATTCTACATAATGAGTACTTTCTACTTTTGATACATTAAGTACATTTTGATGCCAATACTTTTGTACTTTTACTCAAGTAAATTTTAAATACCAGCCTTTTACTTGTAACGGAGCATTTTCAGATTGTGGTATTGAGACGTTTGCTTAAGTAAAACATTTGAGTACTTCTTCCACCACTGGTCTAGTCTATCGGCCCTGTCTTGATTGAAAAAAATATGAACTTTTACCCCCTCCACTCAGTTCTGTCCTCATATGCCTCGTTTATACTTATTTGTGCACCGGTATCATGCACCAGGTAAAGCAGATCTACAAGTGAGATTGTACATCTGCTATTTTAAGTGCGCGACACTGGTGTGCAGCTAAGCATTACTCAGGCTTTATTTGATCTAGGATCAGAGAAACTAGCCTGTAAACCAGACAAATGTGCCAGAGTGAATTGTTTTGCTCTGTATTAGTCTGGCCATGCCAGGCTACAGAGAAACAACAGATCGCAGTGGTTCATCATTTTATTTCTGATTTCTTGTAATGTTGACCATCTGGGAACTGAAGCTTGTGCTATATCTGCGCCTGCAAGTCCTTCTGGAACAGACAGTCGGCTAAATGTCCACGGTGTTGATGTAAACTGCAGTAACCTGAATGTATCTGGACATTTTTACAGTCACGCCTCCAATGCAGATGGATCTCATCTGTTGGGAGACGTAAGTGATGCTTAAATCACTTAGGTAGTGTATACTGTATAAGCACCACAGAGGGAGAATTCCTCACCATTCTCTGGACATTGTCCCAGGATTGTGTTAGTCCTTCATCGCTTCTGTAAACCTTCATTCCCTCTTTTAAATCGTTTTGAGCTTTGTCGTCCAGCTGAGAGAAAGAGAAAGTAAGACTGTAAGACAGACAGACATTCATTGTGTGCATTAACCCATTAACACATTGAGTGCCAAAAACGTTTTTTTTTCTTCACAGCATCACGAGATATCATTTTTCGAAGATTTAGACTTTAATCCACTTCCTGGTTAACTTATGACTTCAAAAGCCTGTATCTCGGCTCCTGTGTACTTTTTTTTTTACTATGTATTTTTGACTATTTTCGACAATTTTCAACTGGCTGCAACTATGGAACGGATTACAGAATGTTTTTAATGTTTTTCCCCCGATTGTACGAGACCTCTATGTGTGTAATGAGGGGATCACCGTGAGGACGGTGATCACTGAAAATATTTTGTGACTACTTGAAAAAGGTTCAAAAATGGTTAAAAATCCAGGCACTGACTGTACCCTGTTTTAAAAAAAAAACTGGCACTCAATGTGTTAACACCTGAGGCCGATTCTAAAACTAAACAGTTTTCTGAAAAACAAATGTTCACGATAAAAAAAAAATAGCACATCTACAAGCTCATAGCCGCGCTATGAGCTTGTAGATCTGCTATTTTTGAATAGCCAAAGTAAAACATAATTATGCTTGAAGTGGTTAAAATGATCAGTGGTTAAATCAGGACACTGATGCTTTCCCGGTTTTAATGGGTTTAAGGGTTTTAATGGGAAAGTTATTTGAGGCATGCAGGTACTGTATCATTTGTGAATTGTTTAGAATCATCAATTCAACCTCAGTTGATCAACACAATGTATTAACAGATAATACACTCGATTCATTCAACTACTTATTCAGGGGCTATTTATTCACAAAAGGCAATACATAATACTGTACAGTGGTGGTAGAGTTTCACGTTCCTTTTGACAGTTTAAGATTATTTAATGATAACTGATGAGACGAGACACCATGTAAAACAGACACCAAATTCATGTTTATGTGGACAGTGTACTGACAGCTTGAACTAAAATATGTGTTCTTCTCAACTTTCTGCCGTTATGAATGCGTAAAGCAGTATAGTAACTTTGGCGGAGTTGTACTGAAGGTCTTGCAGTCCCACTAGAAAGTGAAAACTTTAAATGATCCAAGTTGTGTAATCTGAGTGACACTGCTGGGTAATAATACAGTAATTAATAATAGCAGTAGTAGGTTGACGGACAGGCAAGGTGGTTGGAAGGTATCTAGAGGATGTTTTGGGTCTTTGTCTTAACCACTTAATGAATTGCAATGAATTGCATTTATATGGCGCTTTTCTAAGTACTCAAACTTACTCAAAGCGCCTTACAATGGTTCATTCATTCATACAGGGGGGGGGGCATTGGGAGGTGGAGCGGCGAACAGTCGACGCCAGCGTCCCCACTTTTCCCACATTCACACACCAATGGTGGCAAGCTAGCGCCGACCGAATCATTGGAGGCAATGTAGGGTTCAGTGTCTTGCCCAAGGACACTTCGACATGTGGACAGGAGGAGTTGGGATTCGAACCGCCGACCCACGGATCAATGGACGACCTGCTCTACCTCCTGAGCCACAGCCGCTTAAGCCCCAGCCACAGCCACAGCCACTTAAGCCCCATTTCAAGTTTTTGAATAAAAAAAAAAAGAATTGCTGATCTACAATCTCAGAGCAGCATGCTCAGCCCGATTGTTGAATTACAATATAATTAAAGTTAAATATTTCAAAGAATACAAAACGTGGGGAAGATTTGTGCAGGTTCTTCTGTGGCTTACTGGCAGTGTACACAAGAAATTATTGCTCCAGCAGTTTCTGATATCTATTCTGGACACACAGACACAGATACACAGACCTTCTTCTAGACATCTCTGCCTCCTACAGAGACATGCCGTTAAAACAGAACTTTGGTTGTTAGTGGCACAAGATGGTTGTTAGTGGCACAAGATGATATGAGGTGGCTAAGCTTTCTTCTTAGCCACCTCATATGACAAACCGAACAGAGCTTCCGTTTGTAGCGTTGGAAGATTGTGGAAGAGCTGCCTGTCTGGCTTAAGAGGCAAGGTCGTAATCAAGGTCAAGAACTCAAGATGACATAACCGGCCACATACCAGGAATATACCAGGAACAGAGAGACCTAGAACAAGACATGTTGACGTAGGAAGGGTTTACTCCCCCAGGGCAAGCTACACTCCACAATGTACTGGAGATGATCTGGCCTAACCAAATGCTGCTGCGCTCGCCTGTGTCACCCACTGGAAAGACGTGACAAAGAAGACCCCCAGGCGCATTTCTTTTTTTAATGAATTCTCCAACATGTATGGTTGTAATGCACTTCTGTGCAATTGGTGCCGGTCAGCGGCTGTAAGTCATCCATTTTGTTGCTTAGCCGAGCAAACACTAGAGAAGCAAAATGCAGGAAGTGTGATGCGGAAGCCGTGCTTCCTCTAACAAGGATGCATTTTCCCCTGTCTCTAGTCTGGGAGAGCTGGGAGACCATGACCATGGATTCAGCATTGTAAAGACTATGGGAGGGGCTCAGCATTGTGGGATAGAGCCAGTGCTCATAATGTCCCTGATATTCAACAACAGCATATCCCGGATGATGGGAAAACAGTTGGAATGTCCTGCTCTAACCCTATACCCACTGAATTTGACAGTAAACACTCAAAAAAACAGAGTAACCTTACAGTGGACGTCTGATGTTTCTGGCTGACGCCCAGTTTGAGCTCTTTCATGTGGATCACACAACATGTACTTAAGAGTTTGCTGAGTAAAGGTCAGCGTTTCATAAAGTCCCCCCCTAAAAATAGCCCGCACTGGTGCTGTATGAGAGTGAAAAAACAGAATGAAGAAGCATATTTGCTATAAAAATGGGCTGAAAATGATCTATGACATAGTTGGGAGATAGACGATACACAGTAAAATCCTCAGTGTTCATTTATCCATTTGTAACTCTTGAGAGGGTACACATTTGTACTAGATACCGATACTGGTATCGGAAAAGCTGCGGATAATGCCTAAAATGCTGGTATCGGTATCAGCGAGTTACACCAGTGAATGCCAATCCGATGCCATTTACAGTAAACAATTATTGATTATTGTAAGTTGAATGCTTCAGTTAATGTTGCACTGCTGTTTTATAGTCTTACTGTGCTATTTACAATATTATTTTACTCACTTGTGGCTGCACTTTAACAATTATTGATGGTATATTGTTATTTATTCCTAGATTTTTGTATTATGCATTGGCATACTCGGTATCAACTGATACGCAAGTTGCCTGTATCGGAATCGTATCGGGAAGGAAAGAATGGTATTGGTACATCTTTCATTTCATTTGTACCCTCTCAGAGTGAAAACTAATAGAATACGCACATCACTTCATTGAGGTGCTGGGTTGGAAAGTAATATGAAGAAAAAGAATAAACCCGCACACTCATCTGCTCCAAGGTAAATTTATTGACAACGTTTCGAGCCAAGGCTCTTCATCAGGTCAAACTCAAGAAGTGTGTACCTCACCCACTTATATAGGCACCCACAGGTCACGTTATCAATCAGTGGGTGGGACAACACGACAGGGTAATCAGATAGAGATTAGAGAAACATCTAATAAATACAGTGTTCAACATTTACATATCCACAGAACAGCAGTGGAAAAAACACAAATGGACACTTGATTAATAAAATCTATAGCAAACAGAATCTAAATAATCAGGTACATTAAACATAGGCAACAAGAGTAATAATTAAAGAAAAATAATTAAAGAAAATGGCTGATTGGAAAATCCTCATTCATTCCTTTTGGAGACATTGTGTTTAAGGTGTAGATCCAAAAGGATTCACGCTGTAGTAGTAGTCTATTCAGATCTCCTCCTCGTCTGGGGCATTTAACATGTTCAATCCCCTGATATCTGAGAGTGGCCACATTGTGTTTAGCGGACAAAAAGTGCATTGCAACTGGGCTCTTTTGATCTTGGTTGCGAATGCTGCTTCTATGTTCAGAAATGCGTGTCTTTAGGGCCCTGTTGGTCTTGCCAACATATCCTCGACCGCATGGGCATTTTAGCAGGTATATAACATTTTTGGTTGTACATGATATAGTGCCCTTAATATCAAAACGTTTCCCCGTTAAAGGGTGCGTAAAAGTGTGGCTCTTTTCAGTAAAATTACATTGTGCGCAGCGGGCGCATCTGTAATTACCTTCGGGGATTTGAGTTAAAAAAGACGATTCTGGCATTTGAGGGATGAGATCTGATTTAACAACTGTTTGTCTTATATTAGGAGGACGTTTATAGACAACCCTGGGCATGTCCTTGAAGGTAGTGGCCAATTTAGGGTCGCTACTGAGGATATGCCAGTGTTCTTTTATAGTGCGTTCAAACTCCTTACCAAGGGCTGAATATTGTACAATGCATAGGGGGCCGTTACTTGGGGAGGCGTCCCGTTTGGACTGTAGGACTTCCTCCTGTGTACAGTCACTAAATCTGTCGCGTGCCTTTTTTAGCCACTCGTCTGGATAGCCTCTACTTTTAAAGCGCATATCTAGGAGGTCCGCTTGTGTTTTGTAGTCCGTTCCATCACTACAAAGTCTCCTAATGCGGCTATGTTGGCTTATGGGAAGGCTGCGTTTCAGAGGTAATGGATGGAAACTGTCAGCTCTCAGCAAGGCATTACTGTCTGTGGGTTTTCTATAGACGTCTGTTTTAAAACCTTTGCCGTTACGCATTATGCGGATGTCTAGAAAACTCACTTCCATTTTGTCGGAAGTCATTGTGAAATTTAGTGACTGGTTACATGAGTTTATATATTCAAAGAACATTTGTAAGTCTTGTTCAGTGCCCCCCCACAGTAGAAAAATGTCATCCACATATCGCCGCCAGAGTTTTATATGGGTCAAGAAGGGATTGTTGAGACCCAACACAGAATCTTGTTCAAAAAGACCCATATAAAGGCCTGCGTAATTTGGGGCCATACGGCTACCCATCGCGGTGCCACGTGTTTGGAGATAATAGTCATTCTCAAACATAAAAAAGTTTCTTGTTAGAACTAGTTCGGCCAGATCTCTGATACAGTTTGTACTTGGTGAGAGCTGGGTGTCACGTTTGTTCAAATAATAAGAGAGCGCTTCCAGTCCCCCAGTGTGGGGTATACAGGTATATAGGCTCTCCACATCCCTCTCAGAGTTAAATGAGAGTGAGGATTTGACTGTGATGATGTGGACTGACCTTCTTGTGAAACAGGTGGATGATCACTGCAAGAGTCACCTCCGTCAGCACCAGGAACAACAGGATCACAAAGAACTGTAGAGGGAGAGAATGGAAGTCAGTTCCAGCATGAGGTGCGCGTGTGTGTGGAGAGACATTATAAGCGGAAAGTTCCAAAAGTTTGTAGATGGTCTATAAAATAAGTGTAAAATAGGGCTTAAAACATGCAAGAAGCCTTCCCATAGCATTCAAAGCAGTGTACATTTTTTGGACAGCAGATTTAGATTTTAGTCTACTAAATCTACAGTTGATTTAGTCGACTAAAATCTATTTTGGCAGGCCTTGATGGCGTAGTAATGCTTGATTTGTAGACCGAGCTTGTAGATCGTCTATTTTCGGAGCGCGACACCCGCACACAACCAAGAATAAAATGACTTGTCTTAGTTCTATTGCATCTTCTCTCCACTCCCCTCCCTTTTAGTTTTTATTTGTTGACGACATTGTCAATATATCTAGTCATAGTTTTAGTCTTACTTTTTATTTAGTTTTCGTCTGTGAAAAAAGGTAGTCGACAAACATTTTTCATCATAGTTTTAGTTAACGAAATGAACACTGATTCAAAGCGATGTCTAATATGCCCAACGACATATTATTCTATATACAGAATAGAATAAAATATCAATTATGTCTTCGTTGGGCAGGGATGACTCACCGTCATCAGAAGGCACCGCTGCTCCTTCAGCGCGCCGAGGCATCCCAGAAAACCCGTCACCATGGTAACCCCCCCGGCAACCAGCAGCAGATTGGCAGCCGAGAGGGAGGGGAAGGACAGCGGCAGCGAGGAGAACTCCGCCTGTGTGAAGGACAGCCACACCCCTACGCCAAATAAGCCACACCCTCCGAGCTGGAGGGCGGAGGAGGGGACGGACAGAAGAACAGAGTTGAGTGTTTTATTAGGAAACCGTTATCACCATTAAGGCCGATTTATACTTTGTCATATGACAGGGCATAAATTTAGGCATTACACGCCACGTTTTCAAACCTGTGTCCCAGCTCCATCAGCGTTGTATCAGTGAACAGTACTGGATTGGTACTGCGTTCAAGCATAGAGTTTGGATTGTTCATATACATTTTAGACCATTCATTTAGATTGGTTCTCAAATGATGTGCCGACACACACTGGTTTGCTGTGAGACAAATCCAGGTGTGCCTTGGGATTTTGTGACAACCACACATTATTATATTATTGCAGGATATATACAACTATGCAAAAAGTTATACATTATTTGAAACATTTACTATATCAGTACTTTCTGCACAGTCATTGTTTTCAATTCTATACCCTACAAAATATATTCTAACCACCTTCAACCTGGCATCCCTATTTTGGGCATGTCATTATAGGCTAAATCTTTAATTGATTTACTTATTTTTTCCACAAATATTGAAAAATAGCGAATAGCGTAATGAGCTTGTAGATTGACTATTTTCACTATGAATACAGGTGTGCCTTGAGACTTTGGCTTGCCCATTGGTGTGCCTTTGGCACAAAAAGTTTGAAACCACTGCCATAAGCTACTGCACTTTAAATTTCCTTGGGTGTATAAAATGATCCTTCCAACCATGGCAGAAAGCACTGGATGGGAGGAGGAATGTTTGGCAGAACCTCTGGTCTGAAGCTAGGAGTCCAGCGAACGTCCAGTAAAACGGCAAAGGAATCTGATTCCAGGTGAGCCAAATCTCAAGCTGCTGTAACAAGAGGCTATTTTGGCAGTCGCCCTATGCCAAAAGATATACTTCTCATACAAAAAGCAACGACGCTTCCCCTTAAGTCATGTGTAGAAAATGTGGCAGTGGAGAAGCTATGCTAATTTCTTTCCAAGCTGGATTCCAGGCCCCAAGGTATAATCATCGGCCCCTGTTTGACCTACATAAACAGAACGTTGGCACAGGGGACCACCTAAGCTCATTTCCATATGCTCTTACCAACGAGCACATGTTCGCCATTACTAAGCCTGGATTTAACATGCCGCTGTGGCGCCAAACCTCGCCTTAATACAGTTATACCCCCTTGATCACAGCCTGTTTCTCATTGACTTCACAGCCCATTTTGGGTTGGCTTATTCCAGTCTAATTCAGATGCCTGGAACTAGTTTATCTGCGGCAGTATAGAATGTATTGTGCATAATTCAGAGCTTGCTGGCGTGGAAAAGTGCCACACCGAGATCTTAGGTCTGTTTTCTACAAAAGCTTGCTCTCAGTTGCATTGGGAGTAAATAGGATGACACTGAAGCTAATTTAGTGCTGACTTAAGTAAACAAATCCTTTTAAGTAGTGGTAGCAATGTAGTACTTGTGTAAAGGTCCTCATTTCACGATTACACTTAAGTGGAAGTATTGGCTTAGCATCAGACACAAAAGTACATGTGAATGTCTTTGATACAAAGTATGATGTCGCTGAAACTACAGAAACGCTTGAACTGTTAAGGTAAACGGGACTTTGCTTGCGCTGATGCTCATCCAAAGCTGGAAGGTTCATTATTTTTATGAAGTGATAAAAGGCTTTATTGGCTGTCCATTTGTTCCTCTGTAACTGTGTGATGTGTGACAACAATCTTTAAATGTTTTAAATGCAGCCTAGTCAAAGTAGAAATGGAATCAGTCAGATGATGCATGGGTTCCTCAAACCATGCATTTATTTATGTACAGTACTTAAAACCGTACATACGTATATTTTACATGTATTTAGTTTGCATGCTGCCTCTGTATTTGCTAAGCCCTGAACATGACAAGTTATAATAATAATAAAACCAAAAAACGAAATCTATTCCCAGATACTGACCCAGAAGATGAGGTTGAAGACAAACATCAGGTATTTGACGCAGCACAGACACTTCCGAGATGCCGACATTCTGTGAGAGAAAGACAGAGAGTGAGAGAGAGACAGAGAGACAGAAGAGAAGGGGGGAAGGGAGAGGAACAGTGGAAGAGAGAGAAATACATTTCATTGTTAGAAAATTACTTCAGTGACTTCATTGGTGAAACATTTTCCTCACATCCATAGCATTCATCTGTGTTTCCTGTGTGTTTGTGGGTGCATGACATGTGGGTTAGTGTGGTGAAATGAGCTGACTGGGGTGGGGGTGTTTTATGGGTTTGTTATGGTGTGTCACTGTGGTTAGTATGTGTTTGTTTGTATGTGTTTGCACGAACACACATGTGCATATTTGCATGTGTGTATACATCAGAGGCAACAAATTTACAGTACACCGTAAAGTAAATAACAAGTAAAAAACAAAACAACCAATAGCTAAGATGTAATCCTTTTTGCAAACAGTAGGTGCAGCATATAGTGGAGTGTGGTGCACATTGGTAAGAGCCGTGCGTGCGTGCATGCGTGCGTGCGTGTGTGTGCATATTTGCAGCGTAAGCTCATTCTGTCACTCCGGGTCCCTGTCTTAACTGCAGAGTCCAGTGACCAGTTCCCACCACAGGAAGTAGAGCCGCTGACAGGAAGGAACCCCCCTCCCTCCCTGGTTGAGAGCTCTAATTGTGTTAACCACCGCCAGGCTGCGGGGGCCGTTTACCCTGACCAATGGAAGGGCAGAGCTGTGACTCACCACATAGTTTAAGGTATAGCTCACGCACACCCCCCCCCCCCCCCAACATCCCCCCCACACACACACACCACCCCCACCCCAACAAATCTCAAAGAATGCACCGAGTTTACAACTCTAGTGAAAAACATTCATTTTAAGTGCAATAAAATTAAAATTAAAATTATGTGTGTGTGTGTGTGTGTGTGTGTGTGTGTGTGTTCAGTTCAGTTGCCAGTGTACTGGTGAGATTTAATGCTTTGAAAAATGGATAGATTTCACATCTCTCTTGTTGCGTCAGTGGTTCTGTTCTCCTGGAAATCCTCCTGAGAATCACAGGCATCTGCACTATCTTTTCCATTTCATCCTCTATGGCAGTGGTTCCCAAAGTGTGTGTGTGTTTGTGTGTTAAATTTGTGGGGGGGGGGGGGGGGGTCCTTGAGGGTGTTCCAGGGGGTCCCCAGCTAGATGATTGATAATCAGAATCAAACAGACCCTTACAGGTCTGTAACTCTGAGATATGGAGGTCCATGGCGCCACCAAACTGGGGCATCCTTGAAATTCAAATGTCTGAGAACCAGTGCTCTTTGGAACAACACCAGATTTGACATCTCAGTGACATCACTCTTTCAAGTCTCTGTTCTGTGGTTTCTGGCTTTTAGGAGAGAAGCGTTCACATGTGTAGGGTTCCCAAAACCTTGCCCTCAAATAAATATTTCCTGGGATTATTTTTTTTATTAGACTGGTTGGATGCTTAGTTCTGATTGGTCAATCACAATTCGGCAGTCTTTTATTTCTCAATAACACAGACCTCTGTGCCTAATAACAGACTGTTCACAATCAAGCTCATTTGCAACAACTGTAGCAAGCAACTGTAGAATCTAACAGACCTTTTTCTTTTGCAGAAGCAATGAAATACTTTTTAAATCAATGAAACACTTTTTAAATCAATGAAATACTTTTTAAATCAATGATTTTTTTGTGTCAAATTTTAGATTTCTTTATTAAGTAGCCGTGTAATAAGTGGGATGGTGTGCATTTAGGCGGTCATGTTTTTGATGAATAAACAACCCATTCAGAGTGATTCCTGCATCACACTGAAGGGGGTTATTTATCAATATTGACTGCCTTGCTGTCCATCGTCTCTTACTATTTGACAGGAGTCATACAAGTAGAAGATGACAAAAAAAAGAAATGGACAGATTCACAAAAGGCTTGGACAGACACATGCCAGTCCTCATGCACAAAGTGTGTGTGTGTGTGTGTGTGTGTGTGTGTGTTATTCAGAAAAATACCTGAAACTGGGATTCAGAGGCTGATTTCACACGTTTGTGTTCTCCGGTCTCCTCTTTATTCAGTCCTGAATCGGTTTGAGTACTTTCTTATGTTTTTCCACTGCAGGTATTCCTTCAGGACCGGTCAGATAAATTGTATTCTTCCCCCTCTTATCCCCCTTTGCTTTGCTCTCCCGTCCAAAGTATTGTTCTTTGACTGTAGGACGTCTCTCTCTCTCTCTCTCTCTCTCTCTCTCTCTCTCTCTCTCTCTCTTGCTCTCGTTCTCGTAGATCAAAATAAATTGCCTGTCGTTCACTGTTTAACTTGGTTGATAAACGTTGTATGTTTCTGTAGCTATCTAGCTCTCCATCTAGGTTTGTTTATCTTTACTCCCTTCTGCCTGTTCTCTTATCCGCTGTTAGCTCTCTCTCTCTCTCTCTCTCTCTCTCTCTCTCTCTCTTTTCTCTCTCTCTCTCTCTCTCTCTCTCTGCCTCCCAATTCTTTCCAGATGTCTGTTTTGTTACACCCCCCATCTCCCTCCCCCTCCTATTTTGTTCTTGCTCTCTCCAGAGTAGTCATTCTTTATGTGTTCCTTCCTCCTCCTCCTCCTCCATCCATTCCCTTTAGCCTTCATTCTTTTTAGTAGTTCCAAACTATCTTTCTTTTAACCCAGACTTC
This sequence comes from Gymnoscopelus braueri, assembly GCF_963280865.1. NCBI lineage: Eukaryota > Metazoa > Chordata > Actinopteri > Myctophiformes > Myctophidae > Gymnoscopelus > Gymnoscopelus braueri. The sequence goes on along the minus strand of NC_137615.1, from coordinate 41,731,386 downwards.
AGGTTCCCCTGTTCATCTGATGATATTCTCTCTCTTAATTTTTGTAATGTTTTTTCTACACTGGTACACACACACACACACACACACACACACACACACATACACACACATACACACACAATACACCTTTTAGTACCGTAAAAATTGATGAACAACAAAATGTTCAAATTGCCTTCATTAATGAGATTGAGACATTTGGACCTCATAAAGGTAGATGAGCCCCCCCCCCCCCCCACACACACACTCTTCTTCTCCTTCCTGACCAAATAGTGGTGTGAGATGAGTTGCTCTGGTGAGAGTGTGTGTGGGGGGGGGGGGGGTTGGTCAGGTTGACATGTGACTTACGTAACATGTGCTCCACATCAGGGTACTATATAATTGGCTTAATTCCACGCCCTGTTTGTGCGCACGCATACACTGTGATTGGCTAGGCCTGATCACGTGGTGGAATCACTTGGCGCTAATTAGCATGTTGACGCTAATAATCGCTAACCGTTAACATGGGCTTCCCATAGACGATGCTAATACTAAGCTAATAATCGCTAACCGTTAACATGGGCTTTCCCAGAGCCGATGCTAATAATAAGTTAATAATCGCTAACCGTTAACTCATTCCCTGCCAACGTTTGCAAATCCAAAGCCCAGACCGCCAACAACGTCTTTTAACGTTTCTAGGTTTTTCTGTGTTTCCACTAGATGGCGCTCTTCGCTATCACATGAGTGACCATTTCATTTTTTTCATAAAATTTTTTTAAACTCTCCTCAAGACTCATTTATTTTCTCTAGCTTTTGTTTTAATGTTGTTTGAGTCTGTTTTCCATCTTGTTTCATATGTTTTCATTTTTGCATGTCCTGTGACTATGTTGTTGCACAGGCCTGTTCTGTTGATGCCTTCTGCAGCACTTTGGTCAATTTCGATTGTTATAAACGTGCTATATAAATAAAGCTTGATTCGATTTGTAATAACCAAATCTGTTGAAAATCAGCTGAGAATTCAGCGAAATACGATTGTTTTATTTCCTGCTTCATACAGTACATTAGGACAGTGGTTCTGGTTGGCGACGCCAGTGCCACTGCACCGCGGCAGATGCCTTTGTCGGAAAATGCACTCGCTCCTTCTTCTTTTCTGGATCAAGGGCCACTTGAAAATCATGAAAGCGTTCGCAGCCCACCCATCTGAACACATATTTTCAGATGGGTGGGCCGTTACTTTATTGATCAATCAATCGATTGTGTTCTGGCTCGGATCCATGGAACTAACATAGTTATTGGTATCACTATGAAAACACATTTTTCAAGGGTTTCAAGAAAAAATACCTTGACATTTTTTGTAGACATTATTAATGTTTTTAATATAAACGTTATATTATTTTAAAAATCGTAAATTGTTTTGCCTAGTTTGTGGGGGCCCACTTGCAAAACCCTACATGTGTATATCATACTCACCATACACACTACTAAGGTAATAAATTAAAGGACAACAACGTCTATTTAAAGGACTGTAAGACTACTAACTAGACAGAATAGTGTAGCGAGATGGGGGTCAGCATGTGGCAAGGATCCTGAACTGGATTTGCACCTGGGCCTGTGTTGTATGCAATATCTTATCGTACCACAAGGCAATCACATTGTAAAAAATCTTTTCCTCCCACAACAAACACGTTTTTACTAGTACACAGACAGTTCTGTAGTTTTCATTTGAAAATATTGAAAAACTCTGAGTTCAAGAGTTAAATAAACACTTTTACTGTGTAGGCAAAATCACCACCACACCCTCTCCTTCTTCACCAGATCATTATGGTGAAAGAGCACCTCCTGCTGGTCAGCCATCTCATACAATTTCAAATCAAAGGAGCTTTTTTGGCATGAGAAAACATGTTTACATTGCCAAAGCAAGTGTCAGACACATAAATAAAAACAATAAAAATAACGACACGTTTCGAGCTTGTAGATCTGCTATTTTTGATATTTTTGTGTGATGCTTGTAGTATGATCAAGTAGGGTATTCATTTACGAAAAAATATAAAGTTAAAATATGGAGATAAGAGGTGTCTACCCGACAGCAACGCTATGCATGTAAGGGTGCAGTGTTGCACTGTAGCACTTTAATATGAATGTTCTACGTTTTGTATGTATTAGCTTGCTTTTCTTTTCGTTGCCGTCGGGTAGAAACCTCTTATCTTCATATTCAAACTTTTTGTGTTTTTTTGTAAATCAATGCCCTACTTGACAATACTACAGCGTCACACAAAAGCATCAAAAGTAGCAGATCTACAAGCTTGAAACGCGGCGCGAAGCAATGCGTTTTGAGCTTGTAGACTTTTGCTATTTTTTTATTAGAATCCTGAAATCCTTTGGACATAATATATTTCCACCCAACAGAGACGTTTCATTAGTGGCACTTCTAGTTTTTTTTAATACTCTGTCAATCAATGTTTTAACATTCAAACTGAAATAATGTAATACATTTAACACCAGAAGGACTTGAACTGAACTTTCCTACTTAGGTTGCATGAGGTGAGAAGAGACGGCCCTAGAGCAGAGAGAGGAGACACCAGAGATGCCCGTAGGACAGAGAGAGGAGAGACCAGTAGGGCAGAGAAAGAAAAGACTTGCTAGAGTTGCCAGGTGGATTCAAACTCATATCCTTGTGATTCGCAAGGCGTGGACCTGCTGTCTGAACCACCAGGTACCACTTGGTGACATTTTCTTTTGCATCATACTGCTGTGTTGTGTAAAATTGTTCTTGAGCAACAAACCCAATAATCTTGTTTCTTCTGAGTGAACCTGATCATCCTCTGAAGAACTGGAACAGAATTAACATGATATTACACTTCTGCAGGGCTCTTTTTAAGAACACGACTAACAAAAATGTTATTTTTCAATCTACTCATTCTACTGTACACTCAGGAGAGCACCACCAGTTTCCACACCACCAAAGACACAGACTTCACCTTGATAGAACCCACCGGTGACCTGCGACCTGTCACACTGGACCACAACGACCACGGCCGCTGTGGGGGGAAACTTACCGAACCCTCTGAGGACTATCAAACAATGTTGCTGTCTGCCACCCTCTTCCAGCCTTCCTTCATTGGTGAGTTGTGTTTATATGTGTACCATGTGCAATTTCGAAATAGGTGATAACCTATTCCTTCCGCCATGGTTTCTTCTTTTTTTTCTTTTTTCTTTTTGTTAAACAATTTTGAATAAATGATTTCTTTACTCTTCCTAATTTTGCCTGCTATTCTGCATTGCTACAGTTTTCAAATGATGTAGTCTTTATTACATAACCCCTTAACACATTGACTGCCTAGAACGAGTTAACTCGTTTTTACTCGTTTTTAAAATCCATCACTTGATTGCCTAGATCAAGTTTTTAAGAAAAAAAATTTTCAAAAAAAAAAAAAAAAAAAAAAAAATTATTTTTTTTATTTGACCCAAAGACCAAGGAGAAATGATTAGTCGAAGATCTAGACTCCTATCCACTTCCTTGTTAACTTAAAACTTAAAAATTTTGTATCTCAGCTCCTGAGTACTTTTTTTTTTTCAATGAAAAATCTCTGGCAATAAACTGCAAAAAATCTGAAATAACTCAGGCAATCAATGTGTTAAAGGAGAATTTTGGACTAAAGTTTTCTTACCTTTTCTATGACGTTATGATATCTTAGGATGAATGGTACAGTAGAAATTTTTCATAACTCCACCCCTGAGCCGCCACAGCTTAAAAGGTGCGCGGATAGGCCTTAGGTTAGATCACATATTTAAAATATTTTTTTTGGTGAGATCTGACGTTCATAGTGACAGAACACTATGCAACCAAAAAAAAAAAAAAAAAAAAAAACAGAAGTCTCGCTAGACGAGATTGAAATCTCGAGATTTCAATCTCGTCTAGCGAGACTTCTGTTTTTTTTTTTTTTTTTTTTTTTTTGGGGACAGTGTTCTGTCACTATGAACGTCAGATCTCACCAAAAAAAAAGAAAAAAAAAGCTATTAAAATATGTGATCTAACCTAAGGCCTATCCGCGCACCTTTTAAGCTGTGGCGGCTCAGGGGTGGAGTTATGAAATTTTTCTACTGTACCATTCATCCTAAGATATCATAACGTCATAGAAAAGGTAAGAAAACTTTAGTCCAAAATCCCCTTTAAGCAAAAAGGTAATTGTTTTCATTGCCTTTCTTCCCAGTGTTCAACGTATTTTGCTCAGGAGATGACGGTTGGATAAAATATGGACCCTTGTTATGAGCATCCCAGACAGCACAAGTAAGTAGTCTGTTCTCTTCCCCATTATATGTGAAAATAGTGCTTGTGTTCACTGCTAATCCTTCTGTGGTGTGTTTGATTTGATTCCAGGTGCAGCAAACGGGGAAAGGACTGACATGCATTTCAGGATGAGGGGTACCAAAGGAAGATGGAGAGCTGGTTCCTGACACCATGCAGCCAACACGTCTACTGCAGCCTGATCTTTTGAAAAGGCTGAGTGAAAGACTAGATTCCACTCTGGATTACACCTCAGCCAAGAGATGGCGAATCGGCTGCTGTTATGAACCAAATAACACATTTGAACAGGATCATTTCAGATCTTGGACTGAAAGCATCTTCCTTTTTTCTGTAATTTGAGATGTCTTATCTTTATATTGCATTACAGTAGGTAGATTTCTGTAAGATATGAAGTATCCCTTTCAACAAGTTCATACAGATTAAATACTTAATTGAGCACACAACATCCATGGTCTTCATTTGTCTTAATTTGTGAAGTATGCCACTCTGCTGCCAGTGGGGTTGCCCATATCTGTTTAATCTGATTTCAGATCAAAGCGGACTGCATCTCAATCCACACCCGTCCATCTTACAGTACATATGTCATGCGTCACACATGTTATAGATATGCGTTTCCTTGCCTGCAACCACTTTCCACCTGGCATCCCTATTTTGTCGCAGTGCGACCCACTGTGAGCATAGAGATCCACTATGTTCACTCTTTTGGAAATGGGGCTTAAGTGTTGGGCAGGAGTAGGACGGAGGCTCCCCCTGGTGGGTCTCATTGCCGCGAAATGAGCCAGACACATACAGCACCAGTGACAAGACACAGAATAAGGGATGTAATGAAATCAAGTCCTACCCACATACATAATATGCCAACACAATGAGGGAAAAAAACAATAAACGGCAATAGAAAACACATCCGTGTTTTCCAAAATGATGGTAAGCGTCCTAATGTCAGCAACGATTCATCTTCAACTTCATCATAATATAAAATATATACCGGTATATATTCTCCATATCTTTTATAGAGAAATAAAGGAGACTCACTGACAGCTTCATTCATTTTGTGACAGACATCCGTTACAAACTTGAAGCAGCATTTACGTCTGTCAGATGATGGAGTCTCCTCTGAAGTGAAGGTCTCTGCATATTCGGCCAGTGGCCCATCCTGGGCTTGAGGTGATGGAGGTGGAGTGATGATGATGTTTTCATCTCTTGTCCTCGTCTCCTCCAAGGTAGGGGGCGGTTGACCCTGTTGATGTTCGGTAGCCATTGAAATCCGAGATGATAGTTGTAATGACAAGCTCAGTTGTGATACACAACGTATTGAGCACCTTTCACCGAATGAATGAGAACCGTGTTATTCTTATATAAATAAAGGCAAGGTATCGTCAGCTATGATGTCATTACTGTGACATCAGGCATGGCCATATTTGGACATAATCCAGGCGCGCGCACACACACACACACACACTATGGCAGAAAATGTAATGCGGCACAAACAGGGCCTATAAGTTGTGTCATCATGATCCAAGGAATCAAGGGAAAAGAGATGACGATTGTACGACCAACGGTTCAATAGTTTTAGGCCAAAACGTGAAGTGGGCTGTTAGCTCAACAATGAGGAGATTTGAACAATTTTGGATAAAGGTTCATCCTTGGCTTAGTGGGAATGTGCGTGGTAAGTTTCACAGCAATTGGGCGCATCATTCATGATGTGGGGCCATCCACATCTTAAAGGCCAGCCCCACAAGCTTTGGAAGCCAATCATAGCCAATTGGAATGAACTATAAGATATGTGACAGATACTGTACGTCTTGATCACATGACTACAGAGATCATTTATGTGAGGTTTGGACAACATCTGTAGTAGTAACAAAAAGAAAATCACAAAAATCTGTCTCATGGTGGCGCTATAACTAACCGATTTGAAAATAAATTAAGTGGAGATTCTTCCTTGGCCTACTGGGAGTGTGCATTTAAAGATTCTCGCGTCCTGTCAAGCGGTGCTTGTAGCATGTCGTGCAAAACAGGCCCCTCCAGCAAACTTTGAAAGCTAATCTTAGTAAATCGGATTAGAATCCGAAAACTCTGACAGATACATCTTGATCTCATGACCACAGAGATAATGTGTACCAATTTGGGTGTGTTTTGGACAAAATTGGAGGAGTAGTAGCAAAAACTGTGTTTTGCCGTGGCTTATTTGGGGAGTTCCGTAATGATCCAAGTGGGAAGCTTCTAAGAAGCCAATCTTAGCCAATCAGGATGGAATATGAAAAATCGGACAGATCCGTCTTGATCACATGACTAGAGGTAATGTGTACCGTTTTGCGTGGTGTTTGGACAAAATCTGTAGGAGTAATGCAAAGAAATAGGTTTTGCAGAAATCGGCCTCCTGGTGGCGCTATAACAGGCCGATGTGAGAAATTTGGGGCAGAGGTTTTTACTTGGCCACATGCATGCACAGTTTCCAATCGGTTCAATGGTGCCGGAGATTAGCTGCTTACACACTGATACATGGATGGATTGGACAGGGGCGAAAACACAGTCTTGTCTTGGCCTCGCCTTCGGCGAAATACACTGCACTAGAATATACAAGAAACTATACCTTAGAGAAAAAGCTAAAAGGGCTTTCTAAGCCATCAAAAGGAAAATCAATCCCAAATTAAAATCTGGCTAAAGATATTAGACTCCGTTATAGAACCCATTTCCCGCTATATGGTTGTGAGGTTTGGGGTGCCCTTGCCAACATGGGACACCAAACTGAACTAAGACTCTTCAAATCCATTCTCCGCGCCTGGCTTCCAAGAGAAGCACCCAAAGTACACAAAATGTGGTGGAAACAGAGCTACACCTTCTAACCACCATTAATAAAAGCGGCTTTAATCGTCCGAGCTGCTCCAGTGTGTTCTCTTCTACACCTGCCAAAGACATCAGAGACACAAACTTGCAACAGATTACAAACACCCAAAGAGAGTTGTAAAACATGAAACTCCCACACTTGCTGGGAGAAACCATGTGCAAACACAGCAGCAAGATGCTGTGACAAGAGAAGGATATACAATGGAATAAAACTACCTTGAGGACTGCTAATCATTATGTTGTCCTGCACTATCTGCACCGAGTTGATCTCGGACATAGAATTGCCATACATTACATTACGCTTTTTGTATGCTATTTTAAATACTTTTGAAAAATTCCTATTTGTCCCAAAACATTGGATACCAAGTGATCCTGAAGAATTGCTGCTATTTGTTTCTAAAATCTTTACACCAAGCTACCCATGTCTAAATGTATATTTAACTATTTCTGACAGCAAATAAACATTAGTGGTCTGGTAACAGTTTCTTCCAAGTTGCAATGTGACATATAGCTCTGTTTCCATAATGCTGCAATACCTTCAATTGTATACATTTCTTAGTAGTTTTTTTTATTGTTTTTATTTATGTGTCTGACACTTGCTTTGGCAATGTAAACATGTTTTCTCATGCCAAAAAAAGCTCTTTTGATTTGACATTGTGTGAGATGGCTGACCAGCAGGAGGGTGTGGTGGTGATTTTGCCTACACAGTAAAAGTGTTTATTTAACTCTTAGACCCTTTGGGTGAGTTTTGAGATATTTTCAAATGAAAACTACAGATTTGGCTGTGTACTAGTAAAAACGTGTTTGTTGTGGGAGGAAAAGATTTTTTTAAATGTGATTGCCTTGTGGTTCGATAAGATATTGCATACAACACAGGCCTGGATCCAGTTCAGGATCCTTGCCATATGTTGACCCCCATCTTGCTACACTATTCTGTCTAGTAAGTGGTCTTACAGTCCTTTAAATATTTACCTTTACTTTAATACCTTAGTAGTGTGTATGGTGTGTATGATATACACATGTAGGGTTTTGCAAGTGGGCCCCCCAAAACTAGGCTAAACAATAAGATTTTTTAAAATAATATAAGGTTAATATAAAAAATATCAATAATGGGGGCGCCCGCTGGCCTACCGCTCCAGGCGCATACCACGTACGCTGGTAATCCAGCTTGACAGCATGTCGCGGGTACCTTTACTGTGTGACACCCCCCCATCTCTCTCCCCATTTCCTGTCCTGTCAAATAAAGGCATAAAAAGCCCAAAAAAATATTTAATCTCCGTCGCGTGGCTCGTGCCTCTATGTGCACAAAAGAACAGATCTATAAGCTAAGCTGATGACACGCCATGACGCAGTGCGTTGATAGCTTGTATGTCTGTTTTTTTGGTTAGGCGTCGCCACCACTAGGGGGGCCACAGAAATTCCTTGTCCCAGGGCCCAGAATTTGGTGCACTGCTACGCCACCCACCCATCGATCCATCCTACTAGTTAATATGGGATTTTAAACAGGGCCTCAAGGCACTGTGCATTGATTAACCATGGCAAATGACAGTAACAGGTTTCATGTAAATGTGTTGTCTCTCCCACATAATTTTTCGAAGAAACTGGTGAAGATACAGATACAGGAAGAGTTGGCACCTAAACATTAGTCACCTCAATGTTAAATTGTCTCTTTCATTCCAAAATGTAAAAAAACTAAAACACAAACAAAACAAAAACTAGAAAAGTATGCTCCCCTGAGCGCAGATCGCCACCAGGCCTGGTTGCCTATACCCAGGGCCTGCAAAATGTGGAGGTGGTCATAGCCAATTGAATCAATGGAATCTGCTAAATATGACTGATAGATATTGATCACATGACTCTAGAGATAATATGTACTGACTTGTGTGAGTTTTGGACAAGATTTGTTGGAGTAGTAGCAAAAAGTGTGTTTTTACGAAAACGCGATATGGCGGAAAATGTAGTCTGGCACAAATGGCCGGGGCCTATACTCGGGGCAAGGAAGGTTGTATAACCTGCTGCTGGGTGGTAATTAGTGGGGCTCCTTTCCGGAGGTTGATAGCGCAGTTGTATGGCCAGTGTGGCGGCATATGTTCCCCTAGCCATGGTTCACATGACGCTTGTATGACAGTCATGTTTCAGGGTTAATGTTCCCCGGGTCCTATGTTCCCCGCTTTCCTCGGGAGAGCGGGGAACATAGGACCTAACCTAAACCTAACCCTAACCTTAGTGGGGGAATATAGAACCCGGGGAACATATGACCCCAGCAGCGACAGTGTTTGCTGAACGCAGGGGCTGGGTCATGATAAACGGCAGGTGGGCTACTGATGACAGATCTGGTGGTAAGGGTTCTGGGGTGGAGCGAGGAACACACAGTGTGGAAAAAAGTGGAATGTAAACAGTTAGCATGACAGAAAGTAGGCTACTCCATGATGTCACCTTTCCAGTGGACCTGTCAATGTGCGGTTTGTGCAGCGTCCGTCAACCAAGGATGGCCAAGAACCAGGGGGGAGAGCCAGGACAGTCCATTAGGCTGATCTGATGGTAACCAGAGATACGCAGGTTGACCGGCGCAGTTCTATCATAGACCTTGGCGAGGAGTTGACCATTGAGGGTGTTGGCTTCCACAAGCGAGTCGAGTGCCACCGTGTCCATGCCCAGCTGGGTATTTACAAATGATAAATATTTAACTAATCTGAGTCACTGGATTCATGTGAAGATGGGGATGGGGAGGGGGAAGAAAATAATTCAGCTTCTCAACAAAAGACTCTATTATCTATTTACATTTTTATGGCACAAGAAGCTTTTCCACTAGACCAGTGATTCTCAACCTTTTAAATTTCAAGGACCCCCAGTTTGATATGCATTAGATCATAACGTTTTATCTCTGGGACCCCAATCTACTCTATACAATCTTTTTACAAGTCTTCATTTAACTCTGAGAGTGTACAAATGAACAAATTGGACCCGTAAGCCCATGTTATTGTATTGTTATTGTACACATTAATTGTGTTACTTCACAGTAAAATGCAGTGATATGCAATTCACATGCTGTGATAGTGAGTCTAGGCCTACTAGTAGTAGTAATAGTTGTTGTTGTTGTTTTTGTTTAATTTCTTTCTTTCTTTCTTTTTTTTTCTTTTTTTTTTACAGTGGTGGGATTAGGGATTTTACTAAGAGGTATGGTATTTGAAGAGGCCTGCTTTGGAACTTCAGCTAGAACATCTCATACTGTCACATCTTCACCAGCCAGTAGAGGGAGTCCTTTTCCATGGACCAGGTGACAGGTACTCCCACCATCAACTACAGTAGCATACAGTACATAAAATAGTAGTATTTGATGCATAGTCAATAATGTATTCTTATGCATCAGCCTGTTTGTTATACTTCATAAAAGGTAGGTTTATAGCTCTATATTCTACTACTACTCATTGCTGTACTGTGTTTGTTCAATAACAGGAGTCTCCCTGTCTCTCCGGCTCTTTACAGAAAATGCATTTTCAGGTCAGGATACCAATTTTATCCAATCAGTAGAGAGAATTTGGGTCATATCAAAGACTCAGCACTCAGCATCAAGTCCCTGCGACATACTAGCGTCATCATTTCCAGGGGGTGTACTTGTACATCAAGCTGCCTCACGCTACAGAAACAGGAGATAGGCTCCTGACCTATGGGCCTCATGGCTCGGCAAGCCTTACTTACTTACTCAGTAGAGAGAACTCAGGATACAGATTAAAAAAGTGAAATAGGAAGTGATGGCACAAAGAAATGAGCCGACAAAATTGGAACAGTAACACTATACAGTTGAAGCTGATAAATGGGTACTCTCTCATGGACCTGCTGTCTGAACCACCAGGTACCACTTGGTGCCATTTTTTTTTGCATCATACTGCTGTGTTGTGTAAAATCGTTCTTGAGCAACAAACCCAATAATCTTGTTTCTTCTGAGTGAACTTGATCATCCTCTGAAGAACTGGAACAGAATTAACATGATATTACACTTCTTTAACATCTGCAGGGCTCTTTTTAAGAACACGACTAACAAAAATGTTATTTCTCAATCTACTCATTCTACTGTACACTCAGGAGAGCACCACCAGTTTCCACACCGCCAAAGACACAGACTGTCACACTGGACCACAACGACCACGGCCGCTGTGGGGGGAAACTTACCGAACCCTCTGAGGACTATCAAACGATGTTGCTGTCTGCCACCCTCTTCCAGCCTTCCTTCATTGGTGAGTTGTGTTTATATGTGTACAATGTGCAATTTCGAAATAGGTGATAACCTATTCCTTCCGCCATGGCTTCTTCTTTTTTTTCTTTTTTCTTTTTGTTAAACAATTTTGAATAAATGATTTTTTTACTCTTCCTAATTTTGCCTGCTATTCTGCATTGCTACAGTTTTCAAATGATGTAGTCTTTATTACATAACCCCTTAAGCAAAAAGGTAATTGTTTTCATTGCCTTTCTTCCCAGTGTTCAACATATTTTGCTCAGGAGATGGTTGGATAAAATATGGACCCTTGTTATGAGCATCCCAGACAGCACAAGTAAGTAGTCTGTTCTCTTCCCCATTATATGTGAAAATAGTGCTTGTGTTCACTGCTAATCCTTCTGTGGTGTGTTTGATTTGATTCCAGGTGCAGCAAACGGGGAAAGGACTGACATGCATTTCAGGATGAGGGGTACCAAAGGAAGATGGAGAGCTGGTTCCTGACACCATGCAGCCAACACGTCTACTGCAGCCTGATCTTTTGAAAAGGCTGAGTGAAAGACTAGATTCCATTCTGGATTACACCTCAGCCAAGAGATGGCGAATCGGCTGCTGTTATGAACCAAATAACACATTTGAACAGGATCATTTCAGATCTTGGACTGAAAGCATCTTCCTTTTTTTTTGTTTGACATTGAATTTTTTTGCTTCCCAGAACCGATGCTAATAGTAAGTTAATAATCGCTAACCGTTAACTCATTCCCTGCCTAAACAATGCTTGCAAATGTGCCCATGCTCTGGGCGGGTGTGTAAGCGAGCCTTCTAAACAAATTATTCATTGTAGCCGATAAATAGATCACATAGTTGTTCAGTATTGATTAATATTGCATATACAGCCTCTTTGTTTTCATGGTGTCCACTGCCCTGGGTTCTCAAACTGTCGGGACAACCACCCACGCAAAAAATACAAAAGTGATGTGATGTAACTGTTTTTATTTGTAACATATGCTGAAATTGACTGTGCATGTACATTTGCTGACTGTCTCCTTTACTCACCAACTCACCAGCCATGAAGTGTGTGGCATTGAGTCTGTCCAATCACATTTATCTGAAAATAATTCATGTCTAACTCTGCTACTGTACATTTAACCTTACAATGGCCTTGATTTTAATATAAATACTTAATTGAGCACACAATATCCAATGATCTGAGTCAGCTGTAAAGTAATTTGACTGTAATTTGAGATGTTTTATCTTTATATTGCATTACAGTAGGTAGATTTCTGTAAGATATGAAGTATCCCTTTCAACAAGTTCATACAGATTTCATTTTTATACTTTATTCTTAAAATAGGTTCCATGCAGCTCACAGCTTAAAGCTATTTCTCTTCTCACCCTGGTGAATATCTTAACACACAGTTAGCAACATGGTATAAAAACATAGTATATTATACACTGGAAGATACCCTGACCAGGTGAAGTCAATGACCAGGCTAGGGCGGTATCAAGGTATTAAAGTGGTATTTAGAAAGCCTGAAGGTATGATTGTTAATACAATATTTCCACATAACTATCTTGAGATGTCCAACTACCAGAGCAGTTTATTAGCTACATGATTTAATCTACCACCACCATCTCTGTTGAGATCACTGATGTGTCTGTATCCACCATCACAACAAGTGTTATCAAGTCCTCCACTCAGGCCCGGATTGGACGGTCTGGCACTTCTGGCAGATGCCAGAAGGGCCGGGCAGTCTGGGGCCGCGGCCAACCCTAAAACCGAAATAAAGTCACCAAAAACCCAAAAGAAACTAACATAATCCGTCAATTAACCGCAATTATTCGGCGCCCGCGCGCGAATGGGCCGGTGAAGATCACAAATGCCAGGGCCAATTTTCTGTGCCAGTCCGTGCCTGCCTCCACTCCAGCAAGGTATCCTGAGCCTATGGAAGAAGGACACTTTTTCCTATCTATTCATTATTCTATGGGCCATAAGTATTTAAAAAAGGGATAGTGTACGCACATCCATGTTCCCAGGAGTTGGTCCTGGCCAACAGTCCTGTTCTTATCTACCAGATATCTTGACACCAGAATATTAGTTGAAGTCAGGGGGGAGATGCCACAAAACTTCACTGAATACATGCTGAGGTGGTGTACCCTCAGCTGCCAGGTAAAAGAGATGCAACTTTCAGCAGCTCATGGAAATCCATGTGAATGCAAACTAACCGACTATCCCAATACTAACCCTGATGCTGGGGCTACACCAGATGCATCAATGTGTGTGTATATGCATCGATATTGTATATTTTTTAGTTGTTTGATCAATGTTCATGTGTGTATGAATGGGGGGAAAAAACTGAACTTTCTTATTGACCAAGACCCTGGGAAAGCTAATTCTACAAATACATATTCCAACATATACTCACTCCATCACTCATTGGGTGTCATTTGTCTATATGAACACAAATACAAAAGATTCCATAACACTTTGCCAAAAACATCTAGGCATTAGTTAATTGCATAGTTTCTTATATTAGCAAAAATAGTTGAACCAGTTATAATCTGTCAAGCATGTTTTCTATACATTTCTATTTCGATTAATCTGGACTTTCACTAATGATCCGGGAGCAGTATGGGTTAGCACCCCAGCCTATGTCTTCCGTGACAAAGATGCCCAACAAGTCCACAGTGAGGCCTTTAAGGAGGGCCATTCAAGCAAGCCGCAAGTGGAGCCTGCAGTACCATCGCGGCCAAAGAAACCATCACGCCAGAATGAAATGTTTGGAACGGGGGAGTCTGGTGCAACAATCAGGTCATGGACCTGGTGAGACGAAGGAGGAGCCTAAGCCACAGCATAACACTGTGGCTTCACATTAGTCACTTGGCCCTGTTTACTTAAGTTTGGAATCCTTGACCTTTAAATTAGTTTTAAGCAGTGTTTCCTTTTCAAATTAAACTGTATACGTGCAAATAAATAAAATGAACCGTGCCAACTTGTGGCTTCATTTATTGCGTCTCAATACTTTAACCTCTTTACTTGTTGAGCACAACATTTAAAACAATACTTTCAGGCGGTCTGCCAAGTTTTCCTTCTCCCACCCTGATATATCCTATGTGGAATTCTTTTTTGAATATGACCTTTTTCCTCTTTGCATCCTCACCTCCTACCAGCCTCTTTTCCTCCTTGAACCTTTGCCATTGTAGGCTGCCTTTAGGCACTTTCTCTACCTGCTGCCTTCTTGTGGTTCTTAACAGCAGCAGGTTTCTTAACATGAGGGTGAAGGCTAGATTTAGTTGTCCTCCCAACCTGAACTTCAACAAATTGATTCCGCTTCTTTGTTTTAGCTTTAGGCTTGACGTCTTTACGACGCTTTACACTGTTGATTTCTCTGAATGCTTCACTCTGCTCCCTTTCTCTGCTCAACACTTGTGGCTTCACCTTTAAGTGTAAGACCTTTAATTTGTTGAGCATGGCACCTTAGACTTGCAAGGGCAGCTCTTTCCCAACCAGAGAACCTTTTTAGGTCTAGTAATGTCCCTTCTTCCTTTGCATTGTACACCTGGGCCATTTCTTCTTTTGCCTCTGTGTTGTACACCTTGGCCTTGTGAAGTTCTAGATCATTATCAGTGACCTCTTCCACTTTAACTTCTCCTATGGGTAGCTGCTCTCCTTTCCATGAAAGGTCTGGGCCAGTCAAATTTGAAGCTTTGAGCACATCTGCCGTTAAGCATTTCAAAGCATGATCTGCAGGATTATTTTCAGATTGTATGAAGTGACATTGCTTTTGATCTGTAAGAGACTTTTGGAGTCTGTCTGGACTGTTGGAGGCTTGCAGAGAAACAGTAGCAGTTGGATTTAAAACAGAGCTGACCTCTGGTCGAATTAGTTTCTCTGATCTTTGAATTTGAACCTTTACATTATACACAACCTGTCTTGTCACTAGTATGGATTTGTCCAATTTGTGACACATGTCAGGATCTGGACCATCAATTCTCCTGTAGGCATCATTAACACTGTTCAGTACAGCTACCTTCTGTTCTATTGAAATAATGTGTCCTTGTAGGATGTCAATAGAAGTAGCCTGGTTCCAGACCATAGACCCCGCCCATAGACTGAAGCTCCACACAGCTTCAGTCTGATAATCAGGCTACAATAGAAGCCTTGTTTATGAGAGCCCTTTTAGTGCTTGCGCCTTCCACTGTTCATTAACACAATAATAGTTAGCCAACAATTCAAAGCTGCAAGATTCTAATAATTCTGTAGCAGTTCCATTTGCACATTAGGCTCAGTTATTTGCGACATTTTATTTAACAACTTTCACTTGTGCACAACAAAATTGAACCAGTAAGTAAGCTACAATTAAAACACATAATTTCTGATTTAAGCCACTGTAGTTCAATCAAACCCTTTTAAAGATTTGCAAACATTGTCCATACAAATTGGGCAGCACTTCAAGTGGTCAAAAACTTTGAACCGTGCATAACAAATTTCCTTAGATCAATGACCATTTGCACAACAAAAAGCGTTTACCTAAAATGAATAGGCTAAATGAAAGCAGTCACTTCATCTTCTTCAAATGAAAGCAGTCTCTTTGCCAGTTCATTGTTTTTATTCTTCAAAGTTCTTTTTTTTCTCCTTCTTCTTTTCTCCTACACAGTTCCTTAATAGTTCAGTCTTTGTGTGTCACCTTTCAGAACACTCTTCTTGTGTAGTGTACATACCTGTCGTTCCCTATTTAGGACTGACCGTGGGTAGCTACCTGGGACGTAAGTCGGGGCTTGATCAACCCTGGCTGGGTCACCTGGGCGAGGGTGTATGTTGCGAGACCCGAAACATCCTATGACCCCAGGCTACAACACTGATGATACGTCCCAGGTGCATCCATGTGATGTTTTTTCGTTATGTTTTGAACAAACGAATGAACTGCGGGGTCTTTAAACGTGGCGGGTTGGCTGAGTGTTTGTTGGGCAGGCCAAAAGATGTCCATCGGACCACCGTGCAGCTCCGAGTTGAGCTGCGAGTGCGTGTCGAAACTCTTGTGTTCGGCACAGCTCCTCGCGGCTCCGAAGTGGCTGCAGGGCAGGCTGTAGACTCCACGCAGGCTGGCTGTGTCTCGCTTGACTGCCTTGTTGCAGCAAGTTTGACTGCCGTGGATTTCCAGGTGCCGAGGTTGACTGCCGTGGATTCTTTGCAGTCCGGTCGAACTGCGTGGATCGATCTTGCACTCGAGTTGTACTTCTTGCGACAAGTTTTACTATCACTGCCTTTGGTCCCATAAACGACTCAGGTTGTTCTTCATACTGGTAGATGTATTGCACTCTTACTGGCAAACAATCCTACAACGTAAAACTGTACAAAACAAAGCATAGACAATACACGCACATAAATAATGGAACATTAAAGTATAAACAACATGAATGTAATGAAAACATGACTGAAACACAAACACACCTCGCTGACTGCACATAAACCAAAGGAAATGAGTGGGAATCCATGGTCGACAACAGCAACGTACAACTGGAACAAAATACATCAAATCAACATAAAGAAAATGATAGGAACGTAAATGTACACATTTATAAAGCAAAGACAAGTACCTCATTCCGTCCCGCGGAAGTGCATCAGTGTAACACGCTTGTGAATCTGCATGAAACCACACCTTATAAAGCGTTCTGGCTTGATCAAGACAATTAGACCTTCCGGTGCAACAAATACATGGTAAACCCAAGTTCATTCTGGGCGCGTTCGAAAATTACGCACCGGAGCACACTCGCCTATTAGTTTGTATTGGCCAGTGCGCTCAGTGCTGTATTTTCGAACGCACCCTATATATTAAAGGTAGGGTAAGTGATATTTTTGGGTTAAAACTAAAAGTATTTTGTTAAAAGGTTAAAGCACTATATTCTGATAGTAATCATTGCTATAGAGTGTTTTTTCAGTAACAGGAGTCTCCCCGTCTCTCCAGCTCTTTAATAAACAGAAAATACATTTTCTGGTAGGTGTCAAAATCTCAGCCAATCAGGAGAAAGTGCCCATTTTTAAGCTTCATTTTTATAGTGTTCCAGTTCCAATTTTTCCTGCTCATTCCTTAGTGTCATCACTTCCAATTTCACTTGTTTAATCTATATCCTGATTGAGTTCTCTATCCTGATTGGATAAAATTGGAAATGAAACTGAAACTGAAACGAAAATGCATTTTCTGTTTTATAAAGAGCTGGAGAGACATGGAGACTCCTTATATGGACAGGACACTCTATAGTAACGAGCACTATCAGAACATAGACCCATTTCGCAATTATTTGAATAATTGCAAATCACTTACCCTACCTTTAAATTATATTACAATAGATAAATGAAAAATATAACTAATTACAACCCATTATGGCAGTTACATTGACTACAGAGTGGAGTTTTTCTACATAGAATGATTATGTATATAACCGCATTCTTTCACATGGTTAAAATGTTAATGCATAGGCCTGCATATAATTATTATGCAGTGCTTTCATTCAATGCAAATATAATCCTAATGATATGGCTCTCACCAGTTTCCTAAAATCACCTGTTAATGATCACATTATTATAATATGGATGGTAAGAGACCATTTTACTCCTCTTTGAGCTTGATGAGGTTCCTTTTTTATGTACATTGTAACCTGTAAATGTAGTTTGTTTTCAAATAAAAGACACCTTCATGTGACGTTGACTTACAGTGGTAGATTTCTATTATTATTACAAAACATACAGTAAGCACTTCAGCCCTATGTATTTCGGCCATTTGAAAATAGCAGATCTACAAGCATCGTGAGCTTGTAGATCTGCTATTTTCAAAGGATTTTTATACATTTGAAAAGTTTGTTTTTGCAGTTGGCTTTTAACATTGTTGATGTAATGCTTTGGATGTATCACTGTGTTTACTAGCTATATAGTGTACCCCCCGCCATGTTGGATGGGTACTAGTGACTATAGGGTTAAAAAGGTAAAGACCCAGACAACATGGCGGATAAGCCCCCCCCCCCCCCCCATAAATTTTCAAGCCATATTCCGGACTTTCACTTGAAACACAGTATTTCCGTTCACGTTGGACGCTCTCTGTCTCTACGCACTTACGCAGTTCATTAGTTTATCAACGCACTTGACTGACTATTAGGTACGTTTTGTTGATGCTTTTTGGTGACAATATTAGCTTTTTTTAGGGCTTGTATCCGTAGACCTGTCCGCTGGATTCTATCACAAAATCTGGCAACGCGTCGCACGATCTGCACTAAGACCACGAAAGCAGGACGTGTCCTCTCTCTGTCACTTCCTCCTTTGCGCAGCAAAGACATCGTGGTGAGTGACTTGTGAGAATAAACTATACCTGTTTAATTTGAGATGTTTTAGCGTCGAGCAGGGCCGTGTTAACGACACAGTGGGCCCTCGCATGACTAAAAATACTTAGTTACTTTGGTAAAGTAACTAGTACATGGTGTAAAGTAAGTAACTAGTACATGGTGTAAAGTAAGTAACTAGTACATTACACCATTGTTTGAATGGGCTGTGGCCGCTGTAGGCTCTACCATGCTGCAAAGCTTAGCTAACCTGACTCTTAGTGTCCACCTCTTCACCTTATCAAAACAGAACAGCTATCAACGTTAGCTTGTAGAACAGAGGGTTTGTGCGTCAACGGCCGTGTCAGTGGTGTAAATGTAAGTACATTTACTCAACTACTGTACTGTCTTAAGTACAATTTTGAGGTACTTACTTTACTGGTCTGGAGTATGTCCAATTTTCAATACTTTTACTTCTACTCCACTACATCTCAGAGGCAAATATTGGACTTTTACTCCACTATTATTTGAAAAGTTTAGTTACTTTTATATAGATTTTGATTATTACTAGCCATGGTTCACATGTTTCAGGGCTAGATTATTACAAATACCCAGAATTCAGCCATTTGAAAATGGCCGATTTTGGCATAAAAATATACTTAAAGTACCAAAAGTAAAAATACTCATTAAGTAGAAAAGTACAATCTTTTGAAAATAGTAGATCTGCAGCAACTTGTGAGCTAGATTGTCTATTTTCAAATTTTAATAGGGCTGAAGTGGTTAATGTATGTTTTGTTTATAATAATTAAAATAATAAATGTAGCAAACAAAAAAGGGATATTTACTCGAGACCCATAACAATGCGGGTTTGTGACCCACAAATCCATCCATTTGTAACTCTGAGAGTGTACAACTTTGTACTCTCAGAGTTAACTGAAAGCATATTTTGTTTTACAGTATATGTGTGTATTTGTTCATTGTGTGACATGCTCTATTCAGCCTTCACCCAGGCCGGCTTGACACCACAGGTCACGCTGCTCATCATGCTAGTCGTCCCTGTTGCCATGGTGATGAGGTAAGACTGAAGTAGCACCCATAGAAACACTCAATAAACACTTCTTGTTGCATTTGTGTGTTATTAGTAAATGATGGAATCCATAACCTTGCTGGATGAACAATATCCAGCAACGGAAGTGGATGTTCATTCACACTTTGGTCTCCTTAAAGGAGCACTTCACCTATTTTCAACCTTATCTTCATTTAATTGGTCCCCACTAATGCTCATTATACTGTACGATGGCACTATTTCTGTCTATTCAGTCTGTGTCTTAGAGGAGGGCTGTGTACAGTTGAGAATTCTGCCTGCAGGTTTCTCAACTAACATTGTTCTTGTGAAGTAGAGCAAAGGAGGTCATACTGTAGCTTATGACCCAGTTTTGAACCCATGGTTTCATGATTAGGTCTGGATGCATGTGACGTGAACACTACCTGGCTGAGCCACGGGTCTGCTCTCTGTCTATCTTTTCTTTGCACCTTTGCACTGCCTGAATTATATTTTGTTGCGCTCGGGTGTCGTGCAAGAAAAATAGCCGCTATTTTTAGTGAGCAACAATAGCATACAAATGAGTATAAATCAGGCTTTACTGTTGCATTTAATGCTGGTAATTGAGTCAAAGGACGATTATTCTGTTGTTAGATGAGAGAGTTCGCAAAATACCTGAAATGTGAGTAGTAAATACCTTTTTATTTTTCCATATTCCTGTTTCCAGCTACTTTTTCCTGTTGGTCTTTCCGCCGTCATTTCCTCAGTGGCATAATGGAGGGGCGAGGCTGCCAGTGACGGGTGGAGTCTCAGAGGAGAGACAGCGGCTAATGGAAGATTCTGATGAAAATGAGCCACAGCAAGTGAAAGGTACAGTCAACGGTCAAGCCTAATTCATACTTCATCGTACGACGGTGTCACTCACCAAAAATAGCAGATCTACAATTTCAATCTTTTTGACAAGCGACACCGCCGTACGACGAAGTATAAATGAGCATCACTGTGGCCTAGCCTGAAACATGAGAGGAAATCTGTAGGTAAAAATAATATTCAACAGATCCTGTGAAACTGAATTTTGTCACAGCATCAACAAGGCAGCTGAGTTTCATCCATGTCTGACCGGTCAAGGGAGACAGTGTTCAAGTGCTTCATAACAACCAGATAAAAGACAAGGAGATGATTGAAATAATTGGAGTCACAGCATCATCTAGTACAAAACAAGTTGACAGTCAAAACAAAAATAGCAGAATTACAGATAAAAGCTGCTTAAATTATATGATTGCCTTTTGATAAAAAGAGATATCAAAAGTGAAAGCTATCAAAAGTGATTAAATAGAATGTAATTCTGGATTCACTTCTTCTGACTTGATCAACATACAATTCGAGTTTCACTGCCCTTTTATAACTTTTGCATTACATTCAGATAATTGAGACTCCTTCATTTGGGCTTTTTTTTATGACAATTTTATTAGATCTATGATGTGAAACTTTAGTAGCTTTTATTTAGTATTCATTAGTTTTATTATTGAATAACCCTCACAGGTTTTGTTCTCTTCCCCTCACAGGTTTTGTTCTCTTCCTCATGATGAATGTAACAGAGGACAGACCTACTGGGCCGCTCACCTTAAGAGAGAAACTACATGTCACCAGAGTGAGTTTACACCTGACACACATCACAATGTCATGTCCAAAACGACATTTTCAAGAAATGGAAAAAGAATAATCTGTGTTCCAATGGATCCAATGTAGTTATTATTTATACTTTTCATTTGTTAAATGTTTATAAAACCCACAGACAGACTTAACCACTTTCAAGCTGGCGTCTCTATTTTGTGCATGTCATGTTAGGAATCAGGAACTTGGGTTTGGGTTTACAGTATTATACATAGATGTTCAAATAACAGTAGACAATGCCAAGAATATTAATGCCATGGAGCTCTGTGAATACTCAGTAAGAAAAGGGTCAGGTGACAAATGTCTGACATTTGTCACCTGACACATGTATGTCTCTACTTCCTCTTAACTTTGCCAGGGTTTGCTGAAGTTCGTGCTTCCCCTGGGGTTGGTTTATTTCGCTGAGTATTTCATCAACCAGGGCCTGGTGAGTATTTTCTCTGCTGCCCCCTTGTGACACTTACAATTAATTCACTCTGTTTCTGATCTGTATGAAATTTGAATTATACTTTTAAATCTTATATATTTGACAAACTTCCCGACTCCACGGCTGGTCAACCCTCCCTCCGGAAATCTCATTTCCATTTGAAATCAAATGGAAATGAGATTTCCGGAGGGAGGGTTCACTGATCTACTGTACAAATGGAGCTTGTGATTGATGATCAAACAAAGATTGTGTGTTGGCATTATTCCAACGCGGGCTGAATGTCACCGGCAGTGCATCGAACAGGCTACTGCTATTAGTCGCCATTTACATCTTTGAAAATGCATTTAATAAATGATATTATTTCTGTTGGGTTTCATGTGCTTTTCATTTTCCTACCATAAACAAATGTGCCGTCATCTTTGTTCTGAATCTGTCGTCCGCCAGGTGATAAAGAACGAGCGTCCGGATGGCGTGCTACTGACGTTCGGTGGCCAAACAGCCCTGAACTGCGGTGTGGAGCTCACCAAGCTGGGCGTCCTGGAGAAGTACAATGTGCGGGTCCTGGGCACGCCTGTGGCCTCCATCGAGATGACAGAGGACAGGAAGGTCTTTGCGGAAAAAATGGAAGAGATCAATGAGCACGTGGCTCCCAGCGAGGCAGCACTGTCCGTGGAACAGGTGAGGTTGACACACACACACACATTACAGTCAGTCATTTAGCAGACGCTTTTATCCAAAGCGACTTACAATAAGTGTATTCAACATAGGTAGGGAACGAAAACTACTAATCACCAGAAGTCTTTAGTGCATTTTCTGCAAAAACAAGCAACCAAGAGTATACCTAGCGCTAAGGTAAAAGTGCAATATATCAGCTACCTATTTCCTTAAACAGATGAGACAAAATAGCTAAATCAAATGAGCATGAGCTAAAACAAATAAGTGTATCGACTAAACAAGATCCAATAGACAATCCAATAATCCAATAAATAATACAGCAGTAGAAAACAAGCGTTCGTACAACTAGTTAACAACAAGTAGGTCAGGCAGAGAGGAAGGGTAGTGTTTCCTGAAGAGGTGGGTTTTCAGCCTGCGGCGAAATATGGGCAGTGACTCTGCTGTCCTAACATCAGTGGGAAGTTCATTCCACCACTGTGGGGCCACACACACACACACACAATTGTGTTAATGTACTGATGAGGGACGATAAATTGAGGACCTTCTGCTCACTACATATCATCCCCAAACCTGAACTTTAGGCATTGGCGGCAGCAGAGCGTATTGGCTACCCCGTCCTGGTGCGCGCTGCGTTCGCCCTGGGTGGACTAGGGTCTGGTTTCGCCTACACACGCGAGGAGCTGACCCCCCTCGTGACTTCGGCCTTCGCCCACACCTCCCAGGTCCTGGTAGACAAATCCCTCAAGGGCTGGAAGGAGATCGAGTACGAGGTGGTCCGAGACGCCTACGACAACTGTGTGACTGTGAGTGGAGCAGAGAGCAGCCGCCCAAAACATTTGAACTTTTGTTCCTTCTAGGGCTGGACAATTACCGGAAAATATATCGAAACCGATATTTAGAATCAGTAACCAACTTAATCTTGCTCATGTAGGTTAGTGAATAATCGAGATGCAGTTTCTTATTTTTATTTCCTTGAATCGACACAACAAAATTCGTATAGATTTTTTTATAATCAACCTGGATCATACTTTGTTGTACAAAATATTGAAAATGGGAAATCTACAAGCTCACACGTTGTGAGCGCGTAGATCGACTATTTTCACTGTATATATTTTTTAATTGTTAATGAATCTTAATCAAGGCAAAAGTTGATTGATTTGAATTCATATTCATTTTCATATCAGGATAAAAACTCATATCGCCCAGTGATC
Organism: Gymnoscopelus braueri; assembly: GCF_963280865.1. Classification (NCBI taxonomy): domain Eukaryota; kingdom Metazoa; phylum Chordata; class Actinopteri; order Myctophiformes; family Myctophidae; genus Gymnoscopelus; species Gymnoscopelus braueri. The sequence continues at coordinate 41,707,704 of NC_137615.1, read as the reverse complement.
CTTCTCTCACTGGTGGAATGTTATGCTAACACAGAGAAGAGCTTTAATGGTATCAATATTTCAGTAAATGCTAGTTAATAAAAAGTACCAATAACTGAATTATTTTGATATGACTGTATACTGGACAGAGGAGGTCTGCATGAGTTTGCAAAGAGGTGGTTATGGAACTGTTTATTACAGTAGCAACAAAATTGAGGCAGTTTGCTCTAGAAAAGTTGTTGTAGCTAGCCCCCTCCTTAAATTAAACTTCGAGCTAATTTTATAGTCAACAAGAATGGATTTTATTTGGGCTGTGCAGAAATAATGGATGTTTGCGATTTTGTGAATAGAGGAAATCTTACCTCAGACAGTATAATAACGGGTGAAGGTAATTTAATTCTGCTCGGCAAGTTATTTGTTATTGTCCTGAAAGTTATTTGTTATTGTCCTGCACAGGTGTGTAACATGGAGAATATTGACCCCCTGGGAATCCATACTGGGGAGTCCATTGTGGTGGCGCCTAGTCAGACCCTCAACGACTACGAGTACAACATGCTGAGGGACACTGCTATTAAAGTCATCAGACACCTGGGCATCGTGGGGGAATGTAACATCCAATATGCCCTGAACCCCGAGTCTGAACAGGTACGGACCAGAGACGCACAGCTAGCACTGAATTTCTAACCTGTGTTATTATGAACTTGAACTTTTGTTCACAGCTGTTTTGTATGTATATCATTTGAGTTAGAATTTTGAGATCATATATTGTATAATTAAAATGACATGCCGTAAATTGGGACGCCAAGTTGAAATAATCTCGACACGTAATTACCGATGGCATCAAGAAAGTCAAATAATGGCTTATTGATTGGCTAAACCAATGTATCAGTGTAGCTCTAAATTTGAGATGTAGTGGGTTTGTTATACACAAAATAACACATCCACTGACAGTTGTAATATGTCAATGTCTCTGATTGTCTCGTTACTCAGTATTACATCATTGAAGTGAACGCACGTCTGTCTCGGAGCTCTGCCCTGGCCAGTAAAGCCACTGGCTACCCACTGGCCTACGTAGCGGCTAAACTGGGCCTGGGGATCCCTCTGCCCTTACTGAAGTAAGTAAGACATGTTGAGATGTCACTAGAGCGGTAAGATGCGAAAATATGATATTTTTGGATGTTTTTTCTGTATTATTTTTATTCTAGAATGACATAACCACTTAAAACCTTATACTTATACCAGAATCCCCCAGGGGTGTATACTAAGCCCTACTGTTTTCCCTCGACACCAAATCTCTTCTGTGAAAATAGCCGATCTACGTCGGACTGCGGCGTATATAAACACACACTATACAGTAAATCATTATCTCTGTTCGATTAAATGAAGATGTAATCGAATAATTGCTAAGAAATAATCAATAGTTGTAGCCACATATTCCATCATTAAAGTGTGTTGTTTCATGTAGGAACTCTGTGACCAACTCAACCACAGCTAACTTTGAGCCCAGTCTGGATTACTGCGTGGTGAAGGTGCCTCGCTGGGACCTCAGCAAGTTCCTCCGAGTGTCCACCAAGATAGGCAGCTCCATGAAGAGCGTGGGTAAGAATTGGGCACAGCTAGAAGCTGACTTTTTTTAAATAGCCTTTATTTCCACAGCAACTTCATTATATAGCATGCAGTGGTTTAAGACAGAAATGGGAGTGAGTGGATAACGTCCAACAAAAGTCAAATGCCAAATTTTGAAATTCCATCTCCATTTAAGGTCTTTGTATACAGTATATTAAGTTTGTAATCAGTATTTATTTTTTCACCTTTTGACTTAATTGGTTTTATTCAATTTGTTGTAAAGTGCCGGTTGTCGTGGAATTCTGGATCAATCAGTGAATTGATGAGGCAATAGGAGTCGAGACAATATTCTAGGTGGTGATGGTTATGCTTTAATGTAGATGATATCATGGGGAGAAGTACAATAGCACTCAGGTCTGTTATATATATTTTTAGACCAGGGAACTTTAAATCATTTTATACCAGGCGATGTGCACAGCCAAACTATATGCTATACTTTCCAATAGGGTCTGGCTGCAGAATGAGCACGTCTGCTGGAAACCTTGTCCGTGGGAACACTGCTGCAGCCAGACGCTTATCAGACTTTTGGGTTATGCGCTCAGTATACAGTACATTGTTTAAGTTTTGGACTGATTTCATCCTGTTGGCGTGTGGTGTGTGACAACCCGGTTATTTATGACCTGACGTGGAATCGTTGCCACCCACCACCATGAGAAGTTGGTGGTGGGTGGTTTGGCACAGTTGAATAATGTTATTTGTTGATTGCTGTGGTCTTACCATTTATCCCATCCAGGTGAGGTGATGGCTATTGGACGGAGCTTTGAGGAAGCTTTTCAGAAAGCTCTAAGGATGGTGGATGAGAACTGCGTGGGCTTCGACCACACCATCAAACCTGTCTCCGACGAGGTGAGATGGGCAATGCTCTCTGAGATTGTGTCTCTGCTGTTGGATCGCAATTCTCACCGATATTCTATTGATATTGTGACATGATAAGACTAGATATCATCTGAGATTTTGGACGAACAAAGGAAGATATTTTTTTAAATAAAAATGTCAACTTTCTGTTGATTTTACTATTTGAAGATCCGGATCCGCGGATCCAGTCCGGGTTTTCTTAATAAAAATAGCTGAATCAACAGGAAGTTAATATTTTTATTAAAACCGTACTGGGTTTGGGGATGTTCTAGATTGTCTGAATCAACTTTGTTTATGTTCGCTTATGTGTGAAAAAATAGTGACTTTGAGAGCTGTTTCACCGTACAATGTAAGAATACCAATTTCTAATCGACGGAGCAATTATTTTTGTGTCCACCTTTGGAATACTTTCACAAATGGTGAACTAGCTAAAATAGCCAATCTACACGCTCACAACCGGTTGCGTTGTGACGCATTGCGGAGAGTTGTGAACTTGTAGCTCCAATTGTTTTGTCATTCATTCCCCAGGAGCTGCAGACACCTACAGACAAGCGTATCTTCGTCCTGGCGGCGGCCCTCAGAGCAGGCTACCCTGTGGACCATCTGTACGAGCTCACCAAGATCGACCGCTGGTTCCTCCACAAGATGAAGAACATCGCTGACCATGAGCGCTTGCTGGAGACCTACAAGCAGGTGAGGATGGCAAATACAACAACAGCTAAAAGAAAAAAAAGAAAACTACTCTTTGCTACTACAGCAAACATGGTGTGTCTGTCTCTTCTTAGAATAGGGAAAATTAGGACGTCACGCCAGAGTGGTTAATTTCAATTGATGGTCACTTATGTCTTGTTTACCATATCCCTCCATTCAGGATGAGAGTGCCATGCCTCCAGATGTGATGAGGAAGGCCAAGCAGTTGGGCTTCTCGGACAAACAGATAGCAATGGCTGTGCAGAGGTGTGTGTGTGTGTGTGTGTGTGTGTGTGTGTTTGGATGGACCCATTTTGTTCAATTTGACACTACTCAGTAGCAGGGGTGGAGTCTCCACCACTTCTTGTTATCCACACAATGAAGGAGTGCTGCTGTAGATGGTGAAAAGCTAGAGCTGCGATAGAGCTGAAGTAGTTTAGGAATTAAACTGGATATTACCCTTTCCATATTGAAAAAAAAATATCCATCAAATTGAGGTTCACGATATATTGCCCAACACTAATATGAGGTTTTATTTGATTGCTAAAGCACTTTCTAAACATTTCTGTTCTAAACAAATAGTTGTTATTTGGGTATTACTTACTCACAATTAATTCTTTCTGAACAACTGATCTTTTATCATCTATAATTCACCTCCCACAGTACGGAGCTGGCAGTGAGGAAGCTGCGTCGTGATTGGTCCATCCTGCCGGCGGTGAAGCAGATTGACACGGTGGCAGCCGAGTGGCCTTGCTTCACCAACTACCTGTATCTGACCTATCACGGCACAGAACACGACGTGGCCTTTGAGGAGCAGCATGTCATGGTGATTGGCTCGGGTGTCTATCGAATCGGCAGCAGTGTGGAGTTTGATTGGTGCGCCGTCGGCTGCATCATGGAACTTAGGAAGGTGAAGATAATTATTTTAAAGCATCCTTATTAAAAAACTAAAAACAAAGCTTTTAATTTTACGATGTCCAGGACAGGTTCTTGTTATTGGTTTTCTGGCCTTAACCAAAGTCAGTACTTTTAATACATTTAAAACATTTTAATAACAGCTTTTCCATGTAGTTAAGATATTTCTGGTGATAAAAATAATGTTCTAAACATGATGTAGGCACATTTAATCATATTTGAACATGAATTTAACAGGCTGCTGTTAGTCCTATAGTTCTTCACAGTCTTCTTATTCATATTGGGATTCTCCTTTTTAGATGGGCTACAAGACGATCATGGTGAACTACAACCCAGAAACGGTCAGCACAGACTATGACATGTGTGACCGGCTCTACTTTGATGAGATCTCATTTGAGGTAAGTTACCGACTGACAATGTTCTCACAAAACACAGCCTTGCACTGTAGCATATTATAGTAATAGCAATAGCTGAAGCAGTTGTTCAGAACCATTATGACCCATATATATATATCACCTGTTTCTGGTGCATCATTTAGAAATATTTTGCCCTTCTTCCAGGTGGTGATGGACATTTATGAGATGGAGAACCCAGAGGGAGTGATTCTGTCCATGGGAGGCCAGCTGCCCAACAACATCGCCATGGCCCTTCATCGGCAGCAGTGCCGCATCCTGGGCACCTCACCTGAGTTCATAGACAATGCCGAGAACAGGTTCAAGTTCTCACGCATGCTGGACACCATCGGCATCAGCCAACCACGCTGGAAGGAGCTGTCTGACACCGAGGTAAGTTTAAGATCTCCCTTACTTTGGTGAAGCAGTTATGATGAATAGTATGTACGGTATACAGTATGTATGTAATGTACTCCATGTCCCCACAAAAGTAGACCATTCGCATCACGGCTCCCGCCGCTGCATGTATGATGTCACAAAATAGCAGCGCAACAACATCCAGGAAATGCCCGAATTGTTCTTCAGTGAATTGCCAACATCGTTTTTGTGCATCAGCTCTGTACTTATAGGTGATCACTTGTTCCTTTTAGCTGAAGGAGACAGACCGTCACCACACTAGTCAACTTGCGCATACAACATAATTAAAGAATCCCAGATGTGTGAATTAATCGTGGGGTTCATATGGTGATAACTCAGCCACTTATAACTCAATGATCTGATGGTCAAAAGTAAATAGACAATTTTTCTAACAATGCTGCATTGGTCTTAAATACATGAAATCACATAAATCAACAATCAACAACTTTTCTGATTTGTTAGAGGCACATGTTTTTCTTATGCTCCTGCTGTTCTACATTTCTCGCCCTCTGCCTCCCTCCCCAGTCTGCCATGAAGTTCTGTGAGACGGTGGGTTACCCGTGTCTGGTGCGTCCATCCTACGTACTGAGTGGAGCGGCCATGAACGTAGCTTACACCGACAGCGACCTGGAGAAATACCTCAGCAGTGCCGTGGCTGTGTCCAAAGAACACCCGGTGGTCATATCCAAGTTCATACAGGAAGCTAAGGTTAGAGAAACGACACACACTCACATGGAGAGACACAAACTTACATTGAAGATTCAAGGTGATCAGAATCATTTTGATGGCCATGACTGATTCGCTCCGTTCAGCAGCCTATTTTTTTGTTGCACTCTGTCTGGTAAGCTCCCTACTGTATGTGCAAGGGGCACTGATTGGTCTGTGGGCGGCGCGGGACCAGAGCCTTCCAATGTAAAATTCAAGCCACTTCTTACTGTGTTTCGTTGAGCACTATCCGCAATGACGTGCCTACTTAACAGGTGACATAAGGAAACAGAGAGTTGTTCTGGAGACTGCCAGACTGAGAAGCGAAGTGGGGGGGAAAGAAAGTCTGATAAACGGAGGGAATCAGTCTGGATTCCAGGCTAGACTCTTGTGACACTGGTGCGGACATGCAAGTTTATGACCAATTCAAATAGATCATTCCAGGAAGCCGTGTAATAAAGCATTTCATTGTCTATATCAGTATTCTGCTGTTATGTGTATTATAACATGGTTATGTTTGTTTGCCCATATTTACCATTTGCCAGGAGATAGACGTGGACGCGGTGGCATCCGATGGAGTGGTGATGGCCATCGCAGTGTCTGAGCATGTGGAGAACGCTGGCGTTCACTCTGGGGATGCCACCCTGGTCACACCGCCCCAGGACCTGAACCAGAAGACAATGGAGCGGATCAAGTTGATCGTCCATGCCATTGGTCAGGAACTGCAAGTCACCGGTCCTTTCAACCTGCAGCTCATCGCCAAAGTATGAAAGCGACGGGAATGGGGAGCGATGCGGAAAAAAGCTGCCTATTTCAATTTGTAATGTTAGATTTTTTGGGCAATTCAGCTAATGGTGTTTCTTAGTCTGCACTTGTCCCTATAGTTAAGAGTTTTTTGTTTTTTTTTCCTCCTCAGGACGACCAGCTGAAGGTGATTGAGTGTAACTTGCGTGTCTCGCGCTCCTTCCCATTCATCTCCAAGACGCTGGGTGTGGATATGGTTGCCCTGGCTACGCAGGTCATCATGGGGGAGGAGGTGGAGCCTATAGGCTTCATGAGAGGAAAGGGCATCGTTGGCGTCAAGGTAAGCAGACTTGAGTTCATCGTCTGTCTTTTCATCCGTTTATGGCTGTCTAATACAGTGGTTCTTAACCTTTTTCATTTCGAAGACCAGTCTGATAGACCCCCATTTGATGCCCTTTTTTAAAAAATCTCTGGGACCCCAATCTACACTGTAAAATCCTCCAGTGTTAATTTAACTCTGAGAGTGTACAAATGGAGCCAAATGGACCCGTGAGGGTCTATACGGATAACTATACGGATACAAATAGCCCTGATAAATTGGGTATCCCTTACCCTTCTAACAACTCCCAGACTTCTTATGGCATTTTACAATCTACAGTACAATTCGAGACAGTGACCCACATTGCACTGCTTTGCAAGATCTGCAGACGGACCTGAACACATCTTGTTTACTTAACAGGTCCTGTTCTATCTTAACGCATAATTGTAATCACATACAAAAACCCTGTATATTAAGCATTTCTCCTTCTCCACCAGGTGCCCCAGTTCTCCTTCTCTCGGCTGGCGGGGGCTGACGTGGTGCTGGGGGTGGAGATGACCAGCACGGGAGAGGTGGCCTGCTTCGGGGAGAACCGCTATGAGGCCTATCTCAAAGCCATGCTCTCTACAGGCTTCAAGATCCCAAAGAAGAATATCCTGCTTAGCATCGGCAGCTACAAGGTACCAGGACACGAATAACCATGGTGACAGAGAGGGGACTGCTAAGCACACAAGAAATTGTTAACATTGTACTTGAACCAGTTGAGAACTGCTGGTTTAGCTCTTAAATATTCTGGAACGTTTGAGAGACATACAGGGCCCGATTAGCTAAGCTGTTTACGCCCATATTTTGAACGTTAAGGAATTTACGCAACTTCCCACGTCCGATTCATTCATCTTTTTCTGTCTGTGACTTTTACGGGAGGTCCGCTCTTTCTCAAGTCTGCTCGGAGGCTGACTTACATGGGATCAAATAAAATATTTATGTGCCCAACATTTGTCAACACATAAAAAAGAAAAAATATGTCAACGATCTATTGCTTGGATGAATATAGACATTATGCAAATTCAACCGGCGTGTTTGTCGTTTTAGCAATTGGGCTTTCATGCCAACTACAATATCGCGCTATTCATTTATAATATTGATTTGACCTCGTCACATGAAGCATTCTTACCTTGATGGGGATACATTATGGATGAAAGCTGTGTCCATTTCTCCATTTCCGATGTAGTGGATGGTTTGTCCATCGCCTCAGTAATCAATAAAGCTCCAGATATTCCAGTATCATCCTTTTACCTTGGCTAAGGTGACTGAGCAGCGAGCGATTGTTCAGTAGAAAGGGCTTATATAATGTCCATTCCAAGTTTTATTAGCCTTTGGTCGTGAAGTTAAACTTTGTTAACAAACTTCTTATTCTCGTCACACGTGAGAGACGGCCATTTACTTTATAAACGTTTAATCGCGTGAGGGACTTGCTTGCACTGATTTACAAGATTTACGTTGTAAGCTTGTAGATCTGTCCATTTTGCAGCGTGATGACGTTTTTCATCTGACGTTAGATATTCGCGGCTCTGACTGTCAGACAGAAATTTAGAAAATACACCCTTTAGTCACTTTATTTACACGTTATTTACGACCAGCTTAGTGAATCGGGCCTATAGTATAGTACAGCATATTCTCGTGCAATCAATCAGCATTGTTCAAATGTACTTCCTGTGTGTGTTTTGTAGAATAAAAGTGAGCTGCTGCCTACAGTACAGGCTCTGGAAAGCCTGGGCTATGACCTGTATGCCAGCCTGGGTACGGCTGACTTCTACACTGAACATGGAGTCAAGGTATGGCTGCTCTAATGTATGGCTGTTCTAATGCATGTCTAAGCTAAGTGACGTTTGACCTTTTCCAACTTATTTCACCATTTCCACACAAAGGTGTAAAAATATATTGCCTATTATGAACATTATTTCTGCTAGCACTTTAAGACGCCAAACGGTGCAGCTAGTTGGAAGCTAATCGGCTACAGCAAACATGGAGTCAAAGCAACAAAATATATGGGAAAAATCAGCTTGGCACCACAACTTGACATACCGTAATTTTCGCACTATAAGCCGCACCTGACTATAAGCCGCAGCAGCTAAATTGAATGTTTGGAACATATATAAGCCGCACTGGACTATAAGCCGCGGGTGTAAAATCCATAGATTTAGGAGGTCCCCTAGTGGCCGTTAGCTGTAAAAATCCATAGATAAGCCGCACCGTTGTATAAGCCGCAGGGTCGAAAAATGGGAAAAAAGTCGCGGCTTATAGTCCGAAATTTACGGTAATTGTCTTTTTTTTCTTGCGTATTTTTTTTTAAATTAACAACCCGAACCCTACAGGGTCCCCACGGTCATGAAATTCCTGGAAATATTTTGAAATAAAAATTTAAAAAATCCAGCACTGGAAAAGGTTTGGAATTGATCAAAGGTCCTGGAATTTATCAAGGGTCCTGGAAAAATATTTGGCTATGCATTGTTTTTGGCTATTTTTTTTTTTAATACAAAACATTTTCATAAACATGTATAACATTACACAAAATATGTAACATAAGTAGTTTTTCGCCGAACGGGCTGTGTAACACCCCATCCGCACTGCCAGCGATACAACGTGACGCGAAGCGAGCGGGCGATTAAATCACATTAAAATACATGTTTTTGAATGAGACCGTCCTGACCTACCGCGAGCGACAACGAACCGTGCAACGACGTCGTCCACCCCTCCTATTTTCGCTCGCAGGGTCACTATGCCCTAATTTTGCACGAAATGTTGAATGAAATTGTACTATTTTATATTCTATGCTTTATTTTTGCTACACTGCCTATCTTTGGGCATTGTACATAGGAGTAAGAGACACATTATTGCGCTGAATGATTGTTTTATAGGCCTGGAAATTGGGCTAAATATTCTGGAAAAGTTTTGGAAATTCATTGCTAAAAATGTGTGGGGACCCTGGGTTTACCAGGCTAGGCTGGTCATGGGTTGTGGGGGAAATTTGAATTAAAATATGAATAAGTATGCTTATTGTATCCATGCATGACCTTTGTGTAAAATCAAAAGCTGAAAGGAAGTGCAAAGAAGTTAAACATGTATTTTGGCAACTCACTTTTCTGTGTAGATTGGTGTAGATCAGGAATATGGATGAATAATATACCTTTCCTTTCTCAGCTGGAGCTCCTGTATTTCCCAAAGTTCCCCCTGACCCATGCCGAGCAGTACCGCTGGTCAGTATATGATGTTCAGTGGAATGGGTATTTTATGGTTATTCAATAACAAGCCTGATTTATACCTTGTCGTGCGACATCATTGTATGACGGAGTATCAATTAGGCTTAAGTTGTGTGTGTGTGTGTGTGTTAGGTACCAGACTTTGTACCAGGTGGGTGTGTTGGTTTCCCGCTCCTCTCTGTGCTGTGTGAAGATAAGGAAGCTGTGGGCTCTCTCTCTGTTACAGGTGAGAGGACCTTTACATATTAGTCATATTCTACCCCATAAAATGTTTATGTAACTCTGAATGCGTAAAAAAAATATCGATCTTGGTATTTAATTTCAATTTGTCAAGTTTTGTCAAGACACACTATACATATAAAGCAGAGACCCAGCATTCTTCCCCTGGAGTATTAACTGTGTCTAATTTCAGTGGAACAGAACAGGTACTTGTGTGGGCTCTGTCTGGAGGCCGAGGTCTCTAGCATTCATCTTTTGATAGTTGGGTATCATTTTTTGCAAATAATATTTGAAAAAAATGATACCCAACTAGGAAGCTTCTTTCCAAATGAGACATATTATGTCTGCTTAGGACCGTCTCATTACAGTAGGTTCCTTGATTTAGTGAGGAAACATCAAGTGCTTCAATGGCATCGTAGGACATCCCATAAGACTCCGTGGCCCGCAACCATGAAATGATTTATTTCATATATATAATTGTGTATTGTGTATAATATATTCTTATATATCTGTCACTTCATCTGTTCAGCTGGTACACAGGATCGATTTCCATGGAAACATTAGTCACATGACACTACCTTTCTAGGTTGCCTCAATTCAATGTAAACTTTTGGACTGCACAGGGTACCTAATATTAAGGAAGGTTCCTAACTACACAGCAGGTGATGAGCGTCCTTGCCTCTGTGTTTTCCAGTGTGTGAATGCAGTGTTGCTGTCCCTGGCTGTGTACTACCAGTTCCTGCCCAGTGCCTGGCTGGTGTTTGTCATAGTGCTCTATGAAGGCCTGCTGGGAGGAGCCGCTTATGTCAACACCTTCTACTACATCAGCAAGGAGGTCAGCTCATCTGCTGCGGTGGTTCTCAAACCTTTTTATGCCAAAGATCCACATCTGAAAAGATTTTGTGCCAGGGACCCCCGTACAAGATTTGTGTTGTTAAAAAAAAATCAACATTTGTGAAAATAGCTGATGTATAGGTTTAAAGTCGTTAAACTGATTTTGATGCTATATTAACACATTTTCCTGGGGAAAACAAGTCACACAAAAGTAGTGAAAATAACCGATCTACAAGCTCATCGCAGTGTGGCACGTTGTGAGCTATTTTTACTCTTCTTTAAAATATCTTGAAAAATGTTGAACATTTTTGCCGATGTCATGTTGAAAGTGGTTAAGGCTGACTGTGGGTTTTATTTTAACCCATACAATTATTAACGAGATCTTGTGATTAAATAATGACTGTCTACATTGGAAAACCGGTCATTGTTTCCATTTCGTGAAAAGTAACAGCCTTGGCCATAGTTTACAACGTTTCTGCCCAACAGTGTCAATACGAAATCTGGTGCAATTAGTCATGAACTTGGGGTGCATACAACAGTAAGGGTGCATAAGAGAATGTAGGAACATGACATTCCTGACTTCTCCTCTCTCATCCTTTCCCCATCTCCAGACTGAAGACAGACACAGGGAGTTTGCCATGGCGACCGCCAGTGTGGGAGACAGCCTGGGGATCGCTCTGTCCGGCCTCACCGCGTTCCCCGTCCACAGGTACTTCTGTTCCCTATGATGCAGCCACCGCAGAGACACCACATGGGGACATATCCATTTGGAGCACACCATTCCAAAATGACATGTCAACTGTTTGTAAAACATGTGATCATCTCTTATGGCATAGAACTGACAAAACAAAATGAGAAAAAGACATAGGTACTGGTACTTTGTAAAGAATAGGTGGCTTAATTTGACACAATGTTAAACTTTTTATCAGCACAGAGGCTCTATGTTTTACTTTTTGAATGATAAATGTAAGGTAATTTTATTTTATTTTTTTATATATGGATATAACGTTACATTGTCTTGAGGATGAACTCCTTATACGGTACTTGGCTGTTCGCCTGTGTCGTGCACCAAAAATTTTACAAGCTCACAGCTCGTCACAGCGCAACTCGTTTTGACCTTGTAAATTGCCTATTTTCAGTGCATGACACAACATGCAACTAAGTATAAATCAGGCTTTACCTATTGTCTTCCTAATTTTCTCCTTTCCTTTGTGTTGTGGAAAGGTGGCTCAGTGGTTAACACTGTTGCCTCACAGAAAAAAGATCCCGGGTTAAAATCCCACTGGGGCTTTTCTGTGTGGTTTGGACATGTTCTTACCATGTCCATGTCGGTTTGCTCCCACACTAAAACATGTGCATGTTAGGAACCAACTCCTCCCTGTGCCCTTGAGCAAAGGCAGTGGGAGGAGTTGGAGGTTAGACTCCAACTCCTGGAGTGAAAAACATGTTTTGACATGTTTTTCACTATAACTCAAAAACTGTTGAAGACAGAATTGTTCAACAAATAGAAATACAAACTGTACAGTTGAGAAATACCTAGTGAAATCCTCAATGTTAATGTATCCATTTGTAACTCTGAGAGTGTACAACTTTGTACTCTCAGAGTTAACTGAACGCATATTTAGTTTTACAGTATATGTGTGTATTTGTTCATTGTGTGACTACAGTATGTGTCTCTGTGTGTCAGGGATGTGTTGGGGGGATGGGGTTCAGGCACTGGAGGGGCTGGTGAGGCCGGGGCATTGCTCTATTCAGCCTTCACCCAGGCCGGCTTGTCACCACAGGTCACGCTGCTCATCATGCTAGTCGTCCCTGTTGCCATGGTGATGAGGTAAGACTGAAGTAGCAGCCATAGAAACACTCAATAAACTCACCTCTTGTTGCATTTGTGTGTTATTAGTAAATGATGGAATCCATAACCTTGCTGGATGAACAATATCCAGCAACGGAAGTGGATGTTCATTCACACTTTGGCCTCCTTAAAGGAGCACTTCACCTATTTTCAACCTTAACTTCATTTAATTGGTCCTCACTAATGCTCATTATACGATGGCACCATTTCTGTCTATTCAGTCTGTGTCTCAAGAGGAGGGCTGTGTACAGTTGAGAATCCTGCCTGCAGGTTTCTCTGCAGTTGCATCTGCAACCACTTGCATCAGAATCCCCAAACTGCACTGACCTGCAACAGGTCAATTCAAAGTGCTGCAACTGGTTGCGTTGTGAGGTGTGGACTGGGCTTTAAACACACAAGAAGGGGCGTTTAAGGGTGATACAATATGTATTTAGGACAAGAAGGGGCGTTTAAGGGTGATACAATATGTATTTAGGACAAACAGAAATCCTCCGCTGCAAGCAAGTCGGAACGAGGAAGATTCATTTGAATTTCTTTCATTTGGAAAGTGTCTGACATTTGTGCATACCACTGTTACCTGCAAATGCTGTGTCTTTTGAGTACTCGCTGCATTGCTATCTTGTCTGTCTAAAACCAGGAAATGCCAACTCGACACCAACATTGTTCTTGTGAAGCAAAGGAGGTCATACCGTAGCTCAGGGGTCCTCAACAGGCGGACCGCGGTCCATGACCGGACCGCGGGACACCTCTGCGGACCCTGGGAAAATTATTTAGAAAGAAAGAAAAAAAATATTTCTAGGCTATTAATCTGCGAGTTACCGCGATCGCGAGTCACAATTGACCCTAAAACCGAAATAAAGAGGCGCGCGGGAGGGGGGGCACGCTGCGCGCGCTTGCATGTGCGGACCCTAGCCTTATTCAAAAACGTATTTGTGGACCTTCAAGATTTGTTGTTGAGTACCCCTGCCGTAGCTTATGACCCAGTTTTGAACCCATGGTTTCATGATTAGGTCTGGATGCATGTGATGTGAGCACTATCTGGCTGAGCCACGGGTTTCTGCTCTGTCTATCTTTTCTTTGCACCATTGCACTGCCTGAATTATATTTTGTTTCGCTCTGGTGTGGTGCAAGGAAAATAGACGCTATTTTTAGTGCGCAACAATAGCGTACAGATAAGTATAAATAAGGCTTTACTGTTTCATGTAATGCTGGTAATTGAGTGAAAGGACGATTATTCTTCTGTTAGATGAGTTAGTTCGCAAAATACCTGAAATGTAAATAGTAATTACCTTTATTTTCATCCATATTCCTGTTTCCAGCTACTTTTTCCTGTTGGTCTTTCCGCCGTCATTTCCTCAGTGGCATAATGGAGGGGCGAGGCTGCCAGTGACGGGTGGAGTCTCAGAGGAGAGACAGCGGCTAATGAAAGATTCTGATGAAAATGAGCCACAGCAAGAGAAAGGTACAGCCAACGGAGCGGTCAAGCCTAATTCATACTTCATCGTACGACGGTGTCACTCGCCAAAAATAGCAGATCTACAATTTTTATATTTTTGGCAAGCGACACCGCCATATGACGAAGTATGAATAAGCATCAATGTGGCCTAGCCTGAAACATGAGAGGAAATCTGTAGGTAAAAATAATATTCAACAGAGATCCTCAGATCCTGTGAAACAGAATTTGATCACAACATCTGCAACAACCATGTTTGGCAAGTTCACAGTAAATCAAAAATAGCAAAATTACAGATTAAAAAGAATTAAATAAATGCCTTTTGTTAAAAGAATATATCAAAAGTGATTAAATGGAGTGTAATTCTGGATTCACTTCTTATGACTTGATAAACATACAATTCAAGTATCACCGTGGCGCAACGTTCCGAACTTAGGTCTTCATCAGGCAAAGTAAGTTTTGGGAGCTTTAAGCCAGTGTGTGGATGTTTTAACTTCTCCTTAATTTTTGCCTTGATGTCCAGCACCTGGCCTAAATATAGGTAAAAGATCTGAACACAATCTCCTCTGTGAACAGTGTAATAAACAATGAAGCCTTGTGTCAAATAGATAACAGTAATGCATTATACAGTACATTGCAAGCGTGTGTCATCTAGTCACAGGTCAGATCTTCTTCAGGCTAATTCCCAGCATCAGGCTCGCCACAGTGAATCTGTTTCTATATATTTGTTTTCTGCATCCTCCTCAGTGACTCCAACCACCTAGCAACCATCTCACAGGTTTTCCACCACTGAATTCTTAGGGACAGAGAAACTTGCTTCAATTCAGTCAATCCAGACCTAAGTGTGATATATACTGTAGAGCTTAGTAGAGATATAGAGTCTGCGCTGCCAGACTGCTAAAATAGCAGGATTTTTCTTTTTTTCAGTAAACTTATAGTTTTTTCCCCATATTATGTTATTCACTTATTTTGGATCCATTTAGAAGATGACTACTAAATCATTAACACATCCACCGCCAAGGGCTAATCTCATAATGCCAAGGTTTTATTGTTGTTTTTTGTTTTTTTCAGGTCGCCATAGGCCCCGTTAAAATCCTTTAGATTGCGCGATCCACTATTTGTAAACAATGTGCACATGTCCTGGTGTCTACTCGTCGAGACCGCGTGTCAAACGGAGCCGCCATGTTTGAGTTCTGACCGTTTATGTTAACATGGGAAATGCGAGGATGAAAAACTACATAGGTTTTACAGGGCTTTTTGTGTACGACTTAGAATGGAGGCCGACGGGAAACAAAAAACGGGATCGCACTTCCGGTCGACTTCGGGTGGTGTTACACTGAAAATGGTCCCCCCATTTCCCACACATACTGTGTGGGAAATGCGAGGATGAAAAACTACATAGGTTTTACAGGGCTTTTTGTGTACGACTTAGAATGGAGGCCGACGGGAAACAAAAAACGGGATCGCACTTCCGGTCGACTTCGGGTGGTGTTACACTGAAAATGGTCCCCCTAGAAAATTGAAGACATTTTTTTTTTTCGAAAAAAAGGAAAAAACACCCGGACCGTTGGACTACGGTTTCGGCGCTTAACAGTTGGATTTAACGGATATTTGGGCATAATTATAGGTGAAAATCTTTTGGGGTCCTGTCTTAATTTTTCATAAGATGGAAGTTGTTGTTGCAGTTCCCTGCACTACAGGGCAACATTTTGTTCAATGTTGATAACTGTTGTTTGACCCGGCGAAGTAATGGTGGATTTGGCCATGCCCTGAAATACAGTGCCATTGCTGTATCCAACTTTTGCTTCGTGGTCATTATTGCGCATTTGCAACTCAGCAGATTGTAAGGGAAGCAAGATGGCTCATTTCTCCTTAGCTTAGCTACCATTGGCGCCTTTGTTTTATGTGGAAAAACACCCATGATTCCTTGCCAAAAACACCTGGGATTCTTTGCCAATTATAAGTTGGCAACATATTTAGTAATCAATTTAAAATGTATTTGTTGTTGCAGGCCTGAGTCTGACAGCCACCCAGGCAGTCACCATGGCCTCAACGCTGCAACGACGCTGGGCTGTCAGCAGCGCCTTGCTGCTCCTGTTGGCGGCAACCACTGTGGGAGCCCAGGAAGGCTCTAAGGATCATGGCTACATCAATACCACTGTGGGAGCCCAGGAAGGCTCTAAGGATCATGGCTACATCAATTGCGTAGAGGACTGCAAATGCCGTTACTGCGACAACGATGGCTACAACAACAACAACCCTAGGGATCCGTTCATGTCTGAGAAGGAGTGGTACATGAAGTATACATGTGACCGTGAGTTGATTTTCCATGTTGCTTGATATTTAGTAGACAGGTGTGCTCAGCTCAGCTGTAGCAGCACTACACTGTACAATTCCTAGTGGTGTGCATTTAAAACGGCAATCCTTAGTTTTCATGTCCTACCTGGGATTTGAAGCCGGGACTCACGCGTGGGAGAACTTATACAGCTCTTCCAAGAAGAGCGTGGGGGCCACTCAAGTCTGTAATGATGCAAGTCGGGAATGCACGCCCCACCCGTTTTGCAATACCCGTTGTTGTCAGAGATGTGGGATCCCTGATGTAATCAGATACTGCTGATGCCGTGTTGATGGTGTTCATGGGCATATGCGAATGGAGTTAAATCTTAAACTAATCTATGAAGCCAATCAGGGAAGCCGATGCCAGCACTCCCCCCACACACAGAGATTTGCTGTGAAATACAACCAAGATTGCAGGGTTTTTTTTATTATTTTTATCCCACGATTTTGTAACTCTTTTTCACCCGGTGCCAATTATTTAAGTGATCCTGGGCGCTACACTCCCCCCGCCAGCCTAGGGAGCCCAGAGCCTAGCTCATACCTCCTTCAATGCATGAGAGCCAACGGACCTTCTTATCATCTGCCAGGAGGGAGTTTCCCCGGTAGGACGTAGCGCGTGGAAGGAACACGTTATTCCAACCAGTTCCTTTCCCCTCCATCAGGGGCCCCGGCTGTCAGGATTACTACATGTTTTTGTGACGGTTTTAGCTACCCTAGGAGACACGGGGAGAACATGCAAACTCCACACAGAGTAGGCCCTTTCACCAACTAGGCGCTAGGCTATGGGCGCTGATGAAGCGGAGGAGAACACGTGTGTCTTCTCCTCCGTGTGGGCGTCCACAGCGTCCCTGGCGGGAATTGAACCCAGGACCTTCTAGCTGTGAGGCGACAGTGCTACCGACTGCGCCACCGTGCCCCTAAGATTGCAGCTTTAACTCTGATGTTACAATTGTACTTACACTCTTGAAGTTACAAATGGATGATTTTACTGTATAGATGCTTAGTAATACATTTACTCTGTGTGCTGCTGCAGCTTTGTTCTGCATATCAAATCATTGTGTTTTGTTGCTGTTTTAATGTGACTATAAAGACTACATTAGGTCATTCTGGTTGTAATTTACCCATTCCATTATGTCATTCTCACCTACGGCATTTAATTGAGGAAGAGTCAATGCAACACAATATTCTGCACATAATGTCCCCTTAGATACGTGGTGCTCGGATTGGACATGCGATAAGGACTGCAACTACCGCTGCATGTGGGAAACGGTAGAGTGTTTCCAGAAGGAGGGGAAAGTGGTCCCAAAGTTCCACGGCGCGGTATGTATGTAGTTCTCACTCATTCTGTGGTCATACAGGTCATACAGTAGTCTGCGAGTGTTTACACTAATACGAAGGTCCTTACACATGGGGAACCTGATGGATAAACAATCCGAAAATGTTTCGCATCAAACCATTATACTTATAGTTAATGCATCATTCATTCAGGTTGATGATTTTATTCGCAATGACAAATCAACCGTAATTTTGAAAAGCAATTATGTCACTTTATCAGTGTGTAATATTCACGTTCTTTGTGAATGTACTCTAAACAACACAACACAAACACAACACAAAATATTTAGTCTTGGGTGAATCACTAATATATATATATGTATATAAATACATATGTATGTATATAAATGACATAGTTCAACGTTGAAAATGGGTGGAATTCCCCTTTAACTCTATAACTGCCAAAGACGTTTATAAACGTCTTTGAGAAATTAGCTGTTGCCTGCCAAAGACGTTTAAAAACGTCCTGGAAAAAAAAAAAAAAACTTAAAAAAAAAAAAAAGAAATTCTAAAAAGATTCTCTAATTATTTAGTATTGACACCTTTTCGATATTCCAAACGAATAAGGAGATAACAATTTCCAAAGATTTGCTGCTCCATCCACTTCAATGTTAAAATTGAAACGGACAAACAATTCACAATGTTTTTTGGTTTGAAACTACCGTACTGGTTTTGAGCTATTTTCAAACATCAAACAACACATGACAACAAGGTCAAATTGACCTCGTTGACATTTGTGAAACCACACCTGAATCTCATCTGTGATTAGAAATTTTCTGGGGATCAATCATACTTGAGAAAAATATTTTGTGGCTATGCGAAAAGGTACCAAAATCGGTCAAAACCCTGGCAGAGGCTACAGACTGTTCTGAAAAAACTCTGGCAGGGTAAGAGTTAACGTTGTCAATAATTAATTTAACATTCATACCAACAGTAGCTTTCATTTAAGTTGAACACCTGCTCTTCAATTGTGTGATCTAGCCATTTTTAAGTTTGATATAATTACGTCTTGTACTGAGGTTACTGCTTACGCCTCATTCATTTATGTCTAATAATGATATATTTCATGTTGTCCACAGTGGCCGTTGATACGTGTGTGGTGTCTTCAGCAGCCAGTAGCTACCATGGCCTGTGTGCTCAATTCTGTGGTTTGCCTTATTGCGCTATGGATGTGCCACCGTCATGTACAATTGCCCATCCCTTCGAAGATTGCCGTGACAGTGCAGCAATGTGTGAGAAGGAAATTTGAAATTACTCAAAACATCGAAATGTTATTCCTAATCTGTACTTGGCACCTTTAATGAAAAAGGCATTTAAACAGTCTGTGCTGCTCCAGTGCTGTCCTTCTCACCACTAATGCTTGTATGTTGTATAATGCATTTGACATCATTGTGTGATTATTTATGTTTGTGATTACCTAGGCGTGCCTTTTTGCCTGGGTGATGGCCGCTCTGTTTCATGCCATGGGGAACAACGTTACTGAGGTAAAATCCAAAACGCTGAGACACTGAACATCACTCTTCTGAGATGATGATGATGATGAAGAAGCATTCATGTATTCATTACTGTCTTCTCTGCATGAAGAGTTTCTGTTGTAGCTTGCCAAACCATCTCGCAGGATATTAGAAAGCCTTTTTTGTTTGTTCGGTGAAGGGGATTAGCCAAATTGTAAATCTAATGCCATTACTCAATAGTATCTCAATAAGTTGCTCTACTGTACATTGTCCTTGAATTAAAAACAACAGATTTTGACGAGATTATGTTCTTTTAATGCTGATTTACCCGTATAACCAAGGTACTTTAGGTCTTGATGTTTTGTATACCTTCTACAGTATGTGTTTCTCCCTTTTTTTTAGGCACTGGACTATTTCTCCGTGACAGCGTTTCTCTTCTGCTCAGTAGCCTTATGTGCTCAGAGGTGAGGTTCCTGTGTGTGCTGCGTGTCAGCGATATTTCCTGCGCTCCAAATATGAGCCAGACTGAGCCCCGACACATTCAGGGCGGAGCAACTCCTAAATTAGTGTCATGGTTAGATTGTTAAATCCCACCACAAACTTTAGTGTTTTGTAAACTCTGTTTTCTGTTCACTTTACCCCTCCTCTTTGCTAGAACGATGAACTTGACGACTGTAGCCTTGATGTCGCTATACATCGTCTTCGGCTGGATGTATAATGTGTACATCATCGTCATGTTGATGAACTGGACCTATGCCGGCCACAAAGTCGCCAACGGCATACTTGGTAAAGCCAAAACTCGCATTTAAGGAAAACACTGTAAGGCTTTTTGTATAGTTATGGTCTGGACAATTGTCATCAGATAGTGTGATGCCATCACTGTCAGTGACTTTGATTTTCCTTTCCATAAAACTATACTTGTTATATAGCAGCCTTAACACATTGGGTGCCAGAGGTTTATTAAAATATTATACTTTGAGTGCCAGGATTTTTTACAATTTTTGGACCTTTTTCAAGTAGTCACAAAATATTTTCAGTGATCACCGTCCTCACGGTGATCCCCTCATTACACACATACAGGTCTCGTACAATCGGGGGAAAAAAATTAAAAACATTCGGTAATCTGTTCCATAGTTGCAGCCAGTAGAAAATAGTTAAATTAACATGGTAAAAAAAAAAAGTACACAGGAGCCGAGATACAGGTTTTTGAAGTCATAAGTTAACCAGGAGGTGGATTGGAGTCTAAATCTTGTAGGAGTGATATCTCCTGTTGCTGTGAAGGAAAAAAAAAAAAAAATTAAAAAAAAAAAAATAATAATAATTTTTTTTTTTTTTTTTTTTTCAAAAACCGTATATATACGGTTTTGGCACTCAACGTTAGTATGCGCAAAACCGTATATATACGGTTTTGGCACCCAATGTGTTAATAGCAGTAAATCGCTAATCAATCTGATGTGCTGACTTTGTAATTGCCTTTTACCTTAAACGTCCCTTTCCTTATCTTCGTTTTATTTAACTTGTTTCACCTCTATTTACTTCACTATGTTATTGTTGTTTTATTTAATTCCTGTCATCTCTCTGCCCTCGCCATTTCTCCCTCCCTTTTCCACTGCATTTTGCTTATTTACCTTCTAACTCTCATTTCACTCTCTCTGTCTCTCTCTTTGTCTCTCTCTCTCTCCAACACCTATTTTTCCTCATTCTCTGTGTGTGTCATACTGTATCTCCCCTCACCCTGTGCTCCTTTCCTCCCTCAGGTATTGTTAACGTTTTTGGGTGGATCGCCTGGTGCTGGACGAGAGGTAGTTGGGCCAACGGATATCCCATACACATTGTCCATTGGTTTTTCCAGATGTGTTTCCTGGTTTCCCTGTCTCTTTTCGAGCTACTGGACATGTCGTCATCCCGCATCTGGTGGCTCGTTGATGGCCATACCTTCTGGCACATTCTTATCCTTCCCTATCAGTACTGGCTCTACTGGTAAGACGCTGCTGTTTATGTCAAGAAATGCTGTTGAGAGATTGGGACGCTTTGGAAAATCATGTTAGTTTCATTGTATGCTTGTTTGAAGAGGAATTTAAGGGATATTTGACCTACGTATATAGCGTTAACAGACACAGAGCTGCCAAGTACTATGAGATGGGTGGAAAAATGTTTTACTTGTTCACAAAAGTAGGCCTACTGTATGTGGGTACATAGCCCTTGTTAAAGTAACCTCAAGAGATTATATATTTTTCTGTAGTATTTTATTATTTGAGTATTATTTATATTTTTAAAATGTTTATATTCAATTGCAGTTTCCTGGTAGCTGACGGAGCTGCACCAGTACCCGGCGTGAATGTCGTCAACATCCGCGTAAACATCATTTACGTCGTAACAGCTTTGATAGGAATGGTAAGATGGTGCCGTTGAGGGGGCGTCGCCCATTCTATGATGCCATTCTAGCTGACTGCGTTTTGTTTGTTACCCTGTCTCGAGTGAGGGAAGAGGGTAGTAGATTTGCTGCTCTTTGTTCAATCAGATTCTCCACTCCAAAGAGACGTTACACCCCAGTCTTTCTTATACAAATGTCTCTAGCTTCATTATCAATCCTGAGGTATACTTTGTTGAGCGTGGGTGTCGCATACCGAAATCTACCCAATCTACAAGCTTGTATTTTCTGAGTGCAACACTCATGCGCAACAAAGTATAAATCAGGATTTATTGTCAGTGTGCAGGTGATCTCTTCTCATTGGGAGTGCTTTCCTGTTCCTGCTTTTGACCTATACTGTACCTACTTCTATTGTCATACAGAAGTGCTCTTGATTTTTGCCATTCAACATATAGAATGATACCTTCTGTTATTTCAATGAGCGACGTAAATTCTTTAACAAGACCCAAATTCTGACAGATCTTCCCCGCACCAGTACCAGCAGCCCCTGCCGCCGCACCAGTACAACTAGCAGTCCCTGTCGTCGTAGTAGTAGCAGACCCTGCCGACGCACCAGTACTAGTAGCAGACCCTGCCGCCGCACCAGGACAAGGAGCAGCCCCTGCCGCCGCACCAGTACAAGGAGCAGCCCCTGCCGCCGCACCAGTTCACGTTCCCGTTCACGTTCAGGTTTACGCTCCCTTTGTTCAAGTTCAAGTACTAGTACTACATGCCGCCGCATTAGTACCAGAAGCCCCTGTCGACCCACCAGTACCAGGAGAAGCCCCTGTCGACCCACCAGTAGCAGAAGCCCCTGTCGACCCACCAGTAGCAGAAGCCCCTGTCGACCCACCAGTAGCAGAAGCCCCTGTCGACCCACCAGTAGCAGAAGCCCCTGTCGACCCACCAGTAGCAGAAGCCCCTGTCGACCCACCAGTAGCAGAAGCCCCTGTCGACCCACCAGTAGCAGAAGCCCCTGTCGACCCACCAGTAGCAGAAGCCCCTGTCGACCCACCAGTAGCAGAAGCCCCTGTCGACCCACCAGTAGCAGAAGCCCCTGTCGACCCACCAGTAGCAGAAGCCCCTGTCGACCCACCAGTAGCAGAAGCCCCTGTCGACCCACCAGTAGCAGAAGCCCCTGTCGACCCACCAGTAGCAGAAGCCCCTGTCGACCCACCAGTAGCAGAAGCCCCTGTCGACCCACCAGTAGCAGAAGCCCCTGTCGACCCACCAGTAGCAGAAGCCCCTGTCGACCCACCAGTAGCAGAAGCCCCTGTCGACCCACCAGTAGCAGCCCCTGCCGCGTTTCACTGCCCCACTTGCCATAGAAACTGTAGAAACGGTGCAGGGCTGGCGAGCCATATTCGTCGGCTCGGCGGATGCAATTGATGACTCATATGGATGCACCTCCAAGAAGCCCTCCCTCAGATTAGTTTAAATTCAGTTCATTTGTATAAGTGTTCTCAATGCAAGTGATCCCTCTTTAAAATCTTTTCCACTGTACATAGGCAGTATGTGCCTGTTAACATGAGGCTTCACCACAAGGTTGAAAAAGAGGACACATTACCATAGCAGTGATGATTTACTATTATAACAAATGTCATAGTTCTGACATGAAGCTTATTACATGTTTGTAGGGTGTACTCATCCCAAGATGGCTGATTAGTTTCTATGATTGCTTATTTCTTTAAGAAAGAAATGGTAAGATGGTGCCGTTGAGGGGGCGTCGCCCATTCTATGATGCCATTCTAGCTGACTGCGTTTTGTTTGTTACCCTGTCTCGAGTGAGGGAAGAGGGTAGTAGATTTGCTGCTCTTTGTTCTATCAGATTCTCCACTCCAAAGAGATGTTACACCCCAGTCTTTCTTATGCAAATGTATCTACCTTCATTATCAATCCTGAGGTATACTTTGTTGTGCGTGGGTGTCGCATACCGAAATCTACCCAATCTACAAGCTTGTATTTTCTGAGTGCAACACTCATGCGCAACAAAGTATAAATCAGGATTTATTGTCAGTGTGCAGGTGATCTCCTCATTGGGAGTGCTTTCCTGTTCCTGCTTTTGACCTATACTGTACCTACTTCTATTGTCATACAGAAGTGCTCTTGATTTTTGCCATTCAACATATAGAATGATACCTTCTGTTATTTCAATGAGCGACGTCATGAATTCATGGGATTCATGAATTAAATTATAGAGGTGAGTAAATAAGTACACTCAAGTACTGTACTTTGTACTTTACTCTGCATTTGTACTTTCCTCGAGTATTTCATATATCCATTTTGATGCAAATACTTTTATACTTTTACTCAAGTAGGCCTACATTTTGAATTCCGGACTTTTAATTGTAACAGTATTTCTACATTGTAGTATTGATTGAGTACTTTTCCACCACTGAAGGATGGTAGAGTGTTGTTAATGTTGTTTTATAGTCGTTTAATTACTTAATGAATAAAAATGTATGTGTCCCACAAGGTGGGGGGGGGGATACAGATTCTGCCCGGTCAACATTAGATTCCAGCCTCCGCCAGTGATGGATAGGATCAAGCAGAACATGTTAGATGTTTTAGAGATAAAGCGAGAGAGGCAGACTGAGAGGTAACGGGTCAGATAGGCACCAAAACCATCTTGGCACTAGAGATAACTGGGCACTAGGGCCATGTGGGCACCTGGACGTGTATTAAAAGTTGAACTGAGAGCCCTTTAGTTCTGCTTCAGATCCACCTCCTTTCTCTCCTTTTCAAGAGTGTTTGTTAAAATGTCTTGTTAGTATTCTGCATCACAGCCCCTGAGGACAAAGGTGGTTTCTAGCTATTTATTTTATTTCTGGATTTGATTTGCCTGCGCCTCTCTTCCTTTGCCTCTGCTCTGCCACACACATCCTTCAACTAGACACAGAACGCTTTGGAAACATTTGAATGCATAATAAACAATATTAGATACAACACATTTGTGTGTATATGTTATTTTTTCATTAGAAACAAGTGAGAACGATCAAGCTCATGTTTGGACATGTGCGTGTGCTTATGACTGTGCAGCTGTGCGATACTACTGGGCAAAGATTGTATTGCAGTGTTCCAACCGACAGCCTGCTGTAGGTAAAAAAACAAGAATGAAATATATATATAGCTGCAAGCAGCGATAATACGGGGCCAGGGAATGCAGAGAGAAAAAAGAAAGAATCAATGATAAGTAATATGCACAATAAGCCATAGAAACATAGAAGACTGAACTTGAGAGAAAGAAGACCATGCAATTAACATGAGCATTTTAAACCCTCACTAACCCTAACCTCAGTAAAACAACGCCTAAGCCTATCCTCAAGAAACACTGTAAGCCTAAGAATGCCAAATTGTGATCACCTCAACACGTCGTCGGGGACAGGGATTGAAATGGTGACCTCTGGACTCACAGGCTGCCTCTTTTCTCATTGAGCTAGAGATATGATAGCCCTGGTAGTGTCTGTTGATATATATATATAACTCTTTCCGTCCCTGATGGACCAAGCCTC
This sequence comes from Gymnoscopelus braueri, assembly GCF_963280865.1. NCBI lineage: Eukaryota > Metazoa > Chordata > Actinopteri > Myctophiformes > Myctophidae > Gymnoscopelus > Gymnoscopelus braueri. The sequence continues at coordinate 41,682,396 of NC_137615.1, read as the reverse complement.
TGTTTTGCTAACTACTCTAGATCACTGGTTCTCTTACCATCTACCGTGAAAGTAGTCGATCTACAAGCTCAAAAAACGTTGCTATCTGAAAAGTTGTGAGATTGTCGAAAGGCTATTTTCACAATGAAGTATGTCATACATTGAAAAAACATACACTCAAATAAGCATTTCAGGTTATCTTTAACAATTGCACATGCATTAATTGACACAATCATGTTGTGTGCAATGCAACTTAAATGAAGTCTGCATCAAGTGAGTCTTGAACTGGCGACCTTGAGGTTGTAAGGCACACACGGCCTTAAAGGGCAAGACCACTTTGGTAGAGGTTTGGGTTGTGTAGTTACCTTGCCATGATGTAACTCCAAAGGTGGACAAGAAATTAAAAAAAATTGCTCCATTGATTAGAAATTGATAATTCAAAATATGCTCCTCATTGACTTACATTGTACGGTAAAACAGCTCTCAAAGTCACTCTTTTAGCACATAAATGAACACAAACAAAGTTGATTCAGACAATATAGAACATCACCAAACCCAGTACTGTTTTTTTTTTTAATAAAAATGTTAACTTCCAGTTGATTTTGCTATTTTATTAAGAAGAAAACCCGGACTGGATTCGCGGATCCGGATCCGGATCTTCAAATAGTAAAATCAGCAGGAAGTTAATATTTGTATTAAAAAAACAAACGGTACTGGGTTTGGTGATGTTCTATATTGTCTGAATCAGCTTTGTTCGTGTTCGTTTACGTGCTTAAAGAGTGACTTTGAGAGCTGTTTTACCGTACAATGTAAGTCAATGAGGAGCATATTTTGAATTATCAATTTCTAATCACTGGAGCAATTTTTTTAAATTTCTTGTCCACCTTTGGAGTTACATCATGGCAAGGTAAATACACAACCCAAACCTCTACCAAAGTGGTTTTGCCCTTTAACTCACTACGGATGCAATACCATTGGCCACCGTTTCATCTATATAGCAGGTCTGTGGCGCTGTTCCTCACTCTGCCAGCCAATCAAAGGCTAGCTCAGTTTTGCAGGAGCAGCCATCTTGCTTTTAGCTCTTGTGCGCACAGGGCGATATATGTAAGTGCACAGTGTCTTGGGCGGGGGCTTCTTTCTTCTACAATAGAAGAGCTAGGACGTCACGTTTCAACAGCACTGGCCACAGTGGCGCACCTCGTTAATCATTAGACTCCCAATCCACTACCGCTGGGAGTGTGCGTTCAAGTCCCGCTTGGGACAATTACATTCTTTTTCAAAATGGGTTCCAATTGGCTTTCCAGTTTGCATATCCGGTCTTGAGCGGACACGGAAACAGCTTTGTGCATTCCTGTATGTGAGCGTGGAGATTACCGGATACAGTAGGCGGGGATCTAGACTGGACTGAAGTGTAAATAGACGCGTCCCCGAAAATACGGCGAGAATGTTTTTTCTTTTCATCATAGAAGGGCATCAGTGCATTACTAAATAGGCTGTGACATAGTCTGTTTAGTCAGCATGCCGTTTTAGCGTTTTATTTGGGCCATCTTTATAATTAGTTGCCGTTATGCTGTTACCGTTTCATTGTAATGATTTTATACATCTGTATAGCCAACATGACCGTCATATCATGACAGCCATGGCGCTACTTGTTCCTGTTTTTAGAAATGTCTTCATTTACAACCCGTACATCTACATAAACGTTAACATTTCAAATATAAAGTGCTGACCCCACGGCCATGGATGTAACAAGTTAAAACGTCTGGGTCTAAGTACCCGTACCTTCCGTATTGTGTAATAAAGAAGCATTTTAATCCAACCGGCGGCCATTTTGTATACAGTTATAACGTATCAGAGTGCAGTACACCTCCCAACCGTTAAGGTCGCGGTGTTGAAAGCATATGAAAAAATGGCCACCGATTGGATTAAGAGGCTTTGTATTGAAAAATACGGAAGATACGGGTACGTAGACCAATGCGTTTTAACTTGTTACATCCATGGCCGTAGGGTCAGCACTTTATATTTGAACTTAAGTCTTTGACCGTTTATGTAGATGTACGGGTTGTAAATGTAAACATTTCAAAAACCAAGAACAAGTAGCGCCATGACGCTTGTGACAGACGAGCGTCATGTGAACCATGGTTAACATCTGTACAGCTGTTCAGAGTCGCACACTCCCAACCAATCCCACCCCCTCAGTGGGTGCGCAAAGTTTACTCACGGACTGAACGGTCAGTCGGTCAGTGTGAGAGAAGAACAGAGACAGATTATTACTGCATTTGATTTCGTTCCTTACACACACCAAGGTTGCTTGTTTTGGATGAATGAAAAGTTGACTGATGAATACATGTGCATGTTGTCTTGTTATTTGGGGATGGATAAAATGGCAAAATGCCCCACTCGACCCATTTAATCTCCGATTGTTTGCAGTCATTTGTGCCATATTGGTGAATGTAAATTAAATTTAAATAAGATGGTTAATTGTCGTTGGGTATTTGAACACAGATAATAATAATAATGATAAACTGTATTTGTATAGCACCTTTCATGACATGAAATGCAGCTCAAAGTACTTCACAGAGCAAGAATACAATAACAGAAAAAGTAATTTAACAATAAAGCAAAAAAGAAAAGCAAAAGTATAAAACAACATTAAAATAAATTTAAAAAAAGGCAGTGAATCAGGCATAACAGTGAGGACATGATGGACAGATGGACAATGGTTGGTCATTGTGGTGTTTTGATTGATGTGTAAACACAGATGATCATTACATTCAAAGCTGTTGAGGCACATTGTAGTTGTTGCATGTTAATCCGTCAACCTCATTACATAAACTTCAGTTTAAATATAGGTATTACATGAAAATACGATTGCTTTTACTAGTAAATGTAGGTAGGCTATTGTTGGACTACTGATTTCTCAGTGAATTTCTGTAGGCTAAGTTCTCCCCCTCCCCCATTCACGCACCCTCATTCAACTAGCATAATGGCTGGTTGTACAGTTCATGTTGAGAATGTGAGACTGGGAGTCAGGCTCTCTGCTGGTCTGCTTGCATTGTCTTGTACATGTGATAAACATCTGCTGTGGTCTCCCCCCAGTGATGGAGATAAATAGTCAAATCAATCATCATAATGTTTACTACTGTTTTACTTCTAGCTTTAACATTTTTAAATCTACTATATCTTATTATTATCCACACTGTTGAGGAAGCTTTAAGTGCCCTGTGTGTCTGTGACAATAAACACAATGAATCATTGTAGGTTTGGCCAAAATCACTCTTGATTGTGTGACATATAGCTCTGTTTCCATAATGCTGCAATACCTTCAATTGTATACATTTCTTAGTAGTATTTTATATTGTTTTTATTTATGTGTCTGACACTTGCTTTGGCAATGTAAACATGTTTTCTCATGCCAAAAAAAGCTCTTTTGATTTGACATTGTGTGAGATGGCTGACCAGCAGGAGGGTGTGGTGGTGATTTTGCCTACACAGTAAAAGTGTTTATTTAACTCTTAGACCCTTTGGGTGAGTTTTTAGATATTTTCAAATGAAAACTACAGATTTGGCTGTGTACTAGTAAAAACGTGTTTGTTGTGGGAGGAAAAGATTTTTTACAATGTGATTACCTTGTGGTTCGATAAGATATTGCATACAACACAGGCCTGGATCCAGTTCAGGATCCTTGCCATATGTTGACCCCCATCTCGCTACACTATTCTGTCTAGTAAGTGGTCTTACAGTCCTTTAAATATTTACCTTTACTTTAATACCTTAGTAGTGTGTATGGTGTGTATGATATACACATGTAGGGTTTTGCAAGTGGGCCCCCCAAAACTAGGCTAAACAATAAGATTTTTTAAAATAATATAAGGTTAATATAAAAAATATCAATAATGGGGGCGCCCGCTGGCCTACCGCTCCAGGCGCATACCACGTACGCTGGTAATCCAGCTTGACAGCATGTCGCGGGTACCTTTACTGTGTGACACCCCCCCATCTCTCTCCCCATTTCCTGTCCTGTCAAATAAAGGCATAAAAAGCCCAACAAAATATGTTTAAAAAAACATTAATAATGTTTACAAAAAATGTCAAGGTATTTTTTCTCGAAACCCTTGAAAAATGTGTTTTCATAGTGATACCAATAACTATATTAGTTCCATTGATCCGAGCCAGAACACAATCGATTGGCTGATCTTTAAAGTAACGTGCTCTGAAAATGCACACGGCCCACCCATCTGAAAATAATGTGCGCAGCGAAAGTTGTGAAGGCCGCTAGAGCCGACTCAGCGCCGTTCGAGTTCGAGTTCGAAATTAAACAAATATGTTTAGCTCAGCATCATCTATCTAACTTTAGTTAACTTGGCATATGCTTCATATTTTTATAAGATGATCGGATCATCCGTGAGAGTACAATTTGTAAACGTCGGGTTCATTTTGCGCTGCTTGATTGATTGAATGAATGATTGAATGATTGATTGATTGATCGATTGATTGAATACTTTATTAGCAGTTTGCAGAAAAAAGCACAAGAAAGTACAGTTCAATACAAGGTCAGCTAAGAGGATTTAAAACCCAAGAAAGCCTATATGGCTTGTTTCCATTGGGGTCCTTTGTACTCAATTCATAGAGACATTTAATCTCCGTCGCGTGGCTCGTGCCTCTATGTGCACAAAAGAACAGATCTATAAGCTAAGCTGATGACACGCCATGACGCAGTGCGTTGATAGCTTGTATGTCTGTTTTTTTGGTTAGGCGTCGCCACCACTAGGGGGGGCCACAGAGATTCCTTGTCCCAGGGCCCAGAATTTGGTGCACTGCTACGCCACCCACCCATCGATCCATCCTACTAGTTAATATGGGATTTTAAACAGGGCCTCAAGGCACTGTGCATTGATTAACCATGGCAAATGACAGTAACAGGTTTCATGTAAATGTGTTGTCTCTCCCACATAATTTTTTGAAGAAACTGGTGAAGATACAGATACAGGAAGAGTTGGCACCTAAACATTAGTCACCTCAATGTTAAATTGTCTCTTTCATTCCAAAATGTAAAAAAACTAAAACACAAACAAAACAAAAACTAGAAAAGTATGCTCCCCTGAGCGCAGATCGCCACCAGGCCTGGTTGCCTATACCCAGGGCCTGCAAAATGTGGAGGTGGTCATAGCCAATTGAATCAATGGAATCTGCTAAATATGACTGATAGATATTGATCACATGACTCTAGAGATAATATGAATTGACTTGTGTGAGTTTTGGACAAGATTTGTTGGAGTAGTAGCAAAAAGTGTGTTTTTACGAAAACGCGATATGGCGGAAAATGTAGTCTGGCACAAATGGCCGGGGCCTATACTCGGGGCGAGGAAGGTTGTATAACCTGCTGCTGGGTGGTAATTAGTGGGGCTCCTTTCCGGAGTGTTACGGATAAGAGCGTCAGTGTAGAGGATCTGTTGTCTGTGTTGTGTTATGTGTGCGCGCGCCTGTCTTCGTCCTCGTCTTCCCTTTGATGTTATGCAGATCCTGTGTGCGACTCCGTCTCCAGGATTGGTGGGGAGCTCTTCACTTCAAGCTCAGCACTCCGCACCCCTCCAATCACCGTTCTGTCCGTCCCTTTAAAGCCGACCTGAATCCTTCATTCAAGGCCGCTGTCAGTTGTGATCTGAGACTAGAGTAGGCTAGTGGCAGCGCGCCCACCGGAGCAGTCAGAGAGTTTCCGAATGTGCCGTTTTCACTCCATTCTACTTGTACAGGTTGCTACTCCCATTAACATGCTAAGGCTGTGTTATCCAGGGCAAGTATTGTAGATACTATTACATTCCTTCTTTAATGTGTTAAGATCTCAGAAGGCAGGTTCCAGTGTCTTGTATGTTTGTTGGCCCAGTTCAGACTAGAGTAGTCAGGTAGGGTAAGTTTTCTTTATTGCTTTCTTAAGAGTATTTAGATAGCCAGCGTTGGGGTTTCCCTAGTGGTTTAGGTAGTGTTGTTTGTTTTATTCAGTTCTTTGATTTGGTTCCTGTCCAGCCCTATTCACATTATGCCCGAGTAGCACCTCACTGTACCTATCTATTGTGCACCAATTGTATGCCACCACTTATTTATCTGTAATAAAACTTAAGCTTTGGCTTGTACCATCTTGTCTTGTTACGTTCCTACTCCCCTAGACCCGGTGGGTCGTAACAGGAGGTTGATAGCGCAGTTGTATGGCCAGTGCGGCGGCATATGTTCCCTATAGCCATGGTTCACATGACGCTTGTATGACAGTCATGTTTCAGGGTTAATGTTCCCCGGGTCCTATGTTCCCCGCTTTCCTAGGGAGAGCGGGGAACATAGGACCTAACCTAAACCTAACCCTAACCCTAACCTTAGTGGGGGAATATAGAACCCGGGGAACATATGACCCCGGCAGCGACAGTGTTTGCTGAACGCAGGGGCTGGGTCATGATAAACGGCAGGTGGGCTACTGATGACAGATCTGGTGGTAAGGGTTCTGGGGTGGAGCGAGGAACACACAGTGTGGAAAAAAGTGGAATGTAAACAGTTAGCATGACAGAAAGTAGGCTACTCCATGATGTCACCTTTCCAGTGGACCTGTCAATGTGCGGTTTGTGCAGCGTCCGTCAACCAAGGATGGCCAAGAACCAGGGGGGAGAGCCAGGACAGTCCATTAGGCTGATCTGATGGTAACCAGAGATACGCAGGTTGACCGGCGCAGTTCTATCATAGACCTTGGCGAGGAGTTGACCATTGAGGGCGTTGGCTTCCACAAGCGAGTCGAGTGCCACCGTGTCCATGCCCAGCATTTACAAATGATAAATATTTAACTAATCTGAGTCACTGGATTCATGTGAAGATGGGGATGGGGAGGGGGAAGAAAATAATTCAGCTTCTCAACAAAAGACACTGTTCGTTATCTATTTACATTTTTATGGCACAAGAAGCTTTCCCACTAGACCAGTGATTCTCAACCTTTTAAATTTCAAGGACCCCCAGTTTGATATGCATAGATCATAACGTTTTATCTCTGGGACCCCAATCTACTCTATACAATCTTTTTACAAGTCTTCATTTAACTCTGAGAGTGTACAAATGGAACAAATTGGACCCGTAAGCCCATGTTATTGTATTGTTATTGTACACATTAATTGTGTTCTTCACAGTAAAATGCAGTGATATGCAATTCACATGCTGTGATAGTGAGTCTAGGCCTACTAGTAGTAGTAATAGTTGTTGTTTTTGTTTAATTTCTTTCTTTCTTTCTTTCTTTTTTGTCTCCGCCGGAGGCGGAGAGTATGTTTTCGCTTCGTCCCGCTGTGTGTTCACCTCCCTCCTAGCCAAGCTAACATTGGTCAAGCTCCACCTGACACGTGTCAATATGTTGACACCAATGCCTTTGATTGGCTAGAGGGACGCATGACGAAATAAAATCCTATAAATAGGTGTGTCACTTCAAAAAGCCATTAATGGTTTTTGAAGTGAGGTAAGACAGGATCAATCAGTCTTGAATGGAACAGTACCTTCCAGTACAAATCACCCGTCCGTGTGTGTGTCCCTCTGAGAACACCTAACATTGGTCAAGTTTCATGTAATATAAATATATAAATAGCTTAGACAGGAACAGTACTATCCAGTACAAACAGAGATCACAGCTGAGATCACACAATGCAACTAACTCCCATTACGCAAACTGAAGAAGCAGTAAATCATCGTCTGAAACCTGATGAAGAAGCAAAGGCGCAGAAGGCCAAAGCTAAGAAACGAGACAAAGAACACTAAACAGAGACAAAGAATCCCTAAATGACAAAAAAAACGATAGCACAGGTCTGCTGGCGGAGACTTGTGCTCCGAGGAGCACATTTTCTAGTTTTTTTTTTTTTTTACAGTGGTGGTTGTTGGTGGGATTAGGGATTTCATTCATTCAGGTATGGTATTTGAAGAGGCCTGCTTTGGAACTTCAGCTAGAACATCTCATACTGTCACATCTTCACCAGCCAGTAGAGGGAGTCCTTTTCCATGGACCAGGTGACAGGTACTCCCACCATCAACTACAGTAGCATACAGTACATAAAATAGTAGTATTTGATGCATAGTCACTAATGTATTCTTATGCATCAGCCTGTTTGTTATACTTCATAAAAGGTAGGTTTATAGCGCTATATTCTACTACTACTCATTGCTGTACTGTGTTTGTTCAAGAACAGGAGTCTCCCTGTCTCTCCGGCTCTTTACAGAAAATGCATTTTCAGGTCAGGATACCAATTTTATCCAATCAGTAGAGAGAATTTGGGTCATATCAAAGACTCAGCACTCAGCATCAAGTCCCTGCGACATACTAGCGTCATCATTTCCAGGGGGTGTACTTGTACATCAAGCTGCCTCACGCTACAGAAACAGGAGATAGGCTCCTGACCTATGGGCCTCATGGCTCGGCAAGCCTTACTTACTCAGTAGAGAGAACTCAGGATACAGATTAAAAAAGTGAAATAGGAAGTGATGGCACAAAGAAATGAGCCGACAAAATTGGAACAGTAACACTATACAGTTGAAGCTGATAAATGGGTACTCTCTCATGGACCTGCTGTCTGAACCACCAGGTACCACTTGGTGCCATTTTTTTTTGCATCATACTGCTGTGTTGTGTAAAATTGTTCTTGAGCAACAAACCCAATAATGTTGTTTCTTCTGAGTGAACTTGATCATCCTCTGAAGAACTGGAACAGAATTAACATGATATTACACTTCTTTAACATCTGCAGGGCTCTTTTTAAGAACACGACTAACAAAAATGTTATTTCTCAATCTACTCATTCTACTGTACACTCAGGAGAGCACCACCAGTTTCCACACCGCCAAAGACACAGACTGTCACACTGGACCACAACGACCACGGCCGCTGTGGGGGGAAACTTACCGAACCCTCTGAGGACTATCAAACGATGTTGCTGTCTGCCACCCTCTTCCAGCCTTCCTTCATTGGTGAGTTGTGTTTATATGTGTACAATGTGCAATTTCGAAATAGGTGATAACCTATTCCTTCCGCCATGGCTTCTTCTTTTTTTTCTTTTTTCTTTTTGTTAAACAATTTTGAATAAATGATTTCTTTACTCTTCCTAATTTTGCCTGCTATTCTGCATTGCTACAGTTTTCAAATGATGTAGTCTTTATTACATAACCCCTTAAGCAAAAAGGTAATTGTTTTCATTGCCTTTCTTCCCAGTGTTCAACATATTTTGCTCAGGAGATGGTTGGATAAAATATGGACCCTTGTTATGAGCATCCCAGACAGCACAAGTAAGTAGTCTGTTCTCTTCCCCATTATATGTGAAAATAGTGCTTGTGTTCACTGCTAATCCTTCTGTGGTGTGTTTGATTTGATTCCAGGTGCAGCAAACGGGGAAAGGACTGACATGCATTTCAGGATGAGGGGTACCAAAGGAAGATGGAGAGCTGGTTCCTGACACCATGCAGCCAACACGTCTACTGCAGCCTGATCTTTTGAAAAGGCTGAGTGAAAGACTAGATTCCATTCTGGATTACACCTCAGCCAAGAGATGGCGAATCGGCTGCTGTTATGAACCAAATAACACATTTGAACAGGATCATTTCAGATCTTGGACTGAAAGCATCTTCCTTTTTTTTTGTTTGACATTGAATTTTTTTGCTTCCCAGAACCGATGCTAATAGTAAGTTAATAATCGCTAACCGTTAACTCATTCCCTGCCTAAACAATGCTTGCAAATGTGCCCATGCTCTGGGCGGGTGTGTAAGCGAGCCTTCTAAACAAATTATTCATTGTAGCCGATAAATAGATCACATAGTTGTTCAGTATTGATTAATATTGCATATACAGCCTCTTTGTTTTCATGGTGTCCACTGCCCTGGGTTCTCAAACTGTCGGGACAACCACCCACGCAAAAAATACAAAAGTGATGTGATGTAACTGTTTTTATTTGTAACATATGCTGAAATTGACTGTGCATGTACATTTGCTGACTGTCTCCTTTACTCACCAACTCACCAGCCATGAAGTGTGTGGCATTGAGTCTGTCCAATCACATTTATCTGAAAATAATTCATGTCTAACTCTGCTACTGTACATTTAACCTTACAATGGCCTTGATTTTAATATAAATACTTAATTGAGCACACAATATCCAATGATCTGAGTCAGCTGTAAAGTAATTTGACTGTAATTTGAGATGTTTTATCTTTATATTGCATTACAGTAGGTAGATTTCTGTAAGATATGAAGTATCCCTTTCAACAAGTTCATACAGATTTCATTTTTATACTTTATTCTTAAAATAGGTTCCATGCAGCTCACAGCTTAAAGCTATTTCTCTTCTCACCCTGGTGAATATCTTAACACACAGTTAGCAACATGGTATAAAAACATAGTATATTATACACTGGAAGATACCCTGACCAGGTGAAGTCAATGACCAGGCTAGGGCGGTATCAAGGTATTAAAGTGGTATTTAGAAAGCCTGAAGGTATGATTGTTAATACAATATTTCCACATAACTATCTTGAGATGTCCAACTACCAGAGCAGTTTATTAGCTACATGATTTAATCTACCACCACCATCTCTGTTGAGATCACTGATGTGTCTGTATCCACCATCACAACAAGTGTTATCAAGTCCTCCACTCAGGCCCGGATTGGACGGTCTGGCACTTCTGGCAGATGCCAGAAGGGCCGGGCAGTCTGGGGCCGCGGCCAACCCTAAAACCGAAATAAAGTCACCAAAAACCCAAAAGAAACTAACATAATCCGTCAATTAACCGCAATTATTCGGCGCCCGCGCGCGAATGGGCCGGTGAAGATCACAAATGCCAGGGCCAATTTTCTGTGCCAGTCCGTGCCTGCCTCCACTCCAGCAAGGTATCCTGAGCCTATGGAAGAAGGACACTTTTTCCTATCTATTCATTATTCTATGGGCCATAAGTATTTAAAAAAGGGATAGTGTACGCACATCCATGTTCCCAGGAGTTGGTCCTGGCCAACAGTCCTGTTCTTATCTACCAGATATCTTGACACCAGAATATTAGTTGAAGTCAGGGGGGAGATGCCACAAAACTTCACTGAATACATGCTGAGGTGGTGTACCCTCAGCTGCCAGGTAAAAGAGATGCAACTTTCAGCAGCTCATGGAAATCCATGTGAATGCAAACTAACCGACTATCCCAATACTAACCCTGATGCTGGGGCTACACCAGATGCATCAATGTGTGTGTATATGCATCGATATTGTATATTTTTTAGTTGTTTGATCAATGTTCATGTGTGTATGAATGGGGGGAAAAAACTGAACTTTCTTATTGACCAAGACCCTGGGAAAGCTAATTCTACAAATACATATTCCAACATATACTCACTCCATCACTCATTGGGTGTCATTTGTCTATATGAACACAAATACAAAAGATTCCATAACACTTTGCCAAAAACATCTAGGCATTAGTTAATTGCATAGTTTCTTATATTAGCAAAAATAGTTGAACCAGTTATAATCTGTCAAGCATGTTTTCTATACATTTCTATTTCGATTAATCTGGACTTTCACTAATGATCCGGGAGCAGTATGGGTTAGCACCCCAGCCTATGTCTTCCGTGACAAAGATGCCCAACAAGTCCACAGTGAGGCCTTTAAGGAGGGCCATTCAAGCAAGCCGCAAGTGGAGCCTGCAGTACCATCGCGGCCAAAGAAACCATCACGCCAGAATGAAATGTTTGGAACGGGGGAGTCTGGTGCAACAATCAGGTCATGGACCTGGTGAGACGAAGGAGGAGCCTAAGCCACAGCATAACACTGTGGCTTCACATTAGTCACTTGGCCCTGTTTACTTAAGTTTGGAATCCTTGACCTTTAAATTAGTTTTAAGCAGTGTTTCCTTTTCAAATTAAACTGTATACGTGCAAATAAATAAAATGAACCGTGCCAACTTGTGGCTTCATTTATTGCGTCTCAATACTTTAACCTCTTTACTTGTTGAGCACAACATTTAAAACAATACTTTCAGGCGGTCTGCCAAGTTTTCCTTCTCCCACCCTGATATATCCTATGTGGAATTCTTTTTTGAATATGACCTTTTTCCTCTTTGCATCCTCACCTCCTACCAGCCTCTTTTCCTCCTTGAACCTTTGCCATTGTAGGCTGCCTTTAGGCACTTTCTCTACCTGCTGCCTTCTTGTGGTTCTTAACAGCAGCAGGTTTCTTAACATGAGGGTGAAGGCTAGATTTAGTTGTCCTCCCAACCTGAACTTCAACAAATTGATTCCGCTTCTTTGTTTTAGCTTTAGGCTTGACGTCTTTACGACGCTTTACACTGTTGATTTCTCTGAATGCTTCACTCTGCTCCCTTTCTCTGCTCAACACTTGTGGCTTCACCTTTAAGTGTAAGACCTTTAATTTGTTGAGCATGGCACCTTAGACTTGCAAGGGCAGCTCTTTCCCAACCAGAGAACCTTTTTAGGTCTAGTAATGTCCCTTCTTCCTTTGCATTGTACACCTGGGCCATTTCTTCTTTTGCCTCTGTGTTGTACACCTTGGCCTTGTGAAGTTCTAGATCATTATCAGTGACCTCTTCCACTTTAACTTCTCCTATGGGTAGCTGCTCTCCTTTCCATGAAAGGTCTGGGCCAGTCAAATTTGAAGCTTTGAGCACATCTGCCGTTAAGCATTTCAAAGCATGATCTGCAGGATTATTTTCAGATTGTATGAAGTGACATTGCTTTTGATCTGTAAGAGACTTTTGGAGTCTGTCTGGACTGTTGGAGGCTTGCAGAGAAACAGTAGCAGTTGGATTTAAAACAGAGCTGACCTCTGGTCGAATTAGTTTCTCTGATCTTTGAATTTGAACCTTTACATTATACACAACCTGTCTTGTCACTAGTATGGATTTGTCCAATTTGTGACACATGTCAGGATCTGGACCATCAATTCTCCTGTAGGCATCATTAACACTGTTCAGTACAGCTACCTTCTGTTCTATTGAAATAATGTGTCCTTGTAGGATGTCAATAGAAGTAGCCTGGTTCCAGACCATAGACCCCGCCCACTCTGAGACTGAAGCTCCACACAGCTTCAGTCTGATAATCAGGCTACAATAGAAGCCTTTTTTTTTGCTTCCCAGAACCGATGCTAATAGTAAGTTAATAATCGCTAACCGTTAACTCATTCCCTGCCTAAACAATGCTTGCAAATGTGCCCATGCTCTGGGCGGGTGTGTAAGCGAGCCTTCTAAACAAATTATTCATTGTAGCCGATAAATAGATCACATAGTTGTTCAGTATTGATTAATATTGCATATACAGCCTCTTTGTTTTCATGGTGTCCACTGCCCTGGGTTCTCAAACTGTCGGGACAACCACCCACGCAAAAAATACAAAAGTGATGTGATGTAACTGTTTTTATTTGTAACATATGCTGAAATTGACTGTGCATGTACATTTGCTGACTGTCTCCTTTACTCACCAACTCACCAGCCATGAAGTGTGTGGCATTGAGTCTGTCCAATCACATTTATCTGAAAATAATTCATGTCTAACTCTGCTACTGTACATTTAACCTTACAATGGCCTTGATTTTAATATAAATACTTAATTGAGCACACAATATCCAATGATCTGAGTCAGCTGTAAAGTAATTTGACTGTAATTTGAGATGTTTTATCTTTATATTGCATTACAGTAGGTAGATTTCTGTAAGATATGAAGTATCCCTTTCAACAAGTTCATACAGATTTCATTTTTATACTTTATTCTTAAAATAGGTTCCATGCAGCTCACAGCTTAAAGCTATTTCTCTTCTCACCCTGGTGAATATCTTAACACACAGTTAGCAACATGGTATAAAAACATAGTATATTATACACTGGAAGATACCCTGACCAGGTGAAGTCAATGACCAGGCTAGGGCGGTATCAAGGTATTAAAGTGGTATTTAGAAAGCCTGAAGGTATGATTGTTAATACAATATTTCCACATAACTATCTTGAGATGTCCAACTACCAGAGCAGTTTATTAGCTACATGATTTAATCTACCACCACCATCTCTGTTGAGATCACTGATGTGTCTGTATCCACCATCACAACAAGTGTTATCAAGTCCTCCACTCAGGCCCGGATTGGACGGTCTGGCACTTCTGGCAGATGCCAGAAGGGCCGGGCAGTCTGGGGCCGCGGCCAACCCTAAAACCGAAATAAAGTCACCAAAAACCCAAAAGAAACTAACATAATCCGTCAATTAACCGCAATTATTCGGTGCCCGCGCGCGAATGGGCCGGTGAAGATCACAAATGCCAGGGCCAATTTTCTGTGCCAGTCCGTGCCTGCCTCCACTCCAGCAAGGTATCCTGAGCCTATGGAAGAAGGACACTTTTTCCTATCTATTCATTATTCTATGGGCCATAAGTATTTAAAAAAGGGATAGTGTACGCACATCCATGTTCCCAGGAGTTGGTCCTGGCCAACAGTCCTGTTCTTATCTACCAGATATCTTGACACCAGAATATTAGTTGAAGTCAGGGGGGAGATGCCACAAAACTTCACTGAATACATGCTGAGGTGGTGTACCCTCAGCTGCCAGGTAAAAGAGATGCAACTTTCAGCAGCTCATGGAAATCCATGTGAATGCAAACTAACCGACTATCCCAATACTAACCCTGATGCTGGGGCTACACCAGATGCATCAATGTGTGTGTATATGCATCGATATTGTATATTTTTTAGTTGTTTGATCAATGTTCATGTGTGTATGAATGGGGGGAAAAAACTGAATTTTCTTATTGACCAAGACCCTGGGAAAGCTAATTCTACAAATACATATTCCAACATATACTCACTCCATCACTCATTGGGTGTCATTTGTCTATATGAACACAAATACAAAAGATTCCATAACACTTTGCCAAAAACATCTAGGCATTAGTTAATTGCATAGTTTCTTATATTAGCAAAAATAGTTGAACCAGTTATAATCTGTCAAGCATGTTTTCTATACATTTCTATTTCGATTAATCTGGACTTTCACTAATGATCCGGGAGCAGTATGGGTTAGCACCCCAGCCTATGTCTTCCGTGACAAAGATGCCCAACAAGTCCACAGTGAGGCCTTTAAGGAGGGCCATTCAAGCAAGCCGCAAGTGGAGCCTGCAGTACCATCGCGGCCAAAGAAACCATCACACCAGAATGAAATGTTTGGAACGGGGGAGTCTGGTGCAACAATCAGGTCATGGACCTGGTGAGACGAAGGAGGAGCCTAAGCCACAGCATAACACTGTGGCTTCACATTAGTCACTTGGCCCTGTTTACTTAAGTTTGGAATCCTTGACCTTTAAATTAGTTTTAAGCAGTGTTTCCTTTTCAAATTAAACTGTATACGTGCAAATAAATAAAATGAACCGTGCCAACTTGTGGCTTCATTTATTGCGTCTCAATACTTTAACCTCTTTACTTGTTGAGCACAACATTTAAAACAATACTTTCAGGCGGTCTGCCAAGTTTTCCTTCTCCCACCCTGATATATCCTATGTGGAATTCTTTTTTGAATATGACCTTTTTCCTCTTTGCATCCTCACCTCCTACCAGCCTCTTTTCCTCCTTGAACCTTTGCCATTGTAGGCTGCCTTTAGGCACTTTCTCTACCTGCTGCCTTCTTGTGGTTCTTAACAGCAGCAGGTTTCTTAACATGAGGGTGAAGGCTAGATTTAGTTACATGTCCTCCCAACCTGAACTTCAACAAATTGATTCCGCTTCTTTGTTTTAGCTTTAGGCTTGACGTCTTTACGACGCTTTACACTGTTGATTTCTCTGAATGCTTCACTCTGCTCCCTTTCTCTGCTCAACACTTGTGGCTTCACCTTTAAGTGTAAGACCTTTAATTTGTTGAGCATGGCACCTTAGACTTGCAAGGGCAGCTCTTTCCCAACCAGAGAACCTTTTTAGGTCTAGTAATGTCCCTTCTTCCTTTGCATTGTACACCTGGGCCATTTCTTCTTTTGCCTCTGTGTTGTACACCTTGGCCTTGTGAAGTTCTAGATCATTATCAGTGACCTCTTCCACTTTAACTTCTCCTATGGGTAGCTGCTCTCCTTTCCATGAAAGGTCTGGGCCAGTCAAATTTGAAGCTTTGAGCACATCTGCCGTTAAGCATTTCAAAGCATGATCTGCAGGATTATTTTCAGATTGTATGAAGTGACATTGCTTTTGATCTGTAAGAGACTTTTGGAGTCTGTCTGGACTGTTGGAGGCTTGCAGAGAAACAGTAGCAGTTGGATTTAAAACAGAGCTGACCTCTGGTCGAATTAGTTTCTCTGATCTTTGAATTTGAACCTTTACATTATACACAACCTGTCTTGTCACTAGTATGGATTTGTCCAATTTGTGACACATGTCAGGATCTGGACCATCAATTCTCCTGTAGGCATCATTAACACTGTTCAGTACAGCTACCTTCTGTTCTATTGAAATAATGTGTCCTTGTAGGATGTCAATAGAAGTAGCCTGGTTCCAGACCATAGACCCCGCCCATAGACTGAAGCTCCACACAGCTTCAGTCTGATAATCAGGCTACAATAGAAGCCTTGTTTATGAGAGCCCTTTTAGTGCTTGCGCCTTCCACTGTTCATTAACACAATAATAGTTAGCCAACAATTCAAAGCTGCAAGATTCTAATAATTCTGTAGCAGTTCCATTTGCACATTAGGCTCAGTTATTTGCGACATTTTATTTAACAACTTTCACTTGTGCACAACAAAATTGAACCAGTAAGTAAGCTACAATTAAAACACATAATTTCTGATTTAAGCCACTGTAGTTCAATCAAACCCTTTTAAAGATTTGCAAACATTGTCCATACAAATTGGGCAGCACTTCAAGTGGTCAAAAACTTTGAACCGTGCATAACAAATTTCCTTAGATCAATGACCATTTGCACAACAAAAAGCGTTTACCTAAAATGAATAGGCTAAATGAAAGCAGTCACTTCATCTTCTTCAAATGAAAGCAGTCTCTTTGCCAGTTCATTGTTTTTATTCTTCAAAGTTCTTTTTTTTCTCCTTCTTCTTTTCTCCTACACAGTTCCTTAATAGTTCAGTCTTTGTGTGTCACCTTTCAGAACACTCTTCTTGTGTAGTGTACATACCTGTCGTTCCCTATTTAGGACTGACCGTGGGTAGCTACCTGGGACGTAAGTCGGGGCTTGATCAACCCTGGCTGGGTCACCTGGGCGAGGGTGTATGTTGCGAGACCCGAAACATCCTATGACCCCAGGCTACAACACTGATGATACGTCCCAGGTGCATCCATGTGATGTTTTTTCGTTATGTTTTGAACAAACGAATGAACTGCGGGGTCTTTAAACGTGGCGGGTTGGCTGAGTGTTTGTTGGGCAGGCCAAAAGATGTCCATCGGACCACCGTGCAGCTCCGAGTTGAGCTGCGAGTGCGTGTCGAAACTCTTGTGTTCGGCACAGCTCCTCGCGGCTCCGAAGTGGCTGCAGGGCAGGCTGTAGACTCCACGCAGGCTGGCTGTGTCTCGCTTGACTGCCTTGTTGCAGCAAGTTTGACTGCCGTGGATTTCCAGGTGCCGAGGTTGACTGCCGTGGATTCTTTGCAGTCCGGTCGAACTGCGTGGATCGATCTTGCACTCGAGTTGTACTTCTTGCGACAAGTTTTACTATCACTGCCTTTGGTCCCATAAACGACTCAGGTTGTTCTTCATACTGGTAGATGTATTGCACTCTTACTGGCAAACAATCCTACAACGTAAAACTGTACAAAACAAAGCATAGACAATACACGCACATAAATAATGGAACATTAAAGTATAAACAACATGAATGTAATGAAAACATGACTGAAACACAAACACACCTCGCTGACTGCACATAAACCAAAGGAAATGAGTGGGAATCCATGGTCGACAACAGCAACGTACAACTGGAACAAAATACATCAAATCAACATAAAGAAAATGATAGGAACGTAAATGTACACATTTATAAAGCAAAGACAAGTACCTCATTCCGTCCCGCGGAAGTGCATCAGTGTAACACGCTTGTGAATCTGCATGAAACCACACCTTATAAAGCGTTCTGGCTTGATCAAGACAATTAGACCTTCCGGTGCAACAAATACATGGTAAACCCAAGTTCATTCTGGGCGCGTTCGAAAATTACGCACCGGAGCACACTCGCCTATTAGTTTGTATTGGCCAGTGCGCTCAGTGCTGTATTTTCGAACGCACCCTATATATTAAAGGTAGGGTAAGTGATATTTTTGGGTTAAAACTAAAAGTATTTTGTTAAAAGGTTAAAGCACTATATTCTGATAGTAATCATTGCTATAGAGTGTTTTTTCAGTAACAGGAGTCTCCCCGTCTCTCCAGCTCTTTAATAAACAGAAAATACATTTTCTGGTAGGTGTCAAAATCTCAGCCAATCAGGAGAAAGTGCCCATTTTTAAGCTTCATTTTTATAGTGTTCCAGTTCCAATTTTTCCTGCTCATTCCTTAGTGTCATCACTTCCAATTTCACTTGTTTAATCTATATCCTGATTGAGTTCTCTATCCTGATTGGATAAAATTGGAAATGAAACTGAAACTGAAACGAAAATGCATTTTCTGTTTTATAAAGAGCTGGAGAGACATGGAGACTCCTTATATGGACAGGACACTCTATAGTAACGAGCACTATCAGAACATAGACCCATTTCGCAATTATTTGAATAATTGCAAATCACTTACCCTACCTTTAAATTATATTACAATAGATAAATGAAAAATATAACTAATTACAACCCATTATGGCAGTTACATTGACTACAGAGTGGAGTTTTTCTACATAGAATGATTATGTATATAACCGCATTCTTTCACATGGTTAAAATGTTAATGCATAGGCCTGCATATAATTATTATGCAGTGCTTTCATTCAATGCAAATATAATCCTAATGATATGGCTCTCACCAGTTTCCTAAAATCACCTGTTAATGATCACATTATTATAATATGGATGGTAAGAGACCATTTTACTCCTCTTTGAGCTTGATGAGGTTCCTTTTTTATGTACATTGTAACCTGTAAATGTAGTTTGTTTTCAAATAAAAGACACCTTCATGTGACGTTGACTTACAGTGGTAGATTTCTATTATTATTACAAAACATACAGTAAGCACTTCAGCCCTATGTATTTCGGCCATTTGAAAATAGCAGATCTACAAGCATCGTGAGCTTGTAGATCTGCTATTTTCAAAGGATTTTTATACATTTGAAAAGTTTGTTTTTGCAGTTGGCTTTTAACATTGTTGATGTAATGCTTTGGATGTATCACTGTGTTTACTAGCTATATAGTGTACCCCCCGCCATGTTGGATGGGTACTAGTGACTATAGGGTTAAAAAGGTAAAGACCCAGACAACATGGCGGATAAGCCCCCCCCCCCCCCCCATAAATTTTCAAGCCATATTCCGGACTTTCACTTGAAACACAGTATTTCCGTTCACGTTGGACGCTCTCTGTCTCTACGCACTTACGCAGTTCATTAGTTTATCAACGCACTTGACTGACTATTAGGTACGTTTTGTTGATGCTTTTTGGTGACAATATTAGCTTTTTTTAGGGCTTGTATCCGTAGACCTGTCCGCTGGATTCTATCACAAAATCTGGCAACGCGTCGCACGATCTGCACTAAGACCACGAAAGCAGGACGTGTCCTCTCTCTGTCACTTCCTCCTTTGCGCAGCAAAGACATCGTGGTGAGTGACTTGTGAGAATAAACTATACCTG
Source organism: Gymnoscopelus braueri (assembly GCF_963280865.1). Taxonomy (NCBI): domain Eukaryota; kingdom Metazoa; phylum Chordata; class Actinopteri; order Myctophiformes; family Myctophidae; genus Gymnoscopelus; species Gymnoscopelus braueri. Next base: position 41,662,626 of record NC_137615.1, on the reverse strand, counting down.
TTTAATTTGAGATGTTTTAGCGTCGAGCAGGGCCGTGTTAACGACACAGTGGGCCCTCGCATGACTAAAAATACTTAGTTACTTTGGTAAAGTAACTAGTACATGGTGTAAAGTAAGTAACTAGTACATGGTGTAAAGTAAGTAACTAGTACATTACACCATTGTTTGAATGGGCTGTGGCCGCTGTAGGCTCTACCATGCTGCAAAGCTTAGCTAACCTGACTCTTAGTGTCCACCTCTTCACCTTATCAAAACAGAACAGCTATCAACGTTAGCTTGTAGAACAGAGGGTTTGTGCGTCAACGGCCGTGTCAGTGGTGTAAATGTAAGTACATTTACTCAACTACTGTACTGTCTTAAGTACAATTTTGAGGTACTTACTTTACTGGTCTGGAGTATGTCCAATTTTCAATACTTTTACTTCTACTCCACTACATCTCAGAGGCAAATATTGGACTTTTACTCCACTATTATTTGAAAAGTTTAGTTACTTTTATATAGATTTTGATTATTACTAGCCATGGTTCACATGTTTCAGGGCTAGATTATTACAAATACCCAGAATTCAGCCATTTGAAAATGGCCGATTTTGGCATAAAAATATACTTAAAGTACCAAAAGTAAAAATACTCATTAAGTAGAAAAGTACAATCTTTTGAAAATAGTAGATCTGCAGCAACTTGTGAGCTAGATTGTCTATTTTCAAATTTTAATAGGGCTGAAGTGGTTAATGTATGTTTTGTTTATAATAATTAAAATAATAAATGTAGCAAACAAAAAAGGGATATTTACTCGAGACCCATAACAATGCGGGTTTGTGACCCACAAATCCATCCATTTGTAACTCTGAGAGTGTACAACTTTGTACTCTCAGAGTTAACTGAAAGCATATTTTGTTTTACAGTATATGTGTGTATTTGTTCATTGTGTGACATGCTCTATTCAGCCTTCACCCAGGCCGGCTTGACACCACAGGTCACGCTGCTCATCATGCTAGTCGTCCCTGTTGCCATGGTGATGAGGTAAGACTGAAGTAGCACCCATAGAAACACTCAATAAACACTTCTTGTTGCATTTGTGTGTTATTAGTAAATGATGGAATCCATAACCTTGCTGGATGAACAATATCCAGCAACGGAAGTGGATGTTCATTCACACTTTGGTCTCCTTAAAGGAGCACTTCACCTATTTTCAACCTTATCTTCATTTAATTGGTCCCCACTAATGCTCATTATACTGTACGATGGCACTATTTCTGTCTATTCAGTCTGTGTCTTAGAGGAGGGCTGTGTACAGTTGAGAATTCTGCCTGCAGGTTTCTCAACTAACATTGTTCTTGTGAAGTAGAGCAAAGGAGGTCATACTGTAGCTTATGACCCAGTTTTGAACCCATGGTTTCATGATTAGGTCTGGATGCATGTGACGTGAACACTACCTGGCTGAGCCACGGGTCTGCTCTCTGTCTATCTTTTCTTTGCACCTTTGCACTGCCTGAATTATATTTTGTTGCGCTCGGGTGTCGTGCAAGAAAAATAGCCGCTATTTTTAGTGAGCAACAATAGCATACAAATGAGTATAAATCAGGCTTTACTGTTGCATTTAATGCTGGTAATTGAGTCAAAGGACGATTATTCTGTTGTTAGATGAGAGAGTTCGCAAAATACCTGAAATGTGAGTAGTAAATACCTTTTTATTTTTCCATATTCCTGTTTCCAGCTACTTTTTCCTGTTGGTCTTTCCGCCGTCATTTCCTCAGTGGCATAATGGAGGGGCGAGGCTGCCAGTGACGGGTGGAGTCTCAGAGGAGAGACAGCGGCTAATGGAAGATTCTGATGAAAATGAGCCACAGCAAGTGAAAGGTACAGTCAACGGTCAAGCCTAATTCATACTTCATCGTACGACGGTGTCACTCACCAAGAATAGCAGATCTACAATTTCAATCTTTTTGACAAGCGACACCGCCGTACGACGAAGTATAAATGAGCATCACTGTGGCCTAGCCTGAAACATGAGAGGAAATCTGTAGGTAAAAATAATATTCAACAGATCCTGTGAAACTGAATTTTGTCACAGCATCAACAAGGCAGCTGAGTTTCATCCATGTCTGACCGGTCAAGGGAGACAGTGTTCAAGTGCTTCATAACAACCAGATAAAAGACAAGGAGATGATTGAAATAATTGGAGTCACAGCATCATCTAGTACAAAACAAGTTGACAGTCAAAACAAAAATAGCAGAATTACAGATAAAAGCTGCTTAAATTATATGATTGCCTTTTGATAAAAAGAGATATCAAAAGTGAAAGCTATCAAAAGTGATTAAATGGAATGTAATTCTGGATTCACTTCTTCTGACTTGATCAACATACAATTCGAGTTTCACTGCCCTTTTATAACTTTTGCATTACATTCAGATAATTGAGACTCCTTCATTTGGGCTTTTTTTTATGACAATTTTATTAGATCTATGATGTGAAACTTTAGTAGCTTTTATTTAGTATTCATTAGTTTTATTATTGAATAACCCTCACAGGTTTTGTTCTCTTCCCCTCACAGGTTTTGTTCTCTTCCTCATGATGAATGTAACAGAGGACAGACCTACTGGGCCGCTCACCTTAAGAGAGAAACTACATGTCACCAGAGTGAGTTTACACCTGACACACATCACAATGTCATGTCCAAAACGACATTTTCAAGAAATGGAAAAAGAATAATCTGTGTTCCAATGGATCCAATGTAGTTATTATTTATACTTTTCATTTGTTAAATGTTTATAAAACCCACAGACAGACTTAACCACTTTCAAGCTGGCGTCTCTATTTTGTGCATGTCATGTTAGGAATCAGGAACTTGGGTTTGGGTTTACAGTATTATACATAGATGTTCAAATAACAGTAGACAATGCCAAGAATATTAATGCCATGGAGCTCTGTGAATACTCAGTAAGAAAAGGGTCAGGTGACAAATGTCTGACATTTGTCACCTGACACATGTATGTCTCTACTTCCTCTTAACTTTGCCAGGGTTTGCTGAAGTTCGTGCTTCCCCTGGGGTTGGTTTATTTCGCTGAGTATTTCATCAACCAGGGCCTGGTGAGTATTTTCTCTGCTGCCCCCTTGTGACACTTACAATTAATTCACTCTGTTTCTGATCTGTATGAAATTTGAATTATACTTTTAAATCTTATATATTTGACAAACTTCCCGACTCCACGGCTGGTCAACCCTCCCTCCGGAAATCTCATTTCCATTTGAAATCAAATGGAAATGAGATTTCCGGAGGGAGGGTTCACTGATCTACTGTACAAATGGAGCTTGTGATTGATGATCAAACAAAGATTGTGTGTTGGCATTATTCCAACGCGGGCTGAATGTCACCGGCAGTGCATCGAACAGGCTACTGCTATTAGTCGCCATTTACATCTTTGAAAATGCATTTAATAAATGATATTATTTCTGTTGGGTTTCATGTGCTTTTCATTTTCCTACCATAAACAAATGTGCCGTCATCTTTGTTCTGAATCTGTCGTCCGCCAGGTGATAAAGAACGAGCGTCCGGATGGCGTGCTACTGACGTTCGGTGGCCAAACAGCCCTGAACTGCGGTGTGGAGCTCACCAAGCTGGGCGTCCTGGAGAAGTACAATGTGCGGGTCCTGGGCACGCCTGTGGCCTCCATCGAGATGACAGAGGACAGGAAGGTCTTTGCGGAAAAAATGGAAGAGATCAATGAGCACGTGGCTCCCAGCGAGGCAGCACTGTCCGTGGAACAGGTGAGGTTGACACACACACACACATTACAGTCAGTCATTTAGCAGACGCTTTTATCCAAAGCGACTTACAATAAGTGTATTCAACATAGGTAGGGAACGAAAACTACTAATCACCAGAAGTCTTTAGTGCATTTTCTGCAAAAACAAGCAACCAAGAGTATACCTAGCGCTAAGGTAAAAGTGCAATATATCAGCTACCTATTTCCTTAAACAGATGAGACAAAATAGCTAAATCAAATGAGCATGAGCTAAAACAAATAAGTGTATCGACTAAACAAGATCCAATAGACAATCCAATAATCCAATAAATAATACAGCAGTAGAAAACAAGCGTTCGTACAACTAGTTAACAACAAGTAGGTCAGGCAGAGAGGAAGGGTAGTGTTTCCTGAAGAGGTGGGTTTTCAGCCTGCGGCGAAATATGGGCAGTGACTCTGCTGTCCTAACATCAGTGGGAAGTTCATTCCACCACTGTGGGGCCACACACACACACACACAATTGTGTTAATGTACTGATGAGGGACGATAAATTGAGGACCTTCTGCTCACTACATATCATCCCCAAACCTGAACTTTAGGCATTGGCGGCAGCAGAGCGTATTGGCTACCCCGTCCTGGTGCGCGCTGCGTTCGCCCTGGGTGGACTAGGGTCTGGTTTCGCCTACACACGCGAGGAGCTGACCCCCCTCGTGACTTCGGCCTTCGCCCACACCTCCCAGGTCCTGGTAGACAAATCCCTCAAGGGCTGGAAGGAGATCGAGTACGAGGTGGTCCGAGACGCCTACGACAACTGTGTGACTGTGAGTGGAGCAGAGAGCAGCCGCCCAAAACATTTGAACTTTTGTTCCTTCTAGGGCTGGACAATTACCGGAAAATATATCGAAACCGATATTTAGAATCAGTAACCAACTTAATCTTGCTCATGTAGGTTAGTGAATAATCGAGATGCAGTTTCTTATTTTTATTTCCTTGAATCGACACAACAAAATTCGTATAGATTTTTTTATAATCAACCTGGATCATACTTTGTTGTACAAAATATTGAAAATGGGAAATCTACAAGCTCACACGTTGTGAGCGCGTAGATCGACTATTTTCACTGTATATATTTTTTAATTGTTAATGAATCTTAATCAAGGCAAAAGTTGATTGATTTGAATTCATATTCATTTTCATATCAGGATAAAAACTCATATCGCCCAGTGATCCTTCTCTCACTGGTGGAATGTTATGCTAACACAGAGAAGAGCTTTAATGGTATCAATATTTCAGTAAATGCTAGTTAATAAAAAGTACCAATAACTGAATTATTTTGATATGACTGTATACTGGACAGAGGAGGTCTGCATGAGTTTGCAAAGAGGTGGTTATGGAACTGTTTATTACAGTAGCAACAAAATTGAGGCAGTTTGCTCTAGAAAAGTTGTTGTAGCTAGCCCCCTCCTTAAATTAAACTTCGAGCTAATTTTATAGTCAACAAGAATGGATTTTATTTGGGCTGTGCAGAAATAATGGATGTTTGCGATTTTGTGAATAGAGGAAATCTTACCTCAGACAGTATAATAACGGGTGAAGGTAATTTAATTCTGCTCGGCAAGTTATTTGTTATTGTCCTGAAAGTTATTTGTTATTGTCCTGCACAGGTGTGTAACATGGAGAATATTGACCCCCTGGGAATCCATACTGGGGAGTCCATTGTGGTGGCGCCTAGTCAGACCCTCAACGACTACGAGTACAACATGCTGAGGGACACTGCTATTAAAGTCATCAGACACCTGGGCATCGTGGGGGAATGTAACATCCAATATGCCCTGAACCCCGAGTCTGAACAGGTACGGACCAGAGACGCACAGCTAGCACTGAATTTCTAACCTGTGTTATTATGAACTTGAACTTTTGTTCACAGCTGTTTTGTATGTATATCATTTGAGTTAGAATTTTGAGATCATATATTGTATAATTAAAATGACATGCCGTAAATTGGGACGCCAAGTTGAAATAATCTCGACACGTAATTACCGATGGCATCAAGAAAGTCAAATAATGGCTTATTGATTGGCTAAACCAATGTATCAGTGTAGCTCTAAATTTGAGATGTAGTGGGTTTGTTATACACAAAATAACACATCCACTGACAGTTGTAATATGTCAATGTCTCTGATTGTCTCGTTACTCAGTATTACATCATTGAAGTGAACGCACGTCTGTCTCGGAGCTCTGCCCTGGCCAGTAAAGCCACTGGCTACCCACTGGCCTACGTAGCGGCTAAACTGGGCCTGGGGATCCCTCTGCCCTTACTGAAGTAAGTAAGACATGTTGAGATGTCACTAGAGCGGTAAGATGCGAAAATATGATCTTTTTGGATGTTTTTTCTGTATTATTTTTATTCTAGAATGACATAACCACTTAAAACCTTATACTTATACCAGAATCCCCCAGGGGTGTATACTAAGCCCTACTGTTTTCCCTCGACACCAAATCTCTTCTGTGAAAATAGCCGATCTACGTCGGACTGCGGCGTATATAAACACACACTATACAGTAAATCATTATCTCTGTTCGATTAAATGAAGATGTAATCGAATAATTGCTAAGAAATAATCAATAGTTGTAGCCACATATTCCATCATTAAAGTGTGTTGTTTCATGTAGGAACTCTGTGACCAACTCAACCACAGCTAACTTTGAGCCCAGTCTGGATTACTGCGTGGTGAAGGTGCCTCGCTGGGACCTCAGCAAGTTCCTCCGAGTGTCCACCAAGATAGGCAGCTCCATGAAGAGCGTGGGTAAGAATTGGGCACAGCTAGAAGCTGACTTTTTTTAAATAGCCTTTATTTCCACAGCAACTTCATTATATAGCATGCAGTGGTTTAAGACAGAAATGGGAGTGAGTGGATAACGTCCAACAAAAGTCAAATGCCAAATTTTGAAATTCCATCTCCATTTAAGGTCTTTGTATACAGTATATTAAGTTTGTAATCAGTATTTATTTTTTCACCTTTTGACTTAATTGGTTTTATTCAATTTGTTGTAAAGTGCCGGTTGTCGTGGAATTCTGGATCAATCAGTGAATTGATGAGGCAATAGGAGTCGAGACAATATTCTAGGTGGTGATGGTTATGCTTTAATGTAGATGATATCATGGGGAGAAGTACAATAGCACTCAGGTCTGTTATATATATTTTTAGACCAGGGAACTTTAAATCATTTTATACCAGGCGATGTGCACAGCCAAACTATATGCTATACTTTCCAATAGGGTCTGGCTGCAGAATGAGCACGTCTGCTGGAAACCTTGTCCGTGGGAACACTGCTGCAGCCAGACGCTTATCAGACTTTTGGGTTATGCGCTCAGTATACAGTACATTGTTTAAGTTTTGGACTGATTTCATCCTGTTGGCGTGTGGTGTGTGACAACCCGGTTATTTATGACCTGACGTGGAATCGTTGCCACCCACCACCATGAGAAGTTGGTGGTGGGTGGTTTGGCACAGTTGAATAATGTTATTTGTTGATTGCTGTGGTCTTACCATTTATCCCATCCAGGTGAGGTGATGGCTATTGGACGGAGCTTTGAGGAAGCTTTTCAGAAAGCTCTAAGGATGGTGGATGAGAACTGCGTGGGCTTCGACCACACCATCAAACCTGTCTCCGACGAGGTGAGATGGGCAATGCTCTCTGAGATTGTGTCTCTGCTGTTGGATCGCAATTCTCACCGATATTCTATTGATATTGTGACATGATAAGACTAGATATCATCTGAGATTTTGGACGAACAAAGGAAGATATTTTTTTAAATAAAAATGTCAACTTTCTGTTGATTTTACTATTTGAAGATCCGGATCCGCGGATCCAGTCCGGGTTTTCTTAATAAAAATAGCTGAATCAACAGGAAGTTAATATTTTTATTAAAACCGTACTGGGTTTGGGGATGTTCTAGATTGTCTGAATCAACTTTGTTTATGTTCGCTTATGTGTGAAAAAATAGTGACTTTGAGAGCTGTTTCACCGTACAATGTAAGAATACCAATTTCTAATCGACGGAGCAATTATTTTTGTGTCCACCTTTGGAATACTTTCACAAATGGTGAACTAGCTAAAATAGCCAATCTACACGCTCACAACCGGTTGCGTTGTGACGCATTGCGGAGAGTTGTGAACTTGTAGCTCCAATTGTTTTGTCATTCATTCCCCAGGAGCTGCAGACACCTACAGACAAGCGTATCTTCGTCCTGGCGGCGGCCCTCAGAGCAGGCTACCCTGTGGACCATCTGTACGAGCTCACCAAGATCGACCGCTGGTTCCTCCACAAGATGAAGAACATCGCTGACCATGAGCGCTTGCTGGAGACCTACAAGCAGGTGAGGATGGCAAATACAACAACAGCTAAAAGAAAAAAAAGAAAACTACTCTTTGCTACTACAGCAAACATGGTGTGTCTGTCTCTTCTTAGAATAGGGAAAATTAGGACGTCACGCCAGAGTGGTTAATTTCAATTGATGGTCACTTATGTCTTGTTTACCATATCCCTCCATTCAGGATGAGAGTGCCATGCCTCCAGATGTGATGAGGAAGGCCAAGCAGTTGGGCTTCTCGGACAAACAGATAGCAATGGCTGTGCAGAGGTGTGTGTGTGTGTGTGTGTGTGTGTTTGGATGGACCCATTTTGTTCAATTTGACACTACTCAGTAGCAGGGGTGGAGTCTCCACCACTTCTTGTTATCCACACAATGAAGGAGTGCTGCTGTAGATGGTGAAAAGCTAGAGCTGCGATAGAGCTGAAGTAGTTTAGGAATTAAACTGGATATTACCCTTTCCATATTGAAAAAAAAATATCCATCAAATTGAGGTTCACGATATATTGCCCAACACTAATATGAGGTTTTATTTGATTGCTAAAGCACTTTCTAAACATTTCTGTTCTAAACAAATAGTTGTTATTTGGGTATTACTTACTCACAATTAATTCTTTCTGAACAACTGATCTTTTATCATCTATAATTCACCTCCCACAGTACGGAGCTGGCAGTGAGGAAGCTGCGTCGTGATTGGTCCATCCTGCCGGCGGTGAAGCAGATTGACACGGTGGCAGCCGAGTGGCCTTGCTTCACCAACTACCTGTATCTGACCTATCACGGCACAGAACACGACGTGGCCTTTGAGGAGCAGCATGTCATGGTGATTGGCTCGGGTGTCTATCGAATCGGCAGCAGTGTGGAGTTTGATTGGTGCGCCGTCGGCTGCATCATGGAACTTAGGAAGGTGAAGATAATTATTTTAAAGCATCCTTATTAAAAAACTAAAAACAAAGCTTTTAATTTTACGATGTCCAGGACAGGTTCTTGTTATTGGTTTTCTGGCCTTAACCAAAGTCAGTACTTTTAATACATTTAAAACATTTTAATAACAGCTTTTCCATGTAGTTAAGATATTTCTGGTGATAAAAATAATGTTCTAAACATGATGTAGGCACATTTAATCATATTTGAACATGAATTTAACAGGCTGCTGTTAGTCCTATAGTTCTTCACAGTCTTCTTATTCATATTGGGATTCTCCTTTTTAGATGGGCTACAAGACGATCATGGTGAACTACAACCCAGAAACGGTCAGCACAGACTATGACATGTGTGACCGGCTCTACTTTGATGAGATCTCATTTGAGGTAAGTTACCGACTGACAATGTTCTCACAAAACACAGCCTTGCACTGTAGCATATTATAGTAATAGCAATAGCTGAAGCAGTTGTTCAGAACCATTATGACCCATATATATATATCACCTGTTTCTGGTGCATCATTTAGAAATATTTTGCCCTTCTTCCAGGTGGTGATGGACATTTATGAGATGGAGAACCCAGAGGGAGTGATTCTGTCCATGGGAGGCCAGCTGCCCAACAACATCGCCATGGCCCTTCATCGGCAGCAGTGCCGCATCCTGGGCACCTCACCTGAGTTCATAGACAATGCCGAGAACAGGTTCAAGTTCTCACGCATGCTGGACACCATCGGCATCAGCCAACCACGCTGGAAGGAGCTGTCTGACACCGAGGTAAGTTTAAGATCTCCCTTACTTTGGTGAAGCAGTTATGATGAATAGTATGTACGGTATACAGTATGTATGTAATGTACTCCATGTCCCCACAAAAGTAGACCATTCGCATCACGGCTCCCGCCGCTGCATGTATGATGTCACAAAATAGCAGCGCAACAACATCCAGGAAATGCCCGAATTGTTCTTCAGTGAATTGCCAACATCGTTTTTGTGCATCAGCTCTGTACTTATAGGTGATCACTTGTTCCTTTTAGCTGAAGGAGACAGACCGTCACCACACTAGTCAACTTGCGCATACAACATAATTAAAGAATCCCAGATGTGTGAATTAATCGTGGGGTTCATATGGTGATAACTCAGCCACTTATAACTCAATGATCTGATGGTCAAAAGTAAATAGACAATTTTTCTAACAATGCTGCATTGGTCTTAAATACATGAAATCACATAAATCAACAATCAACAACTTTTCTGATTTGTTAGAGGCACATGTTTTTCTTATGCTCCTGCTGTTCTACATTTCTCGCCCTCTGCCTCCCTCCCCAGTCTGCCATGAAGTTCTGTGAGACGGTGGGTTACCCGTGTCTGGTGCGTCCATCCTACGTACTGAGTGGAGCGGCCATGAACGTAGCTTACACCGACAGCGACCTGGAGAAATACCTCAGCAGTGCCGTGGCTGTGTCCAAAGAACACCCGGTGGTCATATCCAAGTTCATACAGGAAGCTAAGGTTAGAGAAACGACACACACTCACATGGAGAGACACAAACTTACATTGAAGATTCAAGGTGATCAGAATCATTTTGATGGCCATGACTATTGGCCGATATTTTTTTGTTGCACTCTGTCTGGTAAGCTCCCTACTGTATGTGCAAGGGGCACTGATTGGTCTGTGGGCGGCGCGGGACCAGAGCCTTCCAATGTAAAATTCAAGCCACTTCTTACTGTGTTTCGTTGAGCACTATCCGCAATGACGTGCCTACTTAACAGGTGACATAAGGAAACAGAGAGTTGTTCTGGAGACTGCCAGACTGAGAAGCGAAGTGGGGGGGAAAGAAAGTCTGATAAACGGAGGGAATCAGTCTGGATTCCAGGCTAGACTCTTGTGACACTGGTGCGGACATGCAAGTTTATGACCAATTCAAATAGATCATTCCAGGAAGCCGTGTAATAAAGCATTTCATTGTCTATATCAGTATTCTGCTGTTATGTGTATTATAACATGGTTATGTTTGTTTGCCCATATTTACCATTTGCCAGGAGATAGACGTGGACGCGGTGGCATCCGATGGAGTGGTGATGGCCATCGCAGTGTCTGAGCATGTGGAGAACGCTGGCGTTCACTCTGGGGATGCCACCCTGGTCACACCGCCCCAGGACCTGAACCAGAAGACAATGGAGCGGATCAAGTTGATCGTCCATGCCATTGGTCAGGAACTGCAAGTCACCGGTCCTTTCAACCTGCAGCTCATCGCCAAAGTATGAAAGCGACGGGAATGGGGAGCGATGCGGAAAAAAGCTGCCTATTTCAATTTGTAATGTTAGATTTTTTGGGCAATTCAGCTAATGGTGTTTCTTAGTCTGCACTTGTCCCTATAGTTAAGAGTTTTTTGTTTTTTTTTCCTCCTCAGGACGACCAGCTGAAGGTGATTGAGTGTAACGTGCGTGTCTCGCGCTCCTTCCCATTCATCTCCAAGACGCTGGGTGTGGATATGGTTGCCCTGGCTACGCAGGTCATCATGGGGGAGGAGGTGGAGCCTATAGGCTTCATGAGAGGAAAGGGCATCGTTGGCGTCAAGGTAAGCAGACTTGAGTTCATCGTCTGTCTTTTCATCCGTTTATGGCTGTCTAATACAGTGGTTCTTAACCTTTTTCATTTCGAAGACCAGTCTGATAGACCCCCATTTGATGCCCTTTTTTAAAAAATCTCTGGGACCCCAATCTACACTGTAAAATCCTCCAGTGTTAATTTAACTCTGAGAGTGTACAAATGGAGCCAAATGGACCCGTGAGGGTCTATACGGATAACTATACGGATACAAATAGCCCTGATAAATTGGGTATCCCTTACCCTTCTAACAACTCCCAGACTTCTTATGGCATTTTACAATCTACAGTACAATTCGAGACAGTGACCCACATTGCACTGCTTTGCAAGATCTGCAGACGGACCTGAACACATCTTGTTTACTTAACAGGTCCTGTTCTATCTTAACGCATAATTGTAATCACATACAAAAACCCTGTATATTAAGCATTTCTCCTTCTCCACCAGGTGCCCCAGTTCTCCTTCTCTCGGCTGGCGGGGGCTGACGTGGTGCTGGGGGTGGAGATGACCAGCACGGGAGAGGTGGCCTGCTTCGGGGAGAACCGCTATGAGGCCTATCTCAAAGCCATGCTCTCTACAGGCTTCAAGATCCCAAAGAAGAATATCCTGCTTAGCATCGGCAGCTACAAGGTACCAGGACACGAATAACCATGGTGACAGAGAGGGGACTGCTAAGCACACAAGAAATTGTTAACATTGTACTTGAACCAGTTGAGAACTGCTGGTTTAGCTCTTAAATATTCTGGAACGTTTGAGAGACATACAGGGCCCGATTAGCTAAGCTGTTTACGCCCATATTTTGAACGTTAAGGAATTTACGCAACTTCCCACGTCCGATTCATTCATCTTTTTCTGTCTGTGACTTTTACGGGAGGTCCGCTCTTTCTCAAGTCTGCTCGGAGGCTGACTTACATGGGATCAAATAAAATATTTATGTGCCCAACATTTGTCAACACATAAAAAAGAAAAAATATGTCAACGATCTATTGCTTGGATGCATATAGACATTATGCAAATTCAACCGGCGTGTTTGTCGTTTTAGCAATTGGGCTTTCATGCCAACTACAATATCGCGCTATTCATTTATAATATTGATTTGACCTCGTCACATGAAGCATTCTTACCTTGATGGGGATACATTATGGATGAAAGCTGTGTCCATTTCTCCATTTCCGATGTAGTGGATGGTTTGTCCATCGCCTCAGTAATCAATAAAGCTCCAGATATTCCAGTATCATCCTTTTACCTTGGCTAAGGTGACTGAGCAGCGAGCGATTGTTCAGTAGAAAGGGCTTATATAATGTCCATTCCAAGTTTTATTAGCCTTTGGTCGTGAAGTTAAACTTTGTTAACAAACTTCTTATTCTCGTCACACGTGAGAGACGGCCATTTACTTTATAAACGTTTAATCGCGTGAGGGACTTGCTTGCACTGATTTACAAGATTTACGTTGTAAGCTTGTAGATCTGTCCATTTTGCAGCGTGATGACGTTTTTCATCTGACGTTAGATATTCGCGGCTCTGACTGTCAGACAGAAATTTAGAAAATACACCCTTTAGTCACTTTATTTACACGTTATTTACGACCAGCTTAGTGAATCGGGCCTATAGTATAGTACAGCATATTCTCGTGCAATCAATCAGCATTGTTCAAATGTACTTCCTGTGTGTGTTTTGTAGAATAAAAGTGAGCTGCTGCCTACAGTACAGGCTCTGGAAAGCCTGGGCTATGACCTGTATGCCAGCCTGGGTACGGCTGACTTCTACACTGAACATGGAGTCAAGGTATGGCTGCTCTAATGTATGGCTGTTCTAATGCATGTCTAAGCTAAGTGACGTTTGACCTTTTCCAACTTATTTCACCATTTCCACACAAAGGTGTAAAAATATATTGCCTATTATGAACATTATTTCTGCTAGCACTTTAAGACGCCAAACGGTGCAGCTAGTTGGAAGCTAATCGGCTACAGCAAACATGGAGTCAAAGCAACAAAATATATGGGAAAAATCAGCTTGGCACCACAACTTGACATACCGTAATTTTCGCACTATAAGCCGCACCTGACTATAAGCCGCAGCAGCTAAATTGAATGTTTGGAACATATATAAGCCGCACTGGACTATAAGCCGCGGGTGTAAAATCCATAGATTTAGGAGGTCCCCTAGTGGCCGTTAGCTGTAAAAATCCATAGATAAGCCGCACCGTTGTATAAGCCGCAGGGTCGAAAAATGGGGGAAAAAAGTCGCGGCTTATAGTCCGAAATTTACGGTAATTGTCTTTTTTTTCTTGCGTATTTTTTTTTAAATTAACAACCCGAACCCTACAGGGTCCCCACGGTCATGAAATTCCTGGAAATATTTTGAAATAAAAATTTTAAAAATCCAGCACTGGAAAAGGTTTGGAATTGATCAAAGGTCCTGGAATTTATCAAGGGTCCTGGAAAAATATTTGGCTATGCATTGTTTTTGGCTATTTTTTTTTTTAATACAAAACATTTTCATAAACATGTATAACATTACACAAAATATGTAACATAAGTAGTTTTTCGCCGAACGGGCTGTGTAACACCCCATCCGCACTGCCAGCGATACGACGTGACGCGAAGCGAGCGGGCGATTAAATCACATTAAAATACATGTTTTTGAATGAGACCGTCCTGACCTACCGCGAGCGACAACGAACCGTGCAACGACGTCGTCCACCCCTCCTATTTTCGCTCGCAGGGTCACTATGCCCTAATTTTGCACGAAATGTTGAATGAAATTGTACTATTTTATATTCTATGCTTTATTTTTGCTACACTGCCTATCTTTGGGCATTGTACATAGGAGTAAGAGACACATTATTGCGCTGAATGATTGTTTTATAGGCCTGGAAATTGGGCTAAATATTCTGGAAAAGTTTTGGAAATTCATTGCTAAAAATGTGTGGGGACCCTGGGTTTACCAGGCTAGGCTGGTCATGGGTTGTGGGGGAAATTTGAATTAAAATAAAATATGAATAAGTATGCTTATTGTATCCATGCATGACCTTTGTGTAAAATCAAAAGCTGAAAGGAAGTGCAAAGAAGTTAAACATGTATATTTGGCATTCCTCTTTGATTTTCTCTACAACTCACTTTTCTGTGTAGATTGGTGTAGATCAGGAATATGGATGAATAATATACCTTTCCTTTCTCAGCTGGAGCTCCTGTATTTCCCAAAGTTCCCCCTGACCCATGCCGAGCAGTACCGCTGGTCAGTATATGATGTTCAGTGGAATGGGTATTTTATGGTTATTCAATAACAAGCCTGATTTATACCTTGTCGTGCGACATCATTGTATGACGGAGTATCAATTAGGCTTAAGTTGTGTGTGTGTGTGTGTGTGTGTGTGTGTGTGTGTGTGTGTTAGGTACCAGACTTTGTACCAGGTGGGTGTGTTGGTTTCCCGCTCCTCTCTGTGCTGTGTGAAGATAAGGAAGCTGTGGGCTCTCTCTCTGTTACAGGTGAGAGGACCTTTACATATTAGTCATATTCTACCCCATAAAATGTTTATGTAACTCTGAATGCGTAAAAAAAATATCGATCTTGGTATTTAATTTCAATTTGTCAAGTTTTGTCAAGACACACTATACATATAAAGCAGAGACCCAGCATTCTTCCCCTGGAGTATTAACTGTGTCTAATTTCAGTGGAACAGAACAGGTACTTGTGTGGGCTCTGTCTGGAGGCCGAGGTCTCTAGCATTCATCTTTTGATAGTTGGGTATCATTTTTTGCAAATAATATTTGAAAAAAATGATACCCAACTAGGAAGCTTCTTTCCAAATGAGACATATTATGTCTGCTTAGGACCGTCTCATTACAGTAGGTTCCTTGATTTAGTGAGGAAACATCAAGTGCTTCAATGGCATCGTAGGACATCCCATAAGACTCCGTGGCCCGCAACCATGAAATGATTTATTTCATATATATAATTGTGTATTGTGTATAATATATTCTTATATATCTGTCACTTCATCTGTTCAGCTGGTACACAGGATCGATTTCCATGGAAACATTAGTCACATGACACTACCTTTCTAGGTTGCCTCAATTCAATGTAAACTTTTGGACTGCACAGGGTACCTAATATTAAGGAAGGTTCCTAACTACACAGCAGGTGATGAGCGTCCTTGCCTCTGTGTTTTCCAGTGTGTGAATGCAGTGTTGCTGTCCCTGGCTGTGTACTACCAGTTCCTGCCCAGTGCCTGGCTGGTGTTTGTCATAGTGCTCTATGAAGGCCTGCTGGGAGGAGCCGCTTATGTCAACACCTTCTACTACATCAGCAAGGAGGTCAGCTCATCTGCTGCGGTGGTTCTCAAACCTTTTTATGCCAAAGATCCACATCTGAAAAGATTTTGTGCCAGGGACCCCCGTACAAGATTTGTGTTGTTAAAAAAAAATCAACATTTGTGAAAATAGCTGATGTATAGGTTTAAAGTCGTTAAACTGATTTTGATGCTATATTAACACATTTTCCTGGGGAAAACAAGTCACACAAAAGTAGTGAAAATAACCGATCTACAAGCTCATCGCAGTGTGGCACGTTGTGAGCTATTTTTACTCTTCTTTAAAATATCTTGAAAAATGTTGAACATTTTTGCCGATGTCATGTTGAAAGTGGTTAAGGCTGACTGTGGGTTTTATTTTAACCCATACAAATATTAACAAGATCTTGTGATTAAATAATGACTGTCTACATTGGAAAACCGGTCATTGTTTCCATTTCGTGAAAAGTAACAGCCTTGGCCATAGTTTACAACGTTTCTGCCCAACAGTGTCAATACGAAATCTGGTGCAATTAGTCATGAACTTGGGGTGCATACAACAGTAAGGGTGCATAAGAGAATGTAGGAACATGACATTCCTGACTTCTCCTCTCTCATCCTTTCCCCATCTCCAGACTGAAGACAGACACAGGGAGTTTGCCATGGCGACCGCCAGTGTGGGAGACAGCCTGGGGATCGCTCTGTCCGGCCTCACCGCGTTCCCCGTCCACAGGTACTTCTGTTCCCTATGATGCAGCCACCGCAGAGACACCACATGGGGACATATCCATTTGGAGCACACCATTCCAAAATGACATGTCAACTGTTTGTAAAACATGTGATCATCTCTTATGGCATAGAACTGACAAAACAAAATGAGAAAAAGACATAGGTACTGGTACTTTGTAAAGAATAGGTGGCTTAATTTGACACAATGTTAAACTTTTTATCAGCACAGAGGCTCTATGTTTTACTTTTTTTTTTTTTTTTTTTTTATATATGGATATAACGTTACATTGTCTTGAGGATGAACTCCTTATACGGTACTTGGCTGTTCGCCTGTGTCGTGCACCAAAAATAGACATTTTACAAGCTCACAGCTCGTCACAGCGCAACTCGTTTTGACCTTGTAAATTGCCTATTTTCAGTGCATGACACAACATACAACCAAGTATAAATCAGGCTTTACCTATTGTCTTCCTAATTTTCTCCTTTCCTTTGTGTTGTGGAAAGGTGGCTCAGTGGTTAACACTGTTGCCTCACAGAAAAAAGATCCTGGGTTCAAATCCCACTGGGGCTTTTCTGTGTGGTTTGGACATGTTCTTACCATGTCCATGTCTGTTTGCTCCCACACTAAAACATGTGCATGTTAGGAACCAACTCCTCCCTGTGCCCTTGAGCAAAGGCAGTGGGAGGAGTTGGAGGTTAGACTCCAACTCCTGGAGTGAAAAACATGTTTTGACATGTTTTTCACTATAACTCAAAAACTGTTGAAGACAGAATTGTTCAACAAATAGAAATACAAACTGTACAGTTGAGAAATACCTAGTGAAATCCTCAATGTTAATGTATCCATTTGTAACTCTGAGAGTGTACAACTTTGTACTCTCAGAGTTAACTGAACGCATATTTAGTTTTACAGTATATGTGTGTATTTGTTCATTGTGTGACTACAGTATGTGTCTCTGTGTGTCAGGGATGTGTTGGGGGGATGGGGTTCAGGCACTGGAGGGGCTGGTGAGGCCGGGGCATTGCTCTATTCAGCCTTCACCCAGGCCGGCTTGTCACCACAGGTCACGCTGCTCATCATGCTAGTCGTCCCTGTTGCCATGGTGATGAGGTAAGACTGAAGTAGCAGCCATAGAAACACTCAATAAACTCACCTCTTGTTGCATTTGTGTGTTATTAGTAAATGATGGAATCCATAACCTTGCTGGATGAACAATATCCAGCAACGGAAGTGGATGTTCATTCACACTTTGGCCTCCTTAAAGGAGCACTTCACCTATTTTCAACCTTAACTTCATTTAATTGGTCCTCACTAATGCTCATTATACGATGGCACCATTTCTGTCTATTCAGTCTGTGTCTCAAGAGGAGGGCTGTGTACAGTTGAGAATCCTGCCTGCAGGTTTCTCTGCAGTTGCATCTGCAACCACTTGCATCAGAATCCCCAAACTGCACTGACCTGCAAAAGGTCAATTCAAAGTGCTGCAACTGGTTGCGTTGTGAGGTGTGGACTGGGCTTTAAACACACAAGAAGGGGCGTTTAAGGGTGATACAATATGTATTTAGGACAAGAAGGGGCGTTTAAGGGTGATACAATATGTATTTAGGACAAACAGAAATCCTCCGCTGCAAGCAAGTCGGAACGAGGAAGATTCATTTGAATTTCTTTCATTTGGAAAGTGTCTGACATTTGTGCATACCACTGTTACCTGCAAATGCTGTGTCTTTTGAGTACTCGCTGCATTGCTATCTTGTCTGTCTAAAACCAGGAAATGCCAACTCGACACCAACATTGTTCTTGTGAAGTAGAGCAAAGGACCTATTGTATCACCGTATTGACCGGACCGCGGGACACCTCTGCGGACCCTGGGAAAATTATTTAGAAAGAAAGAAAAAAAATATTTCTAGGCTATTAATCTGCGAGTTACCGCGATCGCGAGTCACAATTGACCCTAAAACCGAAATAAAGAGGCGCGCGGGAGGGGGGGCACGCTGCGCGCGCTTGCATGTGCGGACCCTAGCCTTATTCAAAAACGTATTTGTGGACCTTCAAGATTTGTTGTTGAGTACCCCTGCCGTAGCTTATGACCCAGTTTTGAACCCATGGTTTCATGATTAGGTCTGGATGCATGTGATGTGAGCACTATCTGGCTGAGCCACGGGTTTCTGCTCTGTCTATCTTTTCTTTGCACCATTGCACTGCCTGAATTATATTTTGTTTCGCTCTGGTGTGGTGCAAGGAAAATAGACGCTATTTTTAGTGCGCAACAATAGCGTACAGATAAGTATAAATAAGGCTTTACTGTTTCATGTAATGCTGGTAATTGAGTGAAAGGACGATTATTCTTCTGTTAGATGAGTTAGTTCGCAAAATACCTGAAATGTAAATAGTAATTACCTTTTATTTTCATCCATATTCCTGTTTCCAGCTACTTTTTCCTGTTGGTCTTTCCGCCGTCATTTCCTCAGTGGCATAATGGAGGGGCGAGGCTGCCAGTGACGGGTGGAGTCTCAGAGGAGAGACAGCGGCTAATGAAAGATTCTGATGAAAATGAGCCACAGCAAGAGAAAGGTACAGCCAACGGAGCGGTCAAGCCTAATTCATACTTCATCGTACGACGGTGTCACTCGCCAAAAATAGCAGATCTACAATTTTGATATTTTTGGCAAGCGACACCGCCATATGACGAAGTATGAATAAGCATCAATGTGGCCTAGCCTGAAACATGAGAGGAAATCTGTAGGTAAAAATAATATTCAACAGAGATCCTCAGATCCTGTGAAACAGAATTTGATCACAACATCTGCAACAACCATGTTTGGCAAGTTCACAGTAAAATCAAAAATAGCAAAATTACAGATTAAAAAGAATTATATAAATGCCTTTTGTTAAAAGAATATATCAAAAGTGATTAAATAGAGTGTAATTCTGGATTCACTTCTTATGACTTGATAAACATACAATTCAAGTATCACCGTGGCGCAACGTTCCGAACTTAGGTCTTAGGTCTTCATCAGGCAAAGTAAGTTTTGGGAGCTTTAAGCCAGTGTGTGGATGTTTTAACTTCTCCTTAATTCTTGCCTTGATGTCCAGCACCTGGCCTAAATATAGGTAAAAGATCTGAACACAATCTCCTCTGTGAACAGTGTAATAAATAATGAAGCCTTGTGTCAAATAGATAACAGTAATGCATTATACAGTACATTGCAAGCGTGTGTCATCTAGTCACAGGTCAGATCTTCTTCAGGCTAATTCCCAGCATCAGGCTCGCCACAGTGAATCTGTTTCTATATATTTGTTTTCTGCATCCTCCTCAGTGACTCCAACCACCTAGCAACCATCTCACAGGTTTTCCACCACTGAATTCTTAGAGACAGAGAAACTTGCTTCAATTCAGTCAATCCAGACCTAAGTGTGATATATACTGTAGAGCTTAGTAGAGATATAGAGTCTGCGCTGCCAGACTGCTAAAATAGCAGGATTTTTTTCTTCTTCTTTTTTTCAGTAAACTTATAGTTTTTTCCCCATATTATGTTATTCACTTATTTTTAAAGGATCCATTTAGAAGATGACTACTAAATCATTAAAGCACCGGTGTCCTTATTTTGGGCATAATTATTGGTGAAAATCTTTTGGGGTCCTGTCTTAATTTTTCATAAGATGGTAGTTGTTGTTGCAGTTCCCTGCACTACAGGGCAACATTTTGTTCAATGTTGATAACTGTTGTTTGACCCGGCGAAGTAATGGTGGATTTGGCCATGCCCTGAAATACAGTGCCATTGCTGTATCCAACTTTTGCTTCGTGGTCATTATTGCGCATTTGCAACTCAGCAGATTGTAAGGGGAAGAAAGATGGCTAATTTCTCCTTAGCTTAGCTACCATTGGCGCCTATGTTTTATGTGGAAAAACACCCATGATTCCTTGCCAAAAACACCCGGGATTCTTTGCCAATTATAAGTTGGCAACAAATTTAGTAATCAATTTTAAATGTATTTGTTGTTGCAGGCCTGAGTCTGACAGCCACCCAGGCAGTCACCATGGCCTCAACGCTGCAACGACGCTGGGCTGTCAGCAGCGCCTTGCTGCTCCTGTTGGCGGCAACCACCGTGGGAGCCCAGGAAGGCTCTAAGGATCGTGGCTACATCAATTGCGTGGAGGACTGCAAATCCCTTTACTGCTACAACAACAACCCTAGGGATCTGTTCATGTCTAAGAAGGAGTGGTACATGAAGTATACATGTGACCGTGAGTTGATTTTCCATGTTGCTTGATATTTAGTAGACAGGTGTGCTCAGCTCAGCTGTAGCAGCACTACACTGTACAATTCCTAGTCGTGTGCATTTAAAACGGCAATCCTTAGTTTTCATGTCCTACCTGGGATTTGAAGTTGAGGATTTGACTCACGCGTGGGAGAACTTATACAGCTCTTCCAAGAAGAGCGTGGGGGCCACTCAAGTCTGTAATGATGCAAGTCGGGAATGCACACCCCACCCGTTTTGCAATACCCGTTGTTGTCAGAGATGTGGGATCCCTGATGTAATCAGATACTGCTGATGCCGTGTTGATGGTGTTCATGGGCATATGCGAATGGAGTTAAATCTTAAACTAATCTATGAAGCCAATCAGGGAAGCCGATGCCAGCACTCCCCCCACACAGAGATTTGCACGTTTGACGCACAAATAATTAATGTCTTATTCATGGAAATACAACCAAGATTGCAGCTTTTTTTTAATTATTATTATTTTTATCCCACGGTTTTGTACTCTTTTTCACCCGGTGCCAATTATTTAAGTGATACTGGGCGCTACACTCCCCCCGCCAGCCTAGGGAGCCCAGAGCCTAGCTCATACCTCCTTCAATGCATGAGAGCCAACGGACCTTCTTATCATCTGCCAGGAGGGAGTTTCCCCGGTAGGACGTAGCGCGTGGAAGGAACACGTTATTCCAACCAGTTCCTTTCCCCTCCATCAGGGGCCCCGGCTGTCAGGATTACTACATGTTTTTGTGACGGTATTAGCTACCCTAGGAGACACGGGGAGAACATGCAAACTCCACACAGAATAGGCCCTTTCACCAACTAGGCGCTAGGCTATGGGCGCTGATGACGCGGAGGAGAACACGTGTGTCTTCTCCTCCGTGTGGGCGTCCACAGCGTCCCTGGCGGGAATTGAACCCAGGACCTTCTAGCTGTGAGGCGACAGTGCTACCGACTGCGCCACCGTGCCCCTAAGATTGCAGCTTTAACTCTGATGTTACAATTGTACTTACACTCTTGAAGTTACAAATGGATGATTTTACTGTATAGATGCTTAGTAATACATTTACTCTGTGTGCTGCTGCAGCTTTGTTCTGCATATCAAATAATTGTGTTTTGTTGCTCAGTTTTGTTGCTGCTGTTTTAATGTGACTATAAAGACTACATTAGGTCATTCTGGTTGTAATTTACCCATTCCATTATGTCATTCTCACCTATGGCATTTAATTGAGGAAGAGTCAATGCAACACAATATTCTGCACATAATGTCCCCTTAGATAAGTGTTGCTCAGATTGGACATGTGATAAGGACTGCAACTACCGCTGCATGTGGGAAACAGTAGAGTCTTTCCAGAAGGAGGGGAAAGTGGTCCCAAAGTTCCACGGCGCGGTATGTATGTAGTTCTCACTCATTCTGTGGTCATACAGGTCATACAGTAGTCTGCGAGTGTTTACACTAATACGAAGGTCCTTACACATGGGGAACCTGATGGATAAACAATCCGAAAATGTTTCGCATCAAACCATTATACTTATAGTTAATGCATCATTCATTCAGGTTGATGATTTTATTCGCAATGACAAATCAACCGTAATTTTGAAAAGCAATTATGTCACTTTATCAGTGTGTAATATTCACGTTCTTTGTGAATGTACTCTAAACAACACAACACAAACACAACACAAAATATTTAGTCTTGGGTGAATCACTAATATATATATATATGTATATAAATACATATGTATGTATGTATATAAATGACATAGTTCAACGTTGAAAATGGGTGGAATTCCCCTTTAACGTTGTCAATAATTAATTTAACATTCATACCAACAGTAGCTTTCATTTAAGTTGAACACCTGCTCTTCAATTGTGTGATCTAGCCATTTTTAAGTTTGATATAATTACGTCTTGTACTGTGGTTACTGCTTACGCCTCATTCATTTATGTCTAATAATGATATATTTCATGTTGTCCACAGTGGCCGTTGATACGTGTGTGGTGTCTTCAGCAGCCAGTAGCTGCCATGGCCTGTGTGTTCAATTCTTTGGTTTGCCTTTATGCGCTATGGATGTGCCACCGTCAAGTACAAATGCCCAGCCCTTTGAAGATTGCCGTGACAGTGCAGCAATGTGTGAGAAGGAAATTTGAAATTACTCAAAACATAGTGATATCGAAATGTTATTCCTAATCTGTACTTGGCACCTTTAATGAAAAAGGCATTTAAACAGTCTGTGCTGATCCAGTGCTGTCCTTCTCACCACTAATGCTTGTATGTTGTATAATGCATTTGACATCATTGTGTGATTATTTATGTTTGTGATTACCTAGGCGTGCCTTTTTGCCTGGTTGATGGCCTCTCTGTTTCATGCCATGGGGAACAACGTTACTGAGGTAAAATCCAAAACGCTGAGACACTGAACATCACTCTTCTGAGATGATGATGATGATGAAGAAGCATTCATGTATGTATTACTGTCTTCTCTGCATGAAGAGTTTCTGTTGTAGCTTGTCAAACCATCTCGCAGGATATTAGAAAGCCTTTTTTGTTTGTTCGGTGAAGGGGATTAGCCAAATTGTAAATCTAATGCCATTACTCAATAGTATCTCAATAAGTTGCTCTACTGTACTGTACATTGTCCGTGAATTAAAAACAGCAGATTTTGACGAGATTATGTTCTTTTAATGCTGATTCACCCGTATAACCAAGGTACTTTAGGTCTTGATGTTTTGTATACCTTCTACAGTATGTGTTTCTCCCTTTTTTTTTAGGCACTGGACTATTTCTCCGTAACAGCATTTCTCCTCTGCTCAGTATCCTTATGTGCTCAGAGGTGAGGTTCCTGTGTGTGCTGCGTGTCAGCGATATTTCCTGCGCTCCAAATATGAGCCAGACTGAGCCCCGACACATTCAGGGCGGAGCAACTCCTAAATTAGTGTCATGGTTAGATTGTTAAATCCCACCACAAACTTTAGTGTTTTGTAAACTCTGTTTTCTGTTCACTTTACCCCTCCTCTTTGCTAGAACGATGAACTTGCTGACTATAGTCTTGATGTTGCTATACATCGTCTTCGCCTGGATGTATGCTGCGTACCTCCTCGTCATGTTGATGAACTGGACCTATACCGGCCACAAAGTTTTCAACAGCATACTTGGTAAAGCCAAAACTCGCATTTAAGGATTAGATAGATTTTAATTGTGACACTGTAAGGCTTTTTGAATAGTTATGGTCTGGACAATTGTCATCAGATAGTGTGATGCCATCACTGTCAGTGACTTTGATTTTCCTTTCCATAAAACTATACTTGTTATATAGCAGCCTTAATAGCAGTAAATCGCTAATCAATCTGATGTGCTGACTTTGTAATTGCCTTTTACCTTAAACGTCCCTTTCCTTATCTTCGTTTTATTTAACTTGTTTCACCTCTATTTACTTCACTATGTTATTGTCGTTTTATTTAATTCCTGTCATCTCTCTGCCCTCCCCATTTCTCCCTCCCTTTTCCACTGCATTTTGCTTATTTACCTTCTAACTCTCATTTCACTCTCTCTGTCTCTCTCTTTGTCTCTCTCTCTCTCCAACACCTATTTTTCCTCATTCTCTGTGTGTGTCATACTGTATCTCCCCTCACCCTGTGCTCCTTTCCTCCCTCAGGTTTTGTTAACGTTTTGTGGTGGATCGTCTGGTGCTGGATGAGAGGTAGTTTGGCCAACGGATGGCCCAGACACATTATCCATTGTTTTTTTCAGATGTGGTTCCTGGCTTCCCTGTCTCTTTTCGAGTTACTTGACATGTCGTCATCCCACATCTGGTGGCTCGTTGATGGCCATACCTTCTGGCACGTTCTTATCTCTCCCTATCAGTACTGGTAAGACGCTGCTGTTTATGTCAAGAAATGCTGTTGAGAGCTTGGGACGCTTTGGAAAATCATACAGAGACAGCCCTAGAGCAGAGAGAGGAGACAGCAGAGATGCCCGTAGGACAGAGAGAGGAGAGACCAGTAGGGCAGAGAAAGAAAAGACTTGCTAGAGTTGCCAGGTGGATTCAAACTCATATCCTTGTGATTCGCAAGGCGTGGACCTGCTGTCTGAACCACCAGGTACCACTTGGTGACATTTTCTTTTGCATCATACTGCTGTGTTGTGTAAAATTGTTCTTGAGCAACAAACCCAATAATCTTGTTTCTTCTGAGTGAACCTGATCATCCTCTGAAGAACTGGAACAGAATTAACATGATATTACACTTTAACATCTGCAGGGCTCTTTTTAAGAACACGACTAACAAAAATGTTATTTCTCAATCTACTCATTCTACTGTACACTCAGGAGAGCACCACCAGTTTCCACACCACCAAAGACACAGACTTCACCTTGATAGAACCCACCGGTGACCTGCGACCTGTCACACTGGACCACAACGACCACGGCCGCTGTGGGGGGAAACTTACCGAACCCTCTGAGGACTATCAAACAATGTTGCTGTCTGCCACCCTCTTCCAGCCTTCCTTCATTGGTGAGTTGTGTTTATATGTGTACCATGTGCAATTTCGAAATAGGTGATAACCTATTCCTTCCGCCATGGTTTCTTCTTTTTTTTCTTTTTTCTTTTTGTTAAACAATTTTGAATAAATGATTTCTTTACTCTTCCTAATTTTGCCTGCTATTCTGCATTGCTACAGTTTTCAAATGATGTAGTCTTTATTGCATAACCCCTTAAGCAAAAAGGTAATTGTTTTCATTGCCTTTCTTCCCAGTGTTCAACGTATTTTGCTCAGGAGATGACGGTTGGATAAAATATGGACCCTTGTTATGAGCATCCCAGACAGCACAAGTAAGTAGTTTTTTGTTTGACATTGATTTTTTTTGCTTCCCAGAACCGATGCTAATAGTAAGTTAATAATCGCTAACCGTTAACTCATTCCCTGCCTAAACAATGCTTGCAAATGTGCCCATGCTCTGGGCGGGTGTGTAAGCGAGCCTTCTAAACAAATTATTCATTGTAGCCGATAAATAGATCACATAGTTGTTCAGTATTGATTAATATTGCATATACAGCCTCTTTGTTTTCATGGTGTCCTTAGTAATACATTTACTCTGTGTGCTGCTGCAGCTTTGTTCTGCATATCAAATCATTGTGTTTTGTTGCTCAGTTTTGTTGCTGCTGTTTTAATGTGACTATAAAGACTACATTAGGTCATTCTGGTTGTAATTTACCCATTCCATTATGTCATTCTCACCTACGGCATTTAATTGAGGAAGAGACAATGCAACACAATATTCTGCACATAATGTCCCCTTAGGTAAGTGTTGCTCAGATTGGACATGTGATAAGGACTGCAACTACCGCTGCATGTGGGAAACAGTAGAGTCTTTCCAGAAGGAGGGGAAAGTGGTCCCAAAGTTCCACGGCACGGTATGTATGTAGTTCTCACTCATTCTGTGGTCATACAGGTCATACAGTAGTCTGCGAGTGTTTACACTAATACGAAGGTCCTTACACACGGGGAACCTGATGGATAAACAATCCGAAAATGTTTCGCATCAAACCATTATACTTATAGTTAATGCATCATTCATTCAGGTTGATGATTTTATTCGCAATGACAAATCAACTGTAAATTTGAAAAGCAATTATGTCACTTTATCAGTGTGTAATATTCACGTTCTTTGTGAATGTACTCAACACAAACACAACACAAAATATTTAGTCTTGGGTGAATCACTAATATATATATATGTATATAAATACATATGTATGTATGTATATAAATGACATAGTTCAACGTTGAAAATGGGTGGAATTCCCCTTTAACGTTGTCAATAATTAATTTAACATTCATACCAACAGTAGCTTTCATTTAAGTTGAACACCTGCTCTTCAATTGTGTGATCTAGCCATTTTTAAGTTTGATATAATTACGTCTTGTACTGTGGTTACTGCTTACGCCTCATTCATTTATGTCTAATAATGATATATTTCATGTTGTCCACAGTGGCCGTTGATACGTGTGTGGTGTCTTCAGCAGCCAGTAGCTGCCATGGCCTGTGTGTTCAATTCTTTGGTTTGCCTTTATGCGCTATGGATGTGCCACCGTCAAGTACAAATGCCCAGCCCTTTGAAGATTGCCGTGACAGTGCAGCAATGTGTGAGAAGGAAATTTGAAATTACTCAAAACATAGTGATATCGAAATGTTATTCCTAATCTGTACTTGGCACGTTTAATGAAAAAAGGCATTTAAACAGTCTGTGCTGCTCCAGTGCTGTCCTTCTCACCACTAATGCTTGTATGTTGTATAATGCATTTGACATCATTGTGTGATTATTTATGTTTGTGATTACCTAGGCGTGCCTTTTTGCCTGGTTGATGGCCTCTCTGTTTCATGCCATGGGGAACAACGTTACTGAGGTAAAATCCAAAACGCTGAGACACTGAACATCACTCTTCTGAGATGATGATGATGATGATGAAGAAGAAGCATTCATGTATTCATTACTGTCTTCTCTGCATGAAGAGTTTCTGTTGTAGCTTGCCAAACCATCTCGCAGGATATTAGAAAGCCTTTTTTGTTTGTTCGGTGAAGGGGATTAGCCAAATTGTAAATCTAATGCCATTACTCAATAGTATCTCAATAAGTTGCTGTACTGTACATTGTCCTTGAATTAAAAACAGCAGATTTTGACGAGATTATGTTCTTTTAACTCTCTCAGTGCCAGACCCCGAGTTATCCCGAGTTTTAGGGTTATACCCTCAGTGCCAGAACGAGAAATCCCGAGTTAATTTTTTTTTTTTTTTTTTTAATATGTTCAGAACCCAAGATATCATTATCTGAAGATTTGCAGCTCCATCCACTCTTTGTTTAACCTATAACTGAAAAAGGCTGTATCTCGCTTCCTAAGCACTTTTTTTTTACTTTGAAAAAAAAAGAGAAAAAAGTTGGCATGGTTCGCAATATTTTTTTTTTTTCATTGGCACTGAGAGAGTTAATGCTGATTTACCCGTATAACCAAGATACTTTAGGTCTTGATGTTTTGTATACCTTCTACAGTATGTGTTTCTCCCTTTTTTTTAGGCACTGGACTATTTCTCCGTAACAGCATTTCTCCTCTGCTCAGTATCCTTATGTGCTCAGAGGTGAGGTTCCTGTGTGTGCTGCGTGTCAGCGATATTTCCTGCGCTCCAAATATGAGCCAGACTGAGCCCTGACACATTCAGGGCGGAGCAACTCCTAAATTAGTGTCATGGTTAGATTGTTAAATCCCACCACAAACTTTAGTGTTTTGTAAACTCTGTTTTCTGTTCACTTTACCCCTCCTCTTTGCTAGAACGATGAACTTGCTGACTATAGTCTTGATGTTGCTATACATCGTCTTCGCCTGGATGTATGCTGCGTACCTCCTCGTCATGTTGATGAACTGGACCTATACCGGCCACAAAGTTTTCAACGGCATACTTGGTAAAGCCAATTTCGCATTTAAGGATTAGATAGATTTTAATTGTGACACTGTAAGGCTTTTTGAATTGTCATCAGATAGTGTGATGCCATCACTGTCAGTGACTTTGATTTTCCTTTCCATAAAACTATACTTGTTATATAGCAGCCTTAATAGCAGTAAATCGCTAATCAATCTGATGTGCTGACTTTGTAATTGCCTTTTACCTTAAACGTCCCTTTCCTTATCTTCGTTTTATTTAACTTGTTTCACCTCTATTTACTTCACTATGTTATTGTCGTTTTATTTAATTCCTGTCATCTCTCTGCCCTCCCCATTTCTCCCTCCCTTTTCCACTGCACTTTGCTTATTTACCTTCTAACTCTCATTTCACTCTCTCTGTCTCTCTCTTTGTCTCTCTCTCTCTCCAACACCTATTTTTCCTCATTCTCTGTGTGTGTCATACTGTATCTCCCCTCACCCTGTGCTCCTTTCCTCCCTCAGGTTTTGTTAACGTTTTGTGGTGGATCGTCTGGTGCTGGATGAGAGGTAGTTTGGCCAACGGATGGCCCAGACACATTATCCATTGTTTTTTTCAGATGTGGTTCCTGGCTTCCCTGTCTCTTTTCGAGTTACTTGACATGTCGTCATCCCACATCTGGTGGCTCGTTGATGGCCATACCTTCTGGCACGTTCTTATCTCTCCCTATCAGTACTGGTAAGACGCTGCTGTTTATGTCAAGAAATGCTGTTGAGAGCTTGGGACGCTTTGGAAAATCATACAGAGACAGCCCTAGAGCAGAGAGAGGAGACAGCAGAGATGCCCGTAGGACAGAGAGAGGAGAGACCAGTAGGGCAGAGAAAGAAAAGACTTGCTAGAGTTGCCAGGTGGATTCAAACTCATATCCTTGTGATTCGCAAGTCGTGGACCTGCTGTCTGAACCACCAGGTACCACTTGGTGACATTTTCTTTTGCATCATACTGCTGTGTTGTGTAAAATTGTTCTTGAGCAACAAACCCAATAATCTTGTTTCTTCTGAGTGAACCTGATCATCCTCTGAAGAACTGGAACAGAATTAACATGATATTACACTTTAACATCTGCAGGGCTCTTTTTAAGAACACGACTAACAAAAATGTTATTTCTCAATCTACTCATTCTACTGTACACTCAGGAGAGCACCACCAGTTTCCACACCACCAAAGACACAGACTTCACCTTGATAGAACCCACCGGTGACCTGCGACCTGTCACACTGGACCACAACGACCACGGCCGCTGTGGGGGGAAACTTACCGAACCCTCTGAGGACTATCAAACAATGTTGCTGTCTGCCACCCTCTTCCAGCCTTCCTTCATTGGTGAGTTGTGTTTATATGTGTACCATGTGCAATTTCGAAATAGGTGATAACCTATTCCTTCCGCCATGGTTTCTTCTTTTTTTTCTTTTTTCTTTTTGTTAAACAATTTTGAATAAATGATTTCTTTACTCTTCCTAATTTTGCCTGCTATTCTGCATTGCTACAGTTTTCAAATGATGTAGTCTTTATTGCATAACCCCTTAAGCAAAAAGGTAATTGTTTTCATTGCCTTTCTTCCCAGTGTTCAACGTATTTTGCTCAGGAGATGACGGTTGGATAAAATATGGACCCTTGTTATGAGCATCCCAGACAGCACAAGTAAGTAGTTTTTTGTTTGACATTGATTTTTTTTGCTTCCCAGAACCGATGCTAATAGTAAGTTAATAATCGCTAACCGTTAACTCATTCCCTGCCTAAACAATGCTTGCAAATGTGCCCATGCTCTGGGCGGGTGTGTAAGCGAGCCTTCTAAACAAATTATTCATTGTAGCCGATAAATAGATCACATAGTTGTTCAGTATTGATTAATATTGCATATACAGCCTCTTTGTTTTCATGGTGTCCTTAGTAATACATTTACTCTGTGTGCTGCTGCAGCTTTGTTCTGCATATCAAATCATTGTGTTTTGTTGCTCAGTTTTGTTGCTGCTGTTTTAATGTGACTATAAAGACTACATTAGGTCATTCTGGTTGTAATTTACCCATTCCATTATGTCATTCTCACCTACGGCATTTAATTGAGGAAGAGACAATGCAACACAATATTCTGCACATAATGTCCCCTTAGGTAAGTGTTGCTCAGATTGGACATGTGATAAGGACTGCAACTACCGCTGCATGTGGGAAACAGTAGAGTCTTTCCAGAAGGAGGGGAAAGTGGTCCCAAAGTTCCACGGCACGGTATGTATGTAGTTCTCACTCATTCTGTGGTCATACAGGTCATACAGTAGTCTGCGAGTGTTTACACTAATACGAAGGTCCTTACACACGGGGAACCTGATGGATAAACAATCCGAAAATGTTTCGCATCAAACCATTATACTTATAGTTAATGCATCATTCATTCAGGTTGATGATTTTATTCGCAATGACAAATCAACTGTAAATTTGAAAAGCAATTATGTCACTTTATCAGTGTGTAATATTCACGTTCTTTGTGAATGTACTCAACACAAACACAACACAAAATATTTAGTCTTGGGTGAATCACTAATATATATATATGTATATAAATACATATGTATGTATGTATATAAATGACATAGTTCAACGTTGAAAATGGGTGGAATTCCCCTTTAACGTTGTCAATAATTAATTTAACATTCATACCAACAGTAGCTTTCATTTAAGTTGAACACCTGCTCTTCAATTGTGTGATCTAGCCATTTTTAAGTTTGATATAATTACGTCTTGTACTGTGGTTACTGCTTACGCCTCATTCATTTATGTCTAATAATGATATATTTCATGTTGTCCACAGTGGCCGTTGATACGTGTGTGGTGTCTTCAGCAGCCAGTAGCTGCCATGGCCTGTGTGTTCAATTCTTTGGTTTGCCTTTATGCGCTATGGATGTGCCACCGTCAAGTACAAATGCCCAGCCCTTTGAAGATTGCCGTGACAGTGCAGCAATGTGTGAGAAGGAAATTTGAAATTACTCAAAACATAGTGATATCGAAATGTTATTCCTAATCTGTACTTGGCACGTTTAATGAAAAAAGGCATTTAAACAGTCTGTGCTGCTCCAGTGCTGTCCTTCTCACCACTAATGCTTGTATGTTGTATAATGCATTTGACATCATTGTGTGATTATTTATGTTTGTGATTACCTAGGCGTGCCTTTTTGCCTGGTTGATGGCCTCTCTGTTTCATGCCATGGGGAACAACGTTACTGAGGTAAAATCCAAAACGCTGAGACACTGAACATCACTCTTCTGAGATGATGATGATGATGATGAAGAAGAAGCATTCATGTATTCATTACTGTCTTCTCTGCATGAAGAGTTTCTGTTGTAGCTTGCCAAACCATCTCGCAGGATATTAGAAAGCCTTTTTTGTTTGTTCGGTGAAGGGGATTAGCCAAATTGTAAATCTAATGCCATTACTCAATAGTATCTCAATAAGTTGCTGTACTGTACATTGTCCTTGAATTAAAAACAGCAGATTTTGACGAGATTATGTTCTTTTAACTCTCTCAGTGCCAGACCCCGAGTTATCCCGAGTTTTAGGGTTATACCCTCAGTGCCAGAACGAGAAATCCCGAGTTAATTTTTTTTTTTTTTTTTTTAATATGTTCAGAACCCAAGATATCATTATCTGAAGATTTGCAGCTCCATCCACTCTTTGTTTAACCTATAACTGAAAAAGGCTGTATCTCGCTTCCTAAGCACTTTTTTTTTACTTTGAAAAAAAAAGAGAAAAAAGTTGGCATGGTTCGCAATATTTTTTTTTTTTCATTGGCACTGAGAGAGTTAATGCTGATTTACCCGTATAACCAAGATACTTTAGGTCTTGATGTTTTGTATACCTTCTACAGTATGTGTTTCTCCCTTTTTTTTAGGCACTGGACTATTTCTCCGTAACAGCATTTCTCCTCTGCTCAGTATCCTTATGTGCTCAGAGGTGAGGTTCCTGTGTGTGCTGCGTGTCAGCGATATTTCCTGCGCTCCAAATATGAGCCAGACTGAGCCCTGACACATTCAGGGCGGAGCAACTCCTAAATTAGTGTCATGGTTAGATTGTTAAATCCCACCACAAACTTTAGTGTTTTGTAAACTCTGTTTTCTGTTCACTTTACCCCTCCTCTTTGCTAGAACGATGAACTTGCTGACTATAGTCTTGATGTTGCTATACATCGTCTTCGCCTGGATGTATGCTGCGTACCTCCTCGTCATGTTGATGAACTGGACCTATACCGGCCACAAAGTTTTCAACGGCATACTTGGTAAAGCCAATTTCGCATTTAAGGATTAGATAGATTTTAATTGTGACACTGTAAGGCTTTTTGAATTGTCATCAGATAGTGTGATGCCATCACTGTCAGTGACTTTGATTTTCCTTTCCATAAAACTATACTTGTTATATAGCAGCCTTAATAGCAGTAAATCGCTAATCAATCTGATGTGCTGACTTTGTAATTGCCTTTTACCTTAAACGTCCCTTTCCTTATCTTCGTTTTATTTAACTTGTTTCACCTCTATTTACTTCACTATGTTATTGTCGTTTTATTTAATTCCTGTCATCTCTCTGCCCTCCCCATTTCTCCCTCCCTTTTCCACTGCATTTTGCTTATTTACCTTCTAACTCTCATTTCACTCTCTCTGTCTCTCTCTTTGTCTCTCTCTCTCTCCAACACCTATTTTTCCTCATTCTCTGTGTGTGTCATACTGTATCTCCCCTCACCCTGTGCTCCTTTCCTCCCTCAGGTTTTGTTAACGTTTTGTGGTGGATCGTCTGGTGCTGGATGAGAGGTAGTTTGGCCAACGGATGGCCCAGACACATTATCCATTGTTTTTTTCAGATGTGGTTCCTGGCTTCCCTGTCTCTTTTCGAGTTACTTGACATGTCGTCATCCCACATCTGGTGGCTCGTTGATGGCCATACCTTCTGGCACGTTCTTATCTCTCCCTATCAGTACTGGTAAGACGCTGCTGTTTATGTCAAGAAATGCTGTTGAGAGCTTGGGACGCTTTGGAAAATCATACAGAGACAGCCCTAGAGCAGAGAGAGGAGACAGCAGAGATGCCCGTAGGACAGAGAGAGGAGAGACCAGTAGGGCAGAGAAAGAAAAGACTTGCTAGAGTTGCCAGGTGGATTCAAACTCATATCCTTGTGATTCGCAAGTCGTGGACCTGCTGTCTGAACCACCAGGTACCACTTGGTGACATTTTCTTTTGCATCATACTGCTGTGTTGTGTAAAATTGTTCTTGAGCAACAAACCCAATAATCTTGTTTCTTCTGAGTGAACCTGATCATCCTCTGAAGAACTGGAACAGAATTAACATGATATTACACTTTAACATCTGCAGGGCTCTTTTTAAGAACACGACTAACAAAAATGTTATTTCTCAATCTACTCATTCTACTGTACACTCAGGAGAGCACCACCAGTTTCCACACCACCAAAGACACAGACTTCACCTTGATAGAACCCACCGGTGACCTGCGACCTGTCACACTGGACCACAACGACCACGGCCGCTGTGGGGGGAAACTTACCGAACCCTCTGAGGACTATCAAACAATGTTGCTGTCTGCCACCCTCTTCCAGCCTTCCTTCATTGGTGAGTTGTGTTTATATGTGTACCATGTGCAATTTCGAAATAGGTGATAACCTATTCCTTCCGCCATGGTTTCTTCTTTTTTTTCTTTTTTCTTTTTGTTAAACAATTTTGAATAAATGATTTCTTTACTCTTCCTAATTTTGCCTGCTATTCTGCATTGCTACAGTTTTCAAATGATGTAGTCTTTATTGCATAACCCCTTAAGCAAAAAGGTAATTGTTTTCATTGCCTTTCTTCCCAGTGTTCAACGTATTTTGCTCAGGAGATGACGGTTGGATAAAATATGGACCCTTGTTATGAGCATCCCAGACAGCACAAGTAAGTAGTTTTTTGTTTGACATTGATTTTTTTTGCTTCCCAGAACCGATGCTAATAGTAAGTTAATAATCGCTAACCGTTAACTCATTCCCTGCCTAAACAATGCTTGCAAATGTGCCCATGCTCTGGGCGGGTGTGTAAGCGAGCCTTCTAAACAAATTATTCATTGTAGCCGATAAATAGATCACATAGTTGTTCAGTATTGATTAATATTGCATATACAGCCTCTTTGTTTTCATGGTGTCCTTAGTAATACATTTACTCTGTGTGCTGCTGCAGCTTTGTTCTGCATATCAAATCATTGTGTTTTGTTGCTCAGTTTTGTTGCTGCTGTTTTAATGTGACTATAAAGACTACATTAGGTCATTCTGGTTGTAATTTACCCATTCCATTATGTCATTCTCACCTACGGCATTTAATTGAGGAAGAGACAATGCAACACAATATTCTGCACATAATGTCCCCTTAGGTAAGTGTTGCTCAGATTGGACATGTGATAAGGACTGCAACTACCGCTGCATGTGGGAAACAGTAGAGTCTTTCCAGAAGGAGGGGAAAGTGGTCCCAAAGTTCCACGGCACGGTATGTATGTAGTTCTCACTCATTCTGTGGTCATACAGGTCATACAGTAGTCTGCGAGTGTTTACACTAATACGAAGGTCCTTACACACGGGGAACCTGATGGATAAACAATCCGAAAATGTTTCGCATCAAACCATTATACTTATAGTTAATGCATCATTCATTCAGGTTGATGATTTTATTCGCAATGACAAATCAACTGTAAATTTGAAAAGCAATTATGTCACTTTATCAGTGTGTAATATTCACGTTCTTTGTGAATGTACTCAACACAAACACAACACAAAATATTTAGTCTTGGGTGAATCACTAATATATATATATGTATATAAATACATATGTATGTATGTATATAAATGACATAGTTCAACGTTGAAAATGGGTGGAATTCCCCTTTAACGTTGTCAATAATTAATTTAACATTCATACCAACAGTAGCTTTCATTTAAGTTGAACACCTGCTCTTCAATTGTGTGATCTAGCCATTTTTAAGTTTGATATAATTACGTCTTGTACTGTGGTTACTGCTTACGCCTCATTCATTTATGTCTAATAATGATATATTTCATGTTGTCCACAGTGGCCGTTGATACGTGTGTGGTGTCTTCAGCAGCCAGTAGCTGCCATGGCCTGTGTGTTCAATTCTTTGGTTTGCCTTTATGCGCTATGGATGTGCCACCGTCAAGTACAAATGCCCAGCCCTTTGAAGATTGCCGTGACAGTGCAGCAATGTGTGAGAAGGAAATTTGAAATTACTCAAAACATAGTGATATCGAAATGTTATTCCTAATCTGTACTTGGCACGTTTAATGAAAAAAGGCATTTAAACAGTCTGTGCTGCTCCAGTGCTGTCCTTCTCACCACTAATGCTTGTATGTTGTATAATGCATTTGACATCATTGTGTGATTATTTATGTTTGTGATTACCTAGGCGTGCCTTTTTGCCTGGTTGATGGCCTCTCTGTTTCATGCCATGGGGAACAACGTTACTGAGGTAAAATCCAAAACGCTGAGACACTGAACATCACTCTTCTGAGATGATGATGATGATGATGAAGAAGAAGCATTCATGTATTCATTACTGTCTTCTCTGCATGAAGAGTTTCTGTTGTAGCTTGCCAAACCATCTCGCAGGATATTAGAAAGCCTTTTTTGTTTGTTCGGTGAAGGGGATTAGCCAAATTGTAAATCTAATGCCATTACTCAATAGTATCTCAATAAGTTGCTGTACTGTACATTGTCCTTGAATTAAAAACAGCAGATTTTGACGAGATTATGTTCTTTTAACTCTCTCAGTGCCAGACCCCGAGTTATCCCGAGTTTTAGGGTTATACCCTCAGTGCCAGAACGAGAAATCCCGAGTTAATTTTTTTTTTTTTTTTTTTAATATGTTCAGAACCCAAGATATCATTATCTGAAGATTTGCAGCTCCATCCACTCTTTGTTTAACCTATAACTGAAAAAGGCTGTATCTCGCTTCCTAAGCACTTTTTTTTTACTTTGAAAAAAAAAGAGAAAAAAGTTGGCATGGTTCGCAATATTTTTTTTTTTTCATTGGCACTGAGAGAGTTAATGCTGATTTACCCGTATAACCAAGATACTTTAGGTCTTGATGTTTTGTATACCTTCTACAGTATGTGTTTCTCCCTTTTTTTTAGGCACTGGACTATTTCTCCGTAACAGCATTTCTCCTCTGCTCAGTATCCTTATGTGCTCAGAGGTGAGGTTCCTGTGTGTGCTGCGTGTCAGCGATATTTCCTGCGCTCCAAATATGAGCCAGACTGAGCCCTGACACATTCAGGGCGGAGCAACTCCTAAATTAGTGTCATGGTTAGATTGTTAAATCCCACCACAAACTTTAGTGTTTTGTAAACTCTGTTTTCTGTTCACTTTACCCCTCCTCTTTGCTAGAACGATGAACTTGCTGACTATAGTCTTGATGTTGCTATACATCGTCTTCGCCTGGATGTATGCTGCGTACCTCCTCGTCATGTTGATGAACTGGACCTATACCGGCCACAAAGTTTTCAACGGCATACTTGGTAAAGCCAATTTCGCATTTAAGGATTAGATAGATTTTAATTGTGACACTGTAAGGCTTTTTGAATTGTCATCAGATAGTGTGATGCCATCACTGTCAGTGACTTTGATTTTCCTTTCCATAAAACTATACTTGTTATATAGCAGCCTTAATAGCAGTAAATCGCTAATCAATCTGATGTGCTGACTTTGTAATTGCCTTTTACCTTAAACGTCCCTTTCCTTATCTTCGTTTTATTTAACTTGTTTCACCTCTATTTACTTCACTATGTTGTTGTCGTTTTATTTAATTCCTGTCAACTCTCTGCCCTCCCCATTTCTCCCTCCCTTTTCCACTGCACTTTCCACTTACCTTCTAACTCTCATTTCACTCTCTCTGTCTCTCTCTTTGTCTCTCTCTCTCTCCAACACCTATTTTTCCTCATTCTCTGTGTGTGTCATACTGTATCTCCCCTCACCCTGTGCTCCTTTCCTCCCTCAGGTTTTGTTAACGTTTTGTGGTGGATCGTCTGGTGCTAGTTTGGCCAACGGATGGCCCAGACGCATTATCCATTGTTTTTTTCAGATGTGGTTCCTGGCTTCCCTGTCTCTTTTCGAGTTACTTGACATGTCGTCATCCCGCATCTGGTGGCTCGTTGATGGCCATACCTTCTGGCACGTTCTTATCTCTCCCTATCAGTACTGGCTCTACTGGTAAGATGCTGCTGTTTATGTCAAGAAATGCTGTTGAGAGATTGGGACGCTTTGGAAAATCATACAGAGACAGCCCTAGAGCAGAGAGAGGAGACAGCAGAGATGCCCGTAGGACAGAGAGAGGAGAGACCAGTAGGGCAGAGAAAGAAAAGACTTGCTAGAGTTGCCAGGTGGATTCAAACTCATATCCTTGTGATTCGCAAGGCGTGGACCTGCTGTCTGAACCACCAGGTACCACTTGGTGACATTTTCTTTTGCATCATACTGCTGTGTTGTGTAAAATTGTTCTTGAGCAACAAACCCAATAATCTTGTTTCTTCTGAGTGAACCTGATCATCCTCTGAAGAACTGGAACAGAATTAACATGATATTACACTTCTTTAACATCTGCAGGGCTCTTTTTAAGAACACGACTAACAAAAATGTTATTTTTCAATCTACTCATTCTACTGTACACTCAGGAGAGCACCACCAGTTTCCACACCACCAAAGACACAGACTTCACCTTGATAGAACCCACCGGTGACCTGCGACCTGTCACACTGGACCACAACGACCACGGCCGCTGTGGGGGGAAACTTACCGAACCCTCTGAGGACTATCAAACAATGTTGCTGTCTGCCACCCTCTTCCAGCCTTCCTTCATTGGTGAGTTGTGTTTATATGTGTACCATGTGCAATTTCGAAATAGGTGATAACCTATTCCTTCCGCCATGGTTTCTTCTTTTTTCTTTTTGTTAAACAATTTTGAATAAATGATTTCTTTACTCTTCCTAATTTTGCCTGCTATTCTGCATTGCTACAGTTTTCAAATGATGTAGTCTTTATTACATAACCCCTTAAGCAAAAAGGTAATTGTTTTCATTGCCTTTCTTCCCAGTGTTCAACGTATTTTGCTCAGGAGATGACGGTTGGATAAAATATGGACCCTTGTTATGAGCATCCCAGACAGCACAAGTAAGTACCGTAGTCTGTTCTCTTCCCCATTATATGTGAAAATAGTGCTTGTGTTCACTGCTAATCCTTCTGTGGTGTGTTTGATTTGATTCCAGGTGCAGCAAACGGGGAAAGGACTGACATGCATTTCAGGATGAGGGGTACCAAAGGAAGATGGAGAGCTGGTTCCTGACACCATGCAGCCAACAAGTCTACTTTTGAAAAGGCTGAGTGAAAGACTAGATTCCACTCTGGATTACACCTCAGCCAAGAGATGGCGAATCGGCTGCTGTTATGAACCAAATAACACATT
Organism: Gymnoscopelus braueri; assembly: GCF_963280865.1. Lineage (NCBI taxonomy): Eukaryota > Metazoa > Chordata > Actinopteri > Myctophiformes > Myctophidae > Gymnoscopelus > Gymnoscopelus braueri. The sequence goes on along the minus strand of NC_137615.1, from coordinate 41,623,736 downwards.
TGAACAGGATCATTTCAGATCTTGGACTGAAAGCATCTTCCTTTTTTCTGTAATTTGAGATGTCTTATCTTTATATTGCATTACAGTAGGTAGATTTCTGTAAGATATGAAGTATCCCTTTCAACAAGTTCATACAGATTAAATACTTAATTGAGCACACAACATCCATGGTCTTCATTTGTCTTAATTTGTGAAGTATGCCACTCTGCTGCCAGTGGGGTTGCCCATATCTGTTTAATCTGATTTCAGATCAAAGCGGACTGCATCTCAATCCACACCCGTCCATCTTACAGTACATATGTCATGCGTCACACATGTTATAGATATGCGTTTCCTTGCCTGCAACCACTTTCCACCTGGCATCCCTATTTTGTCGCAGTGCGACCCACTGTGAGCATAGAGATCCACTATGTTCACTCTTTTGGAAATGGGGCTTAAGTGTTGGGCAGGAGTAGGACGGAGGCTCCCCCTGGTGGGTCTCATTGCCGCGAAATGAGCCAGACACATACAGCACCAGTGACAAGACACAGAATAAGGGATGTAATGAAATCAAGTCCTACCCACATACATAATATGCCAACACAATGAGGGAAAAAAACAATAAACGGCAATAGAAAACACATCCGTGTTTTCCAAAAGGATGGTAAGCGTCCTAATGTCAGCAACGATTCATCTTCAACTTCATCATCATAATATAAAATATATATATATTCTCCATATCTTTTATAGAGCAATAAAAGAGACTCACTGACAGCTTCATTCATTTTGTGACAGACATCCGTTACAAACTTGAAGCAGCATTTACGTCTGTCAGATGATGGAGTCTCCTCTGAAGTGAAGGTCTCTGCATATTCGGCCAGTGGCCCATCCTGGGCTTGAGGTGATGGAGGTGGAGTGATGATGATGTTTTCATCTCTTGTCCTCGTCTCCTCCAAGGTAGGGGGCGGTTGACCCTGTTGATGTTCGGTAGCCATTGAAATCCGAGATGATAGTTGTAATGACAAGCTCAGTTGTGATACACAACGTATTGAGCACCTTTCACCGAATGAATGAGAACCGTGTTATTCTTATATAAATAAAGGCAAGGTATCGTCAGCTATGATGTCATTACTGTGACATCAGGCATGGCCATATTTGGACATAATCCAGGCGCGCGCACACACACACACACACACACTATGGCAGAAAATGTAATGCGGCACAAACAGGGCCTATAAGTTGTGTCATCATGATCCAAGGAATCAAGGGAAAAGAGATGACGATTGTACGACCAACGGTTCAATAGTTTTAGGCCAAAACGTGAAGTGGGCTGTTAGCTCAACAATGAGGAGATTTGAACAATTTTGGATAAAGGTTCATCCTTGGCTTAGTGGGAATGTGCGTGGTAAGTTTCACAGCAATTGGGCGCATCATTCATGATGTGGGGCCACCCACATCTTAAAGGCCAGCCCCACAAGCTTTGGAAGCCAATCATAGCCAATTGGAATGAACTATAAGATATGTGACAGATACTGTACGTCTTGATCACATGACTACAGAGATCATTTATGTGAGGTTTGGACAACATCTGTAGTAGTAACAAAAAGAAAATCACAAAAATCTGTCTCATGGTGGCGCTATAACTAACCGATTTGAAAATAAATTAAGTGGAGATTCTTCCTTGGCCTACTGGGAGTGTGCATTTAAAGATTCTCGCGTCCTGTCAAGCGGTGCTTGTAGCATGTCGTGCAAAACAGGCCCCTCCAGCAAACTTTGAAAGCTAATCTTAGTAAATCGGATTAGAATCCGAAAACTCTGACAGATACATCTTGATCTCATGACCACAGAGATAATGTGTACCAATTTGGGTGTGTTTTGGACAAAATTGGAGGAGTACTAGCAAAAACTGTGTTTTGCCGTGGCTTATTTGGGGAGTTCCGTAATGATCCAAGTGGGAAGCTTCTAAGAAGCCAATCTTAGCCAATCAGGATGGAATATGAAAAATCGGACAGATCCGTCTTGATCACATGACTAGAGGTAATGTGTACCGTTTTGCGTGGTGTTTGGACAAAATCTGTAGGAGTAATGCAAAGAAATAGGTTTTGCAGAAATCGGCCTCCTGGTGGCGCTATAACAGGCCGATGTGAGAAATTTGGGGCAGAGGTTTTTACTTGGCCACATGCATGCACAGTTTCCAATCGGTTCAATGGTGCCGGAGATTAGCTGCTTACACACTGATACATGGATGGATTGGACAGGGGCGAAAACACAGTCTTGTCTTGGCCTCGCCTTCGGCGAAATACACTGCACTAGAATATACAAGAAACTATACCTTAGAGAAAAAGCTAAAAGGGCTTTCTAAGCCATCAAAAGGAAAATCAATCCCAAATTAAAATCTGGCTAAAGATATTAGACTCCGTTATAGAACCCATTTCCCGCTATATGGTTGTGAGGTTTGGGGTGCCCTTGCCAACATGGGACACCAAACTGAACTAAGACTCTTCAAATCCATTCTCCGCGCCTGGCTTCCAAGAGAAGCACCCAAAGTACACAAAATGTGGTGGAAACAGAGCTACACCTTCTAACCACCATTAATAAAAGCGGCTTTAATCGTCCGAGCTGCTCCAGTGTGTTCTCTTCTACACCTGCCAAAGACATCAGAGACACAAACTTGCAACAGATTACAAACACCCAAAGAGAGTTGTAAAACATGAAACTCCCACACTTGCTGGGAGAAACCATGTGCAAACACAGCAGCAAGATGCTGTGACAAGAGAAGGATATACAATGGAATAAAACTACCTTGAGGACTGCTAATCATTATGTTGTCCTGCACTATCTGCACCGAGTTGATCTCGGACATAGAATTGCCATACATTACATTACGCTTTTTGTATGCTATTTTAAATACTTTTGAAAAATTCCTATTTGTCCCAAAACATTGGATACCAAGTGATCCTGAAGAATTGCTGCTATTTGTTTCTAAAATCTTTACACCAAGCTACCCATGTCTAAATGTATATTTAACTATTTCTGACAGCAAATAAACATTAGTGGTCTGGTAACAGTTTCTTCCAAGTTGCAATGTGACATATAGCTCTGTTTCCATAATGCTGCAATACCTTCAATTGTATACATTTCTTAGTAGTTTTTTTTATTGTTTTTATTTATGTGTCTGACACTTGCTTTGGCAATGTAAACATGTTTTCTCATGCCAAAAAAAGCTCTTTTGATTTGACATTGTGTGAGATGGCTGACCAGCAGGAGGGTGTGGTGGTGATTTTGCCTACACAGTAAAAGTGTTTATTTAACTCTTAGACCCTTTGGGTGAGTTTTGAGATATTTTCAAATGAAAACTACAGATTTGGCTGTGTACTAGTAAAAACGTGTTTGTTGTGGGAGGAAAAGATTTTTTTAAATGTGATTGCCTTGTGGTTCGATAAGATATTGCATACAACACAGGCCTGGATCCAGTTCAGGATCCTTGCCATATGTTGACCCCCATCTTGCTACACTATTCTGTCTAGTAAGTGGTCTTACAGTCCTTTAAATATTTACCTTTACTTTAATACCTTAGTAGTGTGTATGGTGTGTATGATATACACATGTAGGGTTTTGCAAGTGGGCCCCCCAAAACTAGGCTAAACAATAAGATTTTTTAAAATAATATAAGGTTAATATAAAAAATATCAATAATGGGGGCGCCCGCTGGCCTACCGCTCCAGGCGCATACCACGTACGCTGGTAATCCAGCTTGACAGCATGTCGCGGGTACCTTTACTGTGTGACACCCCCCCATCTCTCTCCCCATTTCCTGTCCTGTCAAATAAAGGCATAAAAAGCCCAAAAAAATATTTAATCTCCGTCGCGTGGCTCGTGCCTCTATGTGCACAAAAGAACAGATCTATAAGCTAAGCTGATGACACGCCATGACGCAGTGCGTTGATAGCTTGTATGTCTGTTTTTTTGGTTAGGCGTCGCCACCACTAGGGGGGCCACAGAGATTCCTTGTCCCAGGGCCCAGAATTTGGTGCACTGCTACGCCACCCACCCATCGATCCATCCTACTAGTTAATATGGGATTTTAAACAGGGCCTCAAGGCACTGTGCATTGATTAACCATGGCAAATGACAGTAACAGGTTTCATGTAAATGTGTTGTCTCTCCCACATAATTTTTCGAAGAAACTGGTGAAGATACAGATACAGGAAGAGTTGGCACCTAAACATTAGTCACCTCAATGTTAAATTGTCTCTTTCATTCCAAAATGTAAAAAAACTAAAACACAAACAAAACAAAAACTAGAAAAGTATGCTCCCCTGAGCGCAGATCGCCACCAGGCCTGGTTGCCTATACCCAGGGCCTGCAAAATGTGGAGGTGGTCATAGCCAATTGAATCAATGGAATCTGCTAAATATGACTGATAGATATTGATCACATGACTCTAGAGATAATATGTACTGACTTGTGTGAGTTTTGGACAAGATTTGTTGGAGTAGTAGCAAAAAGTGTGTTTTTACGAAAACGCGATATGGCGGAAAATGTAGTCTGGCACAAATGGCCGGGGCCTATACTCGGGGCGAGGAAGGTTGTATAACCTGCTGCTGGGTGGTAATTAGTGGGGCTCCTTTCCGGAGGTTGATAGCGCAGTTGTATGGCCAGTGCGGCGGCATATGTTCCCCTAGCCATGGTTCACATGACGCTTGTATGACAGTCATGTTTCAGGGTTAATGTTCCCCGGGTCCTATGTTCCCCGCTTTCCTCGGGAGAGCGGGGAACATAGGACCTAACCTAAACCTAACCCTAACCTTAGTGGGGGAATATAGAACCCGGGGAACATATGACCCCAGCAGCGACAGTGTTTGCTGAACGCAGGGGCTGGGTCATGATAAACGGCAGGTGGGCTACTGATGACAGATCTGGTGGTAAGGGTTCTGGGGTGGAGCGAGGAACACACAGTGTGGAAAAAAGTGGAATGTAAACAGTTAGCATGACAGAAAGTAGGCTACTCCATGATGTCACCTTTCCAGTGGACCTGTCAATGTGCGGTTTGTGCAGCGTCCGTCAACCAAGGATGGCCAAGAACCAGGGGGGAGAGCCAGGACAGTCCATTAGGCTGATCTGATGGTAACCAGAGATACGCAGGTTGACCGGCGCAGTTCTATCATAGACCTTGGCGAGGAGTTGACCATTGAGGGTGTTGGCTTCCACAAGCGAGTCGAGTGCCACCGTGTCCATGCCCAGCTGGGTATTTACAAATGATAAATATTTAACTAATCTGAGTCACTGGATTCATGTGAAGATGGGGATGGGGAGGGGGAAGAAAATAATTCAGCTTCTCAACAAAAGACTCTATTATCTATTTACATTTTTATGGCACAAGAAGCTTTTCCACTAGACCAGTGATTCTCAACCTTTTAAATTTCAAGGACCCCCAGTTTGATATGCATTAGATCATAACGTTTTATCTCTGGGACCCCAATCTACTCTATACAATCTTTTTACAAGTCTTCATTTAACTCTGAGAGTGTACAAATGAACAAATTGGACCCGTAAGCCCATGTTATTGTATTGTTATTGTACACATTAATTGTGTTACTTCACAGTAAAATGCAGTGATATGCAATTCACATGCTGTGATAGTGAGTCTAGGCCTACTAGTAGTAGTAATAGTTGTTGTTGTTGTTTTTGTTTAATTTCTTTCTTTCTTTCTTTTTTTTTCTTTTTTTTTTACAGTGGTGGGATTAGGGATTTTACTAAGAGGTATGGTATTTGAAGAGGCCTGCTTTGGAACTTCAGCTAGAACATCTCATACTGTCACATCTTCACCAGCCAGTAGAGGGAGTCCTTTTCCATGGACCAGGTGACAGGTACTCCCACCATCAACTACAGTAGCATACAGTACATAAAATAGTAGTATTTGATGCATAGTCAATAATGTATTCTTATGCATCAGCCTGTTTGTTATACTTCATAAAAGGTAGGTTTATAGCTCTATATTCTACTACTACTCATTGCTGTACTGTGTTTGTTCAATAACAGGAGTCTCCCTGTCTCTCCGGCTCTTTACAGAAAATGCATTTTCAGGTCAGGATACCAATTTTATCCAATCAGTAGAGAGAATTTGGGTCATATCAAAGACTCAGCACTCAGCATCAAGTCCCTGCGACATACTAGCGTCATCATTTCCAGGGGGTGTACTTGTACATCAAGCTGCCTCACGCTACAGAAACAGGAGATAGGCTCCTGACCTATGGGCCTCATGGCTCGGCAAGCCTTACTTACTCAGTAGAGAGAACTCAGGATACAGATTAAAAAAGTGAAATAGGAAGTGATGGCACAAAGAAATGAGCCGACAAAATTGGAACAGTAACACTATACAGTTGAAGCTGATAAATGGGTACTCTCTCATGGACCTGCTGTCTGAACCACCAGGTACCACTTGGTGCCATTTTTTTTTGCATCATACTGCTGTGTTGTGTAAAATTGTTCTTGAGCAACAAACCCAATAATGTTGTTTCTTCTGAGTGAACTTGATCATCCTCTGAAGAACTGGAACAGAATTAACATGATATTACACTTCTTTAACATCTGCAGGGCTCTTTTTAAGAACACGACTAACAAAAATGTTATTTCTCAATCTACTCATTCTACTGTACACTCAGGAGAGCACCACCAGTTTCCACACCGCCAAAGACACAGACTGTCACACTGGACCACAACGACCACGGCCGCTGTGGGGGGAAACTTACCGAACCCTCTGAGGACTATCAAACGATGTTGCTGTCTGCCACCCTCTTCCAGCCTTCCTTCATTGGTGAGTTGTGTTTATATGTGTACAATGTGCAATTTCGAAATAGGTGATAACCTATTCCTTCCGCCATGGCTTCTTCTTTTTTTTCTTTTTTCTTTTTGTTAAACAATTTTGAATAAATGATTTCTTTACTCTTCCTAATTTTGCCTGCTATTCTGCATTGCTACAGTTTTCAAATGATGTAGTCTTTATTACATAACCCCTTAAGCAAAAAGGTAATTGTTTTCATTGCCTTTCTTCCCAGTGTTCAACATATTTTGCTCAGGAGATGGTTGGATAAAATATGGACCCTTGTTATGAGCATCCCAGACAGCACAAGTAAGTAGTCTGTTCTCTTCCCCATTATATGTGAAAATAGTGCTTGTGTTCACTGCTAATCCTTCTGTGGTGTGTTTGATTTGATTCCAGGTGCAGCAAACGGGGAAAGGACTGACATGCATTTCAGGATGAGGGGTACCAAAGGAAGATGGAGAGCTGGTTCCTGACACCATGCAGCCAACACGTCTACTGCAGCCTGATCTTTTGAAAAGGCTGAGTGAAAGACTAGATTCCATTCTGGATTACACCTCAGCCAAGAGATGGCGAATCGGCTGCTGTTATGAACCAAATAACACATTTGAACAGGATCATTTCAGATCTTGGACTGAAAGCATCTTCCTTTTTTTTTGTTTGACATTGAATTTTTTTGCTTCCCAGAACCGATGCTAATAGTAAGTTAATAATCGCTAACCGTTAACTCATTCCCTGCCTAAACAATGCTTGCAAATGTGCCCATGCTCTGGGCGGGTGTGTAAGCGAGCCTTCTAAACAAATTATTCATTGTAGCCGATAAATAGATCACATAGTTGTTCAGTATTGATTAATATTGCATATACAGCCTCTTTGTTTTCATGGTGTCCACTGCCCTGGGTTCTCAAACTGTCGGGACAACCACCCACGCAAAAAATACAAAAGTGATGTGATGTAACTGTTTTTATTTGTAACATATGCTGAAATTGACTGTGCATGTACATTTGCTGACTGTCTCCTTTACTCACCAACTCACCAGCCATGAAGTGTGTGGCATTGAGTCTGTCCAATCACATTTATCTGAAAATAATTCATGTCTAACTCTGCTACTGTACATTTAACCTTACAATGGCCTTGATTTTAATATAAATACTTAATTGAGCACACAATATCCAATGATCTGAGTCAGCTGTAAAGTAATTTGACTGTAATTTGAGATGTTTTATCTTTATATTGCATTACAGTAGGTAGATTTCTGTAAGATATGAAGTATCCCTTTCAACAAGTTCATACAGATTTCATTTTTATACTTTATTCTTAAAATAGGTTCCATGCAGCTCACAGCTTAAAGCTATTTCTCTTCTCACCCTGGTGAATATCTTAACACACAGTTAGCAACATGGTATAAAAACATAGTATATTATACACTGGAAGATACCCTGACCAGGTGAAGTCAATGACCAGGCTAGGGCGGTATCAAGGTATTAAAGTGGTATTTAGAAAGCCTGAAGGTATGATTGTTAATACAATATTTCCACATAACTATCTTGAGATGTCCAACTACCAGAGCAGTTTATTAGCTACATGATTTAATCTACCACCACCATCTCTGTTGAGATCACTGATGTGTCTGTATCCACCATCACAACAAGTGTTATCAAGTCCTCCACTCAGGCCCGGATTGGACGGTCTGGCACTTCTGGCAGATGCCAGAAGGGCCGGGCAGTCTGGGGCCGCGGCCAACCCTAAAACCGAAATAAAGTCACCAAAAACCCAAAAGAAACTAACATAATCCGTCAATTAACCGCAATTATTCGGCGCCCGCGCGCGAATGGGCCGGTGAAGATCACAAATGCCAGGGCCAATTTTCTGTGCCAGTCCGTGCCTGCCTCCACTCCAGCAAGGTATCCTGAGCCTATGGAAGAAGGACACTTTTTCCTATCTATTCATTATTCTATGGGCCATAAGTATTTAAAAAAGGGATAGTGTACGCACATCCATGTTCCCAGGAGTTGGTCCTGGCCAACAGTCCTGTTCTTATCTACCAGATATCTTGACACCAGAATATTAGTTGAAGTCAGGGGGGAGATGCCACAAAACTTCACTGAATACATGCTGAGGTGGTGTACCCTCAGCTGCCAGGTAAAAGAGATGCAACTTTCAGCAGCTCATGGAAATCCATGTGAATGCAAACTAACCGACTATCCCAATACTAACCCTGATGCTGGGGCTACACCAGATGCATCAATGTGTGTGTATATGCATCGATATTGTATATTTTTTAGTTGTTTGATCAATGTTCATGTGTGTATGAATGGGGGGAAAAAACTGAACTTTCTTATTGACCAAGACCCTGGGAAAGCTAATTCTACAAATACATATTCCAACATATACTCACTCCATCACTCATTGGGTGTCATTTGTCTATATGAACACAAATACAAAAGATTCCATAACACTTTGCCAAAAACATCTAGGCATTAGTTAATTGCATAGTTTCTTATATTAGCAAAAATAGTTGAACCAGTTATAATCTGTCAAGCATGTTTTCTATACATTTCTATTTCGATTAATCTGGACTTTCACTAATGATCCGGGAGCAGTATGGGTTAGCACCCCAGCCTATGTCTTCCGTGACAAAGATGCCCAACAAGTCCACAGTGAGGCCTTTAAGGAGGGCCATTCAAGCAAGCCGCAAGTGGAGCCTGCAGTACCATCGCGGCCAAAGAAACCATCACGCCAGAATGAAATGTTTGGAACGGGGGAGTCTGGTGCAACAATCAGGTCATGGACCTGGTGAGACGAAGGAGGAGCCTAAGCCACAGCATAACACTGTGGCTTCACATTAGTCACTTGGCCCTGTTTACTTAAGTTTGGAATCCTTGACCTTTAAATTAGTTTTAAGCAGTGTTTCCTTTTCAAATTAAACTGTATACGTGCAAATAAATAAAATGAACCGTGCCAACTTGTGGCTTCATTTATTGCGTCTCAATACTTTAACCTCTTTACTTGTTGAGCACAACATTTAAAACAATACTTTCAGGCGGTCTGCCAAGTTTTCCTTCTCCCACCCTGATATATCCTATGTGGAATTCTTTTTTGAATATGACCTTTTTCCTCTTTGCATCCTCACCTCCTACCAGCCTCTTTTCCTCCTTGAACCTTTGCCATTGTAGGCTGCCTTTAGGCACTTTCTCTACCTGCTGCCTTCTTGTGGTTCTTAACAGCAGCAGGTTTCTTAACATGAGGGTGAAGGCTAGATTTAGTTGTCCTCCCAACCTGAACTTCAACAAATTGATTCCGCTTCTTTGTTTTAGCTTTAGGCTTGACGTCTTTACGACGCTTTACACTGTTGATTTCTCTGAATGCTTCACTCTGCTCCCTTTCTCTGCTCAACACTTGTGGCTTCACCTTTAAGTGTAAGACCTTTAATTTGTTGAGCATGGCACCTTAGACTTGCAAGGGCAGCTCTTTCCCAACCAGAGAACCTTTTTAGGTCTAGTAATGTCCCTTCTTCCTTTGCATTGTACACCTGGGCCATTTCTTCTTTTGCCTCTGTGTTGTACACCTTGGCCTTGTGAAGTTCTAGATCATTATCAGTGACCTCTTCCACTTTAACTTCTCCTATGGGTAGCTGCTCTCCTTTCCATGAAAGGTCTGGGCCAGTCAAATTTGAAGCTTTGAGCACATCTGCCGTTAAGCATTTCAAAGCATGATCTGCAGGATTATTTTCAGATTGTATGAAGTGACATTGCTTTTGATCTGTAAGAGACTTTTGGAGTCTGTCTGGACTGTTGGAGGCTTGCAGAGAAACAGTAGCAGTTGGATTTAAAACAGAGCTGACCTCTGGTCGAATTAGTTTCTCTGATCTTTGAATTTGAACCTTTACATTATACACAACCTGTCTTGTCACTAGTATGGATTTGTCCAATTTGTGACACATGTCAGGATCTGGACCATCAATTCTCCTGTAGGCATCATTAACACTGTTCAGTACAGCTACCTTCTGTTCTATTGAAATAATGTGTCCTTGTAGGATGTCAATAGAAGTAGCCTGGTTCCAGACCATAGACCCCGCCCACTCTGAGACTGAAGCTCCACACAGCTTCAGTCTGATAATCAGGCTACAATAGAAGCCTTTTTTTTTGCTTCCCAGAACCGATGCTAATAGTAAGTTAATAATCGCTAACCGTTAACTCATTCCCTGCCTAAACAATGCTTGCAAATGTGCCCATGCTCTGGGCGGGTGTGTAAGCGAGCCTTCTAAACAAATTATTCATTGTAGCCGATAAATAGATCACATAGTTGTTCAGTATTGATTAATATTGCATATACAGCCTCTTTGTTTTCATGGTGTCCACTGCCCTGGGTTCTCAAACTGTCGGGACAACCACCCACGCAAAAAATACAAAAGTGATGTGATGTAACTGTTTTTATTTGTAACATATGCTGAAATTGACTGTGCATGTACATTTGCTGACTGTCTCCTTTACTCACCAACTCACCAGCCATGAAGTGTGTGGCATTGAGTCTGTCCAATCACATTTATCTGAAAATAATTCATGTCTAACTCTGCTACTGTACATTTAACCTTACAATGGCCTTGATTTTAATATAAATACTTAATTGAGCACACAATATCCAATGATCTGAGTCAGCTGTAAAGTAATTTGACTGTAATTTGAGATGTTTTATCTTTATATTGCATTACAGTAGGTAGATTTCTGTAAGATATGAAGTATCCCTTTCAACAAGTTCATACAGATTTCATTTTTATACTTTATTCTTAAAATAGGTTCCATGCAGCTCACAGCTTAAAGCTATTTCTCTTCTCACCCTGGTGAATATCTTAACACACAGTTAGCAACATGGTATAAAAACATAGTATATTATACACTGGAAGATACCCTGACCAGGTGAAGTCAATGACCAGGCTAGGGCGGTATCAAGGTATTAAAGTGGTATTTAGAAAGCCTGAAGGTATGATTGTTAATACAATATTTCCACATAACTATCTTGAGATGTCCAACTACCAGAGCAGTTTATTAGCTACATGATTTAATCTACCACCACCATCTCTGTTGAGATCACTGATGTGTCTGTATCCACCATCACAACAAGTGTTATCAAGTCCTCCACTCAGGCCCGGATTGGACGGTCTGGCACTTCTGGCAGATGCCAGAAGGGCCGGGCAGTCTGGGGCCGCGGCCAACCCTAAAACCGAAATAAAGTCACCAAAAACCCAAAAGAAACTAACATAATCCGTCAATTAACCGCAATTATTCGGCGCCCGCGCGCGAATGGGCCGGTGAAGATCACAAATGCCAGGGCCAATTTTCTGTGCCAGTCCGTGCCTGCCTCCACTCCAGCAAGGTATCCTGAGCCTATGGAAGAAGGACACTTTTTCCTATCTATTCATTATTCTATGGGCCATAAGTATTTAAAAAAGGGATAGTGTACGCACATCCATGTTCCCAGGAGTTGGTCCTGGCCAACAGTCCTGTTCTTATCTACCAGATATCTTGACACCAGAATATTAGTTGAAGTCAGGGGGGAGATGCCACAAAACTTCACTGAATACATGCTGAGGTGGTGTACCCTCAGCTGCCAGGTAAAAGAGATGCAACTTTCAGCAGCTCATGGAAATCCATGTGAATGCAAACTAACCGACTATCCCAATACTAACCCTGATGCTGGGGCTACACCAGATGCATCAATGTGTGTGTATATGCATCGATATTGTATATTTTTTAGTTGTTTGATCAATGTTCATGTGTGTATGAATGGGGGGAAAAAACTGAATTTTCTTATTGACCAAGACCCTGGGAAAGCTAATTCTACAAATACATATTCCAACATATACTCACTCCATCACTCATTGGGTGTCATTTGTCTATATGAACACAAATACAAAAGATTCCATAACACTTTGCCAAAAACATCTAGGCATTAGTTAATTGCATAGTTTCTTATATTAGCAAAAATAGTTGAACCAGTTATAATCTGTCAAGCATGTTTTCTATACATTTCTATTTCGATTAATCTGGACTTTCACTAATGATCCGGGAGCAGTATGGGTTAGCACCCCAGCCTATGTCTTCCGTGACAAAGATGCCCAACAAGTCCACAGTGAGGCCTTTAAGGAGGGCCATTCAAGCAAGCCGCAAGTGGAGCCTGCAGTACCATCGCGGCCAAAGAAACCATCACACCAGAATGAAATGTTTGGAACGGGGGAGTCTGGTGCAACAATCAGGTCATGGACCTGGTGAGACGAAGGAGGAGCCTAAGCCACAGCATAACACTGTGGCTTCACATTAGTCACTTGGCCCTGTTTACTTAAGTTTGGAATCCTTGACCTTTAAATTAGTTTTAAGCAGTGTTTCCTTTTCAAATTAAACTGTATACGTGCAAATAAATAAAATGAACCGTGCCAACTTGTGGCTTCATTTATTGCGTCTCAATACTTTAACCTCTTTACTTGTTGAGCACAACATTTAAAACAATACTTTCAGGCGGTCTGCCAAGTTTTCCTTCTCCCACCCTGATATATCCTATGTGGAATTCTTTTTTGAATATGACCTTTTTCCTCTTTGCATCCTCACCTCCTACCAGCCTCTTTTCCTCCTTGAACCTTTGCCATTGTAGGCTGCCTTTAGGCACTTTCTCTACCTGCTGCCTTCTTGTGGTTCTTAACAGCAGCAGGTTTCTTAACATGAGGGTGAAGGCTAGATTTAGTTACATGTCCTCCCAACCTGAACTTCAACAAATTGATTCCGCTTCTTTGTTTTAGCTTTAGGCTTGACGTCTTTACGACGCTTTACACTGTTGATTTCTCTGAATGCTTCACTCTGCTCCCTTTCTCTGCTCAACACTTGTGGCTTCACCTTTAAGTGTAAGACCTTTAATTTGTTGAGCATGGCACCTTAGACTTGCAAGGGCAGCTCTTTCCCAACCAGAGAACCTTTTTAGGTCTAGTAATGTCCCTTCTTCCTTTGCATTGTACACCTGGGCCATTTCTTCTTTTGCCTCTGTGTTGTACACCTTGGCCTTGTGAAGTTCTAGATCATTATCAGTGACCTCTTCCACTTTAACTTCTCCTATGGGTAGCTGCTCTCCTTTCCATGAAAGGTCTGGGCCAGTCAAATTTGAAGCTTTGAGCACATCTGCCGTTAAGCATTTCAAAGCATGATCTGCAGGATTATTTTCAGATTGTATGAAGTGACATTGCTTTTGATCTGTAAGAGACTTTTGGAGTCTGTCTGGACTGTTGGAGGCTTGCAGAGAAACAGTAGCAGTTGGATTTAAAACAGAGCTGACCTCTGGTCGAATTAGTTTCTCTGATCTTTGAATTTGAACCTTTACATTATACACAACCTGTCTTGTCACTAGTATGGATTTGTCCAATTTGTGACACATGTCAGGATCTGGACCATCAATTCTCCTGTAGGCATCATTAACACTGTTCAGTACAGCTACCTTCTGTTCTATTGAAATAATGTGTCCTTGTAGGATGTCAATAGAAGTAGCCTGGTTCCAGACCATAGACCCCGCCCACTCTGAGACTGAAGCTCCACACAGCTTCAGTCTGATAATCAGGCTACAATAGAAGCCTTTTTTTTTGCTTCCCAGAACCGATGCTAATAGTAAGTTAATAATCGCTAACCGTTAACTCATTCCCTGCCTAAACAATGCTTGCAAATGTGCCCATGCTCTGGGCGGGTGTGTAAGCGAGCCTTCTAAACAAATTATTCATTGTAGCCGATAAATAGATCACATAGTTGTTCAGTATTGATTAATATTGCATATACAGCCTCTTTGTTTTCATGGTGTCCACTGCCCTGGGTTCTCAAACTGTCGGGACAACCACCCACGCAAAAAATACAAAAGTGATGTGATGTAACTGTTTTTATTTGTAACATATGCTGAAATTGACTGTGCATGTACATTTGCTGACTGTCTCCTTTACTCACCAACTCACCAGCCATGAAGTGTGTGGCATTGAGTCTGTCCAATCACATTTATCTGAAAATAATTCATGTCTAACTCTGCTACTGTACATTTAACCTTACAATGGCCTTGATTTTAATATAAATACTTAATTGAGCACACAATATCCAATGATCTGAGTCAGCTGTAAAGTAATTTGACTGTAATTTGAGATGTTTTATCTTTATATTGCATTACAGTAGGTAGATTTCTGTAAGATATGAAGTATCCCTTTCAACAAGTTCATACAGATTTCATTTTTATACTTTATTCTTAAAATAGGTTCCATGCAGCTCACAGCTTAAAGCTATTTCTCTTCTCACCCTGGTGAATATCTTAACACACAGTTAGCAACATGGTATAAAAACATAGTATATTATACACTGGAAGATACCCTGACCAGGTGAAGTCAATGACCAGGCTAGGGCGGTATCAAGGTATTAAAGTGGTATTTAGAAAGCCTGAAGGTATGATTGTTAATACAATATTTCCACATAACTATCTTGAGATGTCCAACTACCAGAGCAGTTTATTAGCTACATGATTTAATCTACCACCACCATCTCTGTTGAGATCACTGATGTGTCTGTATCCACCATCACAACAAGTGTTATCAAGTCCTCCACTCAGGCCCGGATTGGACGGTCTGGCACTTCTGGCAGATGCCAGAAGGGCCGGGCAGTCTGGGGCCGCGGCCAACCCTAAAACCGAAATAAAGTCACCAAAAACCCAAAAGAAACTAACATAATCCGTCAATTAACCGCAATTATTCGGCGCCCGCGCGCGAATGGGCCGGTGAAGATCACAAATGCCAGGGCCAATTTTCTGTGCCAGTCCGTGCCTGCCTCCACTCCAGCAAGGTATCCTGAGCCTATGGAAGAAGGACACTTTTTCCTATCTATTCATTATTCTATGGGCCATAAGTATTTAAAAAAGGGATAGTGTACGCACATCCATGTTCCCAGGAGTTGGTCCTGGCCAACAGTCCTGTTCTTATCTACCAGATATCTTGACACCAGAATATTAGTTGAAGTCAGGGGGGAGATGCCACAAAACTTCACTGAATACATGCTGAGGTGGTGTACCCTCAGCTGCCAGGTAAAAGAGATGCAACTTTCAGCAGCTCATGGAAATCCATGTGAATGCAAACTAACCGACTATCCCAATACTAACCCTGATGCTGGGGCTACACCAGATGCATCAATGTGTGTGTATATGCATCGATATTGTATATTTTTTAGTTGTTTGATCAATGTTCATGTGTGTATGAATGGGGGGAAAAAACTGAATTTTCTTATTGACCAAGACCCTGGGAAAGCTAATTCTACAAATACATATTCCAACATATACTCACTCCATCACTCATTGGGTGTCATTTGTCTATATGAACACAAATACAAAAGATTCCATAACACTTTGCCAAAAACATCTAGGCATTAGTTAATTGCATAGTTTCTTATATTAGCAAAAATAGTTGAACCAGTTATAATCTGTCAAGCATGTTTTCTATACATTTCTATTTCGATTAATCTGGACTTTCACTAATGATCCGGGAGCAGTATGGGTTAGCACCCCAGCCTATGTCTTCCGTGACAAAGATGCCCAACAAGTCCACAGTGAGGCCTTTAAGGAGGGCCATTCAAGCAAGCCGCAAGTGGAGCCTGCAGTACCATCGCGGCCAAAGAAACCATCACACCAGAATGAAATGTTTGGAACGGGGGAGTCTGGTGCAACAATCAGGTCATGGACCTGGTGAGACGAAGGAGGAGCCTAAGCCACAGCATAACACTGTGGCTTCACATTAGTCACTTGGCCCTGTTTACTTAAGTTTGGAATCCTTGACCTTTAAATTAGTTTTAAGCAGTGTTTCCTTTTCAAATTAAACTGTATACGTGCAAATAAATAAAATGAACCGTGCCAACTTGTGGCTTCATTTATTGCGTCTCAATACTTTAACCTCTTTACTTGTTGAGCACAACATTTAAAACAATACTTTCAGGCGGTCTGCCAAGTTTTCCTTCTCCCACCCTGATATATCCTATGTGGAATTCTTTTTTGAATATGACCTTTTTCCTCTTTGCATCCTCACCTCCTACCAGCCTCTTTTCCTCCTTGAACCTTTGCCATTGTAGGCTGCCTTTAGGCACTTTCTCTACCTGCTGCCTTCTTGTGGTTCTTAACAGCAGCAGGTTTCTTAACATGAGGGTGAAGGCTAGATTTAGTTACATGTCCTCCCAACCTGAACTTCAACAAATTGATTCCGCTTCTTTGTTTTAGCTTTAGGCTTGACGTCTTTACGACGCTTTACACTGTTGATTTCTCTGAATGCTTCACTCTGCTCCCTTTCTCTGCTCAACACTTGTGGCTTCACCTTTAAGTGTAAGACCTTTAATTTGTTGAGCATGGCACCTTAGACTTGCAAGGGCAGCTCTTTCCCAACCAGAGAACCTTTTTAGGTCTAGTAATGTCCCTTCTTCCTTTGCATTGTACACCTGGGCCATTTCTTCTTTTGCCTCTGTGTTGTACACCTTGGCCTTGTGAAGTTCTAGATCATTATCAGTGACCTCTTCCACTTTAACTTCTCCTATGGGTAGCTGCTCTCCTTTCCATGAAAGGTCTGGGCCAGTCAAATTTGAAGCTTTGAGCACATCTGCCGTTAAGCATTTCAAAGCATGATCTGCAGGATTATTTTCAGATTGTATGAAGTGACATTGCTTTTGATCTGTAAGAGACTTTTGGAGTCTGTCTGGACTGTTGGAGGCTTGCAGAGAAACAGTAGCAGTTGGATTTAAAACAGAGCTGACCTCTGGTCGAATTAGTTTCTCTGATCTTTGAATTTGAACCTTTACATTATACACAACCTGTCTTGTCACTAGTATGGATTTGTCCAATTTGTGACACATGTCAGGATCTGGACCATCAATTCTCCTGTAGGCATCATTAACACTGTTCAGTACAGCTACCTTCTGTTCTATTGAAATAATGTGTCCTTGTAGGATGTCAATAGAAGTAGCCTGGTTCCAGACCATAGACCCCGCCCACTCTGAGACTGAAGCTCCACACAGCTTCAGTCTGATAATCAGGCTACAATAGAAGCCTTGTTTATGAGAGCCCTTTTAGTGCTTGCGCCTTCCACTGTTCATTAACACAATAATAGTTAGCCAACAATTCAAAGCTGCAAGATTCTAATAATTCTGTAGCAGTTCCATTTGCACATTAGGCTCAGTTATTTGCGACATTTTATTTAACAACTTTCACTTGTGCACAACAAAATTGAACCAGTAAGTAAGCTACAATTAAAACACATAATTTCTGATTTAAGCCACTGTAGTTCAATCAAACCCTTTTAAAGATTTGCAAACATTGTCCATACAAATTGGGCAGCACTTCAAGTGGTCAAAAACTTTGAACCGTGCATAACAAATTTCCTTAGATCAATGACCATTTGCACAACAAAAAGCGTTTACCTAAAATGAATAGGCTAAATGAAAGCAGTCACTTCATCTTCTTCAAATGAAAGCAGTCTCTTTGCCAGTTCATTGTTTTTATTCTTCAAAGTTCTTTTTTTTCTCCTTCTTCTTTTCTCCTACACAGTTCCTTAATAGTTCAGTCTTTGTGTGTCACCTTTCAGAACACTCTTCTTGTGTAGTGTACATACCTGTCGTTCCCTATTTAGGACTGACCGTGGGTAGCTACCTGGGACGTAAGTCGGGGCTTGATCAACCCTGGCTGGGTCACCTGGGCGAGGGTGTATGTTGCGAGACCCGAAACATCCTATGACCCCAGGCTACAACACTGATGATACGTCCCAGGTGCATCCATGTGATGTTTTTTCGTTATGTTTTGAACAAACGAATGAACTGCGGGGTCTTTAAACGTGGCGGGTTGGCTGAGTGTTTGTTGGGCAGGCCAAAAGATGTCCATCGGACCACCGTGCAGCTCCGAGTTGAGCTGCGAGTGCGTGTCGAAACTCTTGTGTTCGGCACAGCTCCTCGCGGCTCCGAAGTGGCTGCAGGGCAGGCTGTAGACTCCACGCAGGCTGGCTGTGTCTCGCTTGACTGCCTTGTTGCAGCAAGTTTGACTGCCGTGGATTTCCAGGTGCCGAGGTTGACTGCCGTGGATTCTTTGCAGTCCGGTCGAACTGCGTGGATCGATCTTGCACTCGAGTTGTACTTCTTGCGACAAGTTTTACTATCACTGCCTTTGGTCCCATAAACGACTCAGGTTGTTCTTCATACTGGTAGATGTATTGCACTCTTACTGGCAAACAATCCTACAACGTAAAACTGTACAAAACAAAGCATAGACAATACACGCACATAAATAATGGAACATTAAAGTATAAACAACATGAATGTAATGAAAACATGACTCAAACACACCTCGCTGACTGCACATAAACCAAAGGAAATGAGTGGGAATCCATGGTCGACAACAGCAACGTACAACTGGAACAAAATACATCAAATCAACATAAAGAAAATGATAGGAACGTAAATGTACACATTTATAAAGCAAAGACAAGTACCTCATTCCGTCCCGCGGAAGTGCATCAGTGTAACACGCTTGTGAATCTGCATGAAACCACACCTTATAAAGCGTTCTGGCTTGATCAAGACAATTAGACCTTCCGGTGCAACAAATACATGGTAAACCCAAGTTCATTCTGGGCGCGTTCGAAAATTACGCACCGGAGCACACTCGCCTATTAGTTTGTATTGGCCAGTGCGCTCAGTGCTGTATTTTCGAACGCACCCTATATATTAAAGGTAGGGTAAGTGATATTTTTGGGTTAAAACTAAAAGTATTTTGTTAAAAGGTTAAAGCACTATATTCTGATAGTAATCATTGCTATAGAGTGTTTTTTCAGTAACAGGAGTCTCCCCGTCTCTCCAGCTCTTTAATAAACAGAAAATACATTTTCTGGTAGGTGTCAAAATCTCAGCCAATCAGGAGAAAGTGCCCATTTTTAAGCTTCATTTTTATAGTGTTCCAGTTCCAATTTTTCCTGCTCATTCCTTAGTGTCATCACTTCCAATTTCACTTGTTTAATCTATATCCTGATTGAGTTCTCTATCCTGATTGGATAAAATTGGAAATGAAACTGAAACTGAAACGAAAATGCATTTTCTGTTTTATAAAGAGCTGGAGAGACATGGAGACTCCTTATATGGACAGGACACTCTATAGTAACGAGCACTATCAGAACATAGACCCATTTCGCAATTATTTGAATAATTGCAAATCACTTACCCTACCTTTAAATTATATTACAATAGATAAATGAAAAATATAACTAATTACAACCCATTATGGCAGTTACATTGACTACAGAGTGGAGTTTTTCTACATAGAATGATTATGTATATAACCGCATTCTTTCACATGGTTAAAATGTTAATGCATAGGCCTGCATATAATTATTATGCAGTGCTTTCATTCAATGCAAATATAATCCTAATGATATGGCTCTGGTCACCAGTTTCCTAAAATCACCTGTTAATGATCACATTATTATAATATGGATGGTAAGATACCATTTTACTCCTCTTTGAGCTTGATGAGGTTCCTTTTTTATGTACATTGTAACCTGTAAATGTAGTTTGTTTTCAAATAAAAGACACCTTCATGTGACGTTGACTTACAGTGGTAGATTTCTATTATTATTACAAAACATACAGTAAGCACTTCAGCCCTATGTATTTCGGCCATTTGAAAATAGCAGATCTACAAGCATCGTGAGCTTGTAGATCTGCTATTTTCAAAGGATTTTTATACATTTGAAAAGTTTGTTTTGCAGTTGGCTTTTAACATTGTTGATGTAATGCTTTGGATGTATCACTGTGTTTACTAGCTATATAGTGTACCCCCCGCCATGTTGGATGGGTACTAGTGACTATAGGGTTAAAAAGGTAAAGACCCAGACAACATGGCGGATAAGCCCCCCCCCCCCCCCCATAAGTTTTCAAGCCATATTCCGGACTTTCACTTGAAACACAGTATTTCCGTTCACGTTGGACGCTCTCTGTCTCTACGCACTTACGCAGTTCATTAGTTTATCAACGCACTTGACTGACTATTAGGTACGTTTTGTTGATGCTTTTTGGTGACAATATTAGCTTTTTTTAGGGCTTGTATCCGTAGACCTGTCCGCTGGATTCTATCACAAAATCTGGCAACGCGTCGCACGATCGGCACTAAGACCACGAAAGCAGGACGTGTCCTCTCTCTGTCACTTCCTCCTTTGCGCAGCAAAGACATCGTGGTGAGTGACTTGTGAGAATAAACTATACCTGTTTAATTTGAGATGTTTTAGCGTCGAGCAGGGCCGTGTTAACGACACAGTGGGCCCTCGCATGACTAAAAATACTTAGTTACTTTGGTAAAGTAACTAGTACATGGTGTAAAGTAAGTAACTAGTACATGGTGTAAAGTAAGTAACTAGTACATTACACCATTGTTTGAATGGGCTGTGGCCGCTGTAGGCTCTACCATGCTGCAAAGCTTAGCTAACCTGACTCTTAGTGTCCACCTCTTCACCTTATCAAAACAGAACAGCTATCAACGTTAGCTTGTAGAACAGAGGGTTTGTGCGTCAACGGCCGTGTCAGTGGTGTAAATGTAAGTACATTTACTCAACTACTGTACTGTCTTAAGTACAATTTTGAGGTACTTACTTTACTGGTCTGGAGTATGTCCAATTTTCAATACTTTTACTTCTACTCCACTACATCTCAGAGGCAAATATTGGACTTTTACTCCACTATTATTTGAAAAGTTTAGTTACTTTTATATAGATTTTGATTATTACTAGCCATGGTTCACATGTTTCAGGGCTAGATTATTACAAATACCCAGAATTCAGCCATTTGAAAATGGCCGATTTTGGCATAAAAATATACTTAAAGTACCAAAAGTAAAAATACTCATTAAGTAGAAAAGTACAATCTTTTGAAAATAGTAGATCTGCAGCAACTTGTGAGCTAGATTGTCTATTTTCAAATTTTAATAGGGCTGAAGTGGTTAATGTATGTTTTGTTTATAATAATTAAAATAATAAATGTAGCAAACAAAAAAGGGATATTTACTCGAGACCCATAACAATGCGGGTTTGTGACCCACAAATCCATCCATTTGTAACTCTGAGAGTGTACAACTTTGTACTCTCAGAGTTAACTGAAAGCATATTTTGTTTTACAGTATATGTGTGTATTTGTTCATTGTGTGACATGCTCTATTCAGCCTTCACCCAGGCCGGCTTGACACCACAGGTCACGCTGCTCATCATGCTAGTCGTCCCTGTTGCCATGGTGATGAGGTAAGACTGAAGTAGCACCCATAGAAACACTCAATAAACACTTCTTGTTGCATTTGTGTGTTATTAGTAAATGATGGAATCCATAACCTTGCTGGATGAACAATATCCAGCAACGGAAGTGGATGTTCATTCACACTTTGGTCTCCTTAAAGGAGCACTTCACCTATTTTCAACCTTATCTTCATTTAATTGGTCCCCACTAATGCTCATTATACTGTACGATGGCACTATTTCTGTCTATTCAGTCTGTGTCTTAGAGGAGGGCTGTGTACAGTTGAGAATTCTGCCTGCAGGTTTCTCAACTAACATTGTTCTTGTGAAGTAGAGCAAAGGAGGTCATACTGTAGCTTATGACCCAGTTTTGAACCCATGGTTTCATGATTAGGTCTGGATGCATGTGACGTGAACACTACCTGGCTGAGCCACGGGTCTGCTCTCTGTCTATCTTTTCTTTGCACCTTTGCACTGCCTGAATTATATTTTGTTGCGCTCGGGTGTCGTGCAAGAAAAATAGCCGCTATTTTTAGTGAGCAACAATAGCATACAAATGAGTATAAATCAGGCTTTACTGTTGCATTTAATGCTGGTAATTGAGTCAAAGGACGATTATTCTGTTGTTAGATGAGAGAGTTCGCAAAATACCTGAAATGTGAGTAGTAAATACCTTTTTATTTTTCCATATTCCTGTTTCCAGCTACTTTTTCCTGTTGGTCTTTCCGCCGTCATTTCCTCAGTGGCATAATGGAGGGGCGAGGCTGCCAGTGACGGGTGGAGTCTCAGAGGAGAGACAGCGGCTAATGGAAGATTCTGATGAAAATGAGCCACAGCAAGTGAAAGGTACAGTCAACGGTCAAGCCTAATTCATACTTCATCGTACGACGGTGTCACTCACCAAAAATAGCAGATCTACAATTTCAATCTTTTTGACAAGCGACACCGCCGTACGACGAAGTATAAATGAGCATCACTGTGGCCTAGCCTGAAACATGAGAGGAAATCTGTAGGTAAAAATAATATTCAACAGATCCTGTGAAACTGAATTTTGTCACAGCATCAACAAGGCAGCTGAGTTTCATCCATGTCTGACCGGTCAAGGGAGACAGTGTTCAAGTGCTTCATAACAACCAGATAAAAGACAAGGAGATGATTGAAATAATTGGAGTCACAGCATCATCTAGTACAAAACAAGTTGACAGTCAAAACAAAAATAGCAGAATTACAGATAAAAGCTGCTTAAATTATATGATTGCCTTTTGATAAAAAGAGATATCAAAAGTGAAAGCTATCAAAAGTGATTAAATAGAATGTAATTCTGGATTCACTTCTTCTGACTTGATCAACATACAATTCGAGTTTCACTGCCCTTTTATAACTTTTGCATTACATTCAGATAATTGAGACTCCTTCATTTGGGCTTTTTTTTATGACAATTTTATTAGATCTATGATGTGAAACTTTAGTAGCTTTTATTTAGTATTCATTAGTTTTATTATTGAATAACCCTCACAGGTTTTGTTCTCTTCCCCTCACAGGTTTTGTTCTCTTCCTCATGATGAATGTAACAGAGGACAGACCTACTGGGCCGCTCACCTTAAGAGAGAAACTACATGTCACCAGAGTGAGTTTACACCTGACACACATCACAATGTCATGTCCAAAACGACATTTTCAAGAAATGGAAAAAGAATAATCTGTGTTCCAATGGATCCAATGTAGTTATTATTTATACTTTTCATTTGTTAAATGTTTATAAAACCCACAGACAGACTTAACCACTTTCAAGCTGGCGTCTCTATTTTGTGCATGTCATGTTAGGAATCAGGAACTTGGGTTTGGGTTTACAGTATTATACATAGATGTTCAAATAACAGTAGACAATGCCAAGAATATTAATGCCATGGAGCTCTGTGAATACTCAGTAAGAAAAGGGTCAGGTGACAAATGTCTGACATTTGTCACCTGACACATGTATGTCTCTACTTCCTCTTAACTTTGCCAGGGTTTGCTGAAGTTCGTGCTTCCCCTGGGGTTGGTTTATTTCGCTGAGTATTTCATCAACCAGGGCCTGGTGAGTATTTTCTCTGCTGCCCCCTTGTGACACTTACAATTAATTCACTCTGTTTCTGATCTGTATGAAATTTGAATTATACTTTTAAATCTTATATATTTGACAAACTTCCCGACTCCACGGCTGGTCAACCCTCCCTCCGGAAATCTCATTTCCATTTGAAATCAAATGGAAATGAGATTTCCGGAGGGAGGGTTCACTGATCTACTGTACAAATGGAGCTTGTGATTGATGATCAAACAAAGATTGTGTGTTGGCATTATTCCAACGCGGGCTGAATGTCACCGGCAGTGCATCGAACAGGCTACTGCTATTAGTCGTTATTTACATCTTTGAAAATGCATTTAATAAATGATATTATTTCTGTTGGGTTTCATGTGCTTTTCATTTTCCTACCATAAACAAATGTGCCGTCATCTTTGTTCTGAATCTGTCGTCCGCCAGGTGATAAAGAACGAGCGTCCGGATGGCGTGCTACTGACGTTCGGTGGCCAAACAGCCCTGAACTGCGGTGTGGAGCTCACCAAGCTGGGCGTCCTGGAGAAGTACAATGTGCGGGTCCTGGGCACGCCTGTGGCCTCCATCGAGATGACAGAGGACAGGAAGGTCTTTGCGGAAAAAATGGAAGAGATCAATGAGCACGTGGCTCCCAGCGAGGCAGCACTGTCCGTGGAACAGGTGAGGTTGACACACACACACACATTACAGTCAGTCATTTAGCAGACGCTTTTATCCAAAGCGACTTACAATAAGTGTATTCAACATAGGTAGGGAACGAAAACTACTAATCACCAGAAGTCTTTAGTGCATTTTCTGCAAAAACAAGCAACCAAGAGTATACCTAGCGCTAAGGTAAAAGTGCAATATATCAGCTACCTATTTCCTTAAACAGATGAGACAAAATAGCTAAATCAAATGAGCATGAGCTAAAACAAATAAGTGTATCGACTAAACAAGATCCAATAGACAATCCAATAATCCAATAAATAATACAGCAGTAGAAAACAAGCGTTCGTACAACTAGTTAACAAGTAGGTCAGGCAGAGAGGAAGGGTAGTGTTTCCTGAAGAGGTGGGTTTTCAGCCTGTGGCGAAATATGGGCAGTGACTCTGCTGTCCTAACATCAGTGGGAAGTTCATTCCACCACTGTGGGGCCACACACACACACACAATTGTGTTAATGTACTGATGAGGGACGATAAATTGAGGACCTTCTGCTCACTACATATCATCCCCAAACCTGAACTTTAGGCATTGGCGGCAGCAGAGCGTATTGGCTACCCCGTCCTGGTGCGCGCTGCGTTCGCCCTGGGTGGACTAGGGTCTGGTTTCGCCTACACACGCGAGGAGCTGACCCCCCTCGTGACTTCGGCCTTCGCCCACACCTCCCAGGTCCTGGTAGACAAATCCCTCAAGGGCTGGAAGGAGATCGAGTACGAGGTGGTCCGAGACGCCTACGACAACTGTGTGACTGTGAGTGGAGCAGAGAGCAGCCGCCCAAAACATTTGAACTTTTGTTCCTTCTAGGGCTGGACAATTACCGGAAAATATATCGAAACCGATATTTAGAATCAGTAACCAACTTAATCTTGCTCATGTAGGTTAGTGAATAATCGAGATGCAGTTTCTTATTTTTATTTCCTTGAATCGACACAACAAAATTCGTATAGATTTTTTTATAATCAACCTGGATCATACTTTGTTGTACAAAATATTGAAAATGGGAAATCTACAAGCTCACACGTTGTGAGCGCGTAGATCGACTATTTTCACTGTATATATTTTTTAATTGTTAATGAATCTTAATCAAGGCAAAAGTTGATTGATTTGAATTCATATTCATTTTCATATCAGGATAAAAACTCATATCGCCCAGTGATCCTTCTCTCACTGGTGGAATGTTATGCTAACACAGAGAAGAGCTTTAATGGTATCAATATTTCAGTAAATGCTAGTTAATAAAAAGTACCAATAACTGAATTATTTTGATATGACTGTATACTGGACAGAGGAGGTCTGCATGAGTTTGCAAAGAGGTGGTTATGGAACTGTTTATTACAGTAGCAACAAAATTGAGGCAGTTTGCTCTAGAAAAGTTGTTGTAGCTAGCCCCCTCCTTAAATTAAACTTCGAGCTAATTTTATAGTCAACAAGAATGGATTTTATTTGGGCTGTGCAGAAATAATGGATGTTTGCGATTTTGTGAATAGAGGAAATCTTACCTCAGACAGTATAATAACGGGTGAAGGTAATTTAATTCTGCTCAGCAAGTTATTTGTTATTGTCCTGAAAGTTATTTGTTATTGTCCTGCACAGGTGTGTAACATGGAGAATATTGACCCCCTGGGAATCCATACTGGGGAGTCCATTGTGGTGGCGCCTAGTCAGACCCTCAACGACTACGAGTACAACATGCTGAGGGACACTGCTATTAAAGTCATCAGACACCTGGGCATCGTGGGGGAATGTAACATCCAATATGCCCTGAACCCCGAGTCTGAACAGGTACGGACCAGAGACGCACAGCTAGCACTGAATTTCTAACCTGTGTTATTATGAACTTGAACTTTTGTTCACAGCTGTTTTGTATGTATATCATTTGAGTTAGAATTTTGAGATCATATATTGTATAATTAAAATGACATGCCGTAAATTGGGACGCCAAGTTGAAATAATCTCGACACGTAATTACCGATGGCATCAAGAAAGTCAAATAATGGCTTATTGATTGGCTAAACCAATGTATCAGTGTAGCTCTAAATTTGAGATGTAGTGGGTTTGTTATACACAAAATAACACATCCACTGACAGTTGTAATATGTCAATGTCTCTGATTGTCTCGTTACTCAGTATTACATCATTGAAGTGAACGCACGTCTGTCTCGGAGCTCTGCCCTGGCCAGTAAAGCCACTGGCTACCCACTGGCCTACGTAGCGGCTAAACTGGGCCTGGGGATCCCTCTGCCCTTACTGAAGTAAGTAAGACATGTTGAGATGTCACTAGAGCGGTAAGATGCGAAAATATGATATTTTTGGATGTTTTTTCTGTATTATTTTTATTCTAGAATGACATAACCACTTAAAACCTTATACTTATACCAGAATCCCCCAGGGGTGTATACTAAGCCCTACTGTTTTCCCTCGACACCAAATCTCTTCTGTGAAAATAGCCGATCTACGTCGGACTGCGGCGTATATAAACACACACTATACAGTAAATCATTATCTCTGTTCGATTAAATGAAGATGTAATCGAATAATTGCTAAGAAATAATCAATAGTTGTAGCCACATATTCCATCATTAAAGTGTGTTGTTTCATGTAGGAACTCTGTGACCAACTCAACCACAGCTAACTTTGAGCCCAGTCTGGATTACTGCGTGGTGAAGGTGCCTCGCTGGGACCTCAGCAAGTTCCTCCGAGTGTCCACCAAGATAGGCAGCTCCATGAAGAGCGTGGGTAAGAATTGGGCACAGCTAGAAGCTGACTTTTTTTAAATAGCCTTTATTTCCACAGCAACTTCATTATATAGCATGCAGTGGTTTAAGACAGAAATGGGAGTGAGTGGATAACGTCCAACAAAAGTCAAATGCCAAATTTTGAAATTCCATCTCCATTTAAGGTCTTTGTATACAGTATATTAAGTTTGTAATCAGTATTTATTTTTTCACCTTTTGACTTAATTGGTTTTATTCAATTTGTTGTAAAGTGCCGGTTGTCGTGGAATTCTGGATCAATCAGTGAATTGATGAGGCAATAGGAGTCGAGACAATATTCTAGGTGGTGATGGTTATGCTTTAATGTAGATGATATCATGGGGAGAAGTACAATAGCACTCAGGTCTGTTATATATATTTTTAGACCAGGGAACTTTAAATCATTTTATACCAGGCGATGTGCACAGCCAAACTATATGCTATACTTTCCAATAGGGTCTGGCTGCAGAATGAGCACGTCTGCTGGAAACCTTGTCCGTGGGAACACTGCTGCAGCCAGACGCTTATCAGACTTTTGGGTTATGCGCTCAGTATACAGTACATTGTTTAAGTTTTGGACTGATTTCATCCTGTTGGCGTGTGGTGTGTGACAACCCGGTTATTTATGACCTGACGTGGAATCGTTGCCACCCACCACCATGAGAAGTTGGTGGTGGGTGGTTTGGCACAGTTGAATAATGTTATTTGTTGATTGCTGTGGTCTTACCATTTATCCCATCCAGGTGAGGTGATGGCTATTGGACGGAGCTTTGAGGAAGCTTTTCAGAAAGCTCTAAGGATGGTGGATGAGAACTGCGTGGGCTTCGACCACACCATCAAACCTGTCTCCGACGAGGTGAGATGGGCAATGCTCTCTGAGATTGTGTCTCTGCTGTTGGATCGCAATTCTCACCGATATTCTATTGATATTGTGACATGATAAGACTAGATATCATCTGAGATTTTGGACGAACAAAGGAAGATATTTTTTTAAATAAAAATGTCAACTTTCTGTTGATTTTACTATTTGAAGATCCGGATCCGCGGATCCAGTCCGGGTTTTCTTAATAAAAATAGCTGAATCAACAGGAAGTTAATATTTTTATTAAAACCGTACTGGGTTTGGGGATGTTCTAGATTGTCTGAATCAACTTTGTTTATGTTCGCTTATGTGTGAAAAAATAGTGACTTTGAGAGCTGTTTCACCGTACAATGTAAGAATACCAATTTCTAATCGACGGAGCAATTATTTTTGTGTCCACCTTTGGAATACTTTCACAAATGGTGAACTAGCTAAAATAGCCAATCTACACGCTCACAACCGGTTGCGTTGTGACGCATTGCGGAGAGTTGTGAACTTGTAGCTCCAATTGTTTTGTCATTCATTCCCCAGGAGCTGCAGACACCTACAGACAAGCGTATCTTCGTCCTGGCGGCGGCCCTCAGAGCAGGCTACCCTGTGGACCATCTGTACGAGCTCACCAAGATCGACCGCTGGTTCCTCCACAAGATGAAGAACATCGCTGACCATGAGCGCTTGCTGGAGACCTACAAGCAGGTGAGGATGGCAAATACAACAACAGCTAAAAGAAAAAAAAGAAAACTACTCTTTGCTACTACAGCAAACATGGTGTGTCTGTCTCTTCTTAGAATAGGGAAAATTAGGACGTCACGCCAGAGTGGTTAATTTCAATTGATGGTCACTTATGTCTTGTTTACCATATCCCTCCATTCAGGATGAGAGTGCCATGCCTCCAGATGTGATGAGGAAGGCCAAGCAGTTGGGCTTCTCGGACAAACAGATAGCAATGGCTGTGCAGAGGTGTGTGTGTGTGTGTGTGTGTGTGTGTGTTTGGATGGACCCATTTTGTTCAATTTGACACTACTCAGTAGCAGGGGTGGAGTCTCCACCACTTCTTGTTATCCACACAATGAAGGAGTGCTGCTGTAGATGGTGAAAAGCTAGAGCTGCGATAGAGCTGAAGTAGTTTAGGAATTAAACTGGATATTACCCTTTCCATATTGAAAAAAAAATATCCATCAAATTGAGGTTCACGATATATTGCCCAACACTAATATGAGGTTTTATTTGATTGCTAAAGCACTTTCTAAACATTTCTGTTCTAAACAAATAGTTGTTATTTGGGTATTACTTACTCACAATTAATTCTTTCTGAACAACTGATCTTTTATCATCTATAATTC
This sequence comes from Gymnoscopelus braueri, assembly GCF_963280865.1. Taxonomy (NCBI): domain Eukaryota; kingdom Metazoa; phylum Chordata; class Actinopteri; order Myctophiformes; family Myctophidae; genus Gymnoscopelus; species Gymnoscopelus braueri. The sequence continues at coordinate 41,593,881 of NC_137615.1, read as the reverse complement.
ACCTCCCACAGTACGGAGCTGGCAGTGAGGAAGCTGCGTCGTGATTGGTCCATCCTGCCGGCGGTGAAGCAGATTGACACGGTGGCAGCCGAGTGGCCTTGCTTCACCAACTACCTGTATCTGACCTATCACGGCACAGAACACGACGTGGCCTTTGAGGAGCAGCATGTCATGGTGATTGGCTCGGGTGTCTATCGAATCGGCAGCAGTGTGGAGTTTGATTGGTGCGCCGTCGGCTGCATCATGGAACTTAGGAAGGTGAAGATAATTATTTTAAAGCATCCTTATTAAAAAACTAAAAACAAAGCTTTTAATTTTACGATGTCCAGGACAGGTTCTTGTTATTGGTTTTCTGGCCTTAACCAAAGTCAGTACTTTTAATACATTTAAAACATTTTAATAACAGCTTTTCCATGTAGTTAAGATATTTCTGGTGATAAAAATAATGTTCTAAACATGATGTAGGCACATTTAATCATATTTGAACATGAATTTAACAGGCTGCTGTTAGTCCTATAGTTCTTCACAGTCTTCTTATTCATATTGGGATTCTCCTTTTTAGATGGGCTACAAGACGATCATGGTGAACTACAACCCAGAAACGGTCAGCACAGACTATGACATGTGTGACCGGCTCTACTTTGATGAGATCTCATTTGAGGTAAGTTACCGACTGACAATGTTCTCACAAAACACAGCCTTGCACTGTAGCATATTATAGTAATAGCAATAGCTGAAGCAGTTGTTCAGAACCATTATGACCCATATATATATATCACCTGTTTCTGGTGCATCATTTAGAAATATTTTGCCCTTCTTCCAGGTGGTGATGGACATTTATGAGATGGAGAACCCAGAGGGAGTGATTCTGTCCATGGGAGGCCAGCTGCCCAACAACATCGCCATGGCCCTTCATCGGCAGCAGTGCCGCATCCTGGGCACCTCACCTGAGTTCATAGACAATGCCGAGAACAGGTTCAAGTTCTCACGCATGCTGGACACCATCGGCATCAGCCAACCACGCTGGAAGGAGCTGTCTGACACCGAGGTAAGTTTAAGATCTCCCTTACTTTGGTGAAGCAGTTATGATGAATAGTATGTACGGTATACAGTATGTATGTAATGTACTCCATGTCCCCACAAAAGTAGACCATTCGCATCACGGCTCCCGCCGCTGCATGTATGATGTCACAAAATAGCAGCGCAACAACATCCAGGAAATGCCCGAATTGTTCTTCAGTGAATTGCCAACATCGTTTTTGTGCATCAGCTCTGTACTTATAGGTGATCACTTGTTCCTTTTAGCTGAAGGAGACAGACCGTCACCACACTAGTCAACTTGCGCATACAACATAATTAAAGAATCCCAGATGTGTGAATTAATCGTGGGGTTCATATGGTGATAACTCAGCCACTTATAACTCAATGATCTGATGGTCAAAAGTAAATAGACAATTTTTCTAACAATGCTGCATTGGTCTTAAATACATGAAATCACATAAATCAACAATCAACAACTTTTCTGATTTGTTAGAGGCACATGTTTTTCTTATGCTCCTGCTGTTCTACATTTCTCGCCCTCTGCCTCCCTCCCCAGTCTGCCATGAAGTTCTGTGAGACGGTGGGTTACCCGTGTCTGGTGCGTCCATCCTACGTACTGAGTGGAGCGGCCATGAACGTAGCTTACACCGACAGCGACCTGGAGAAATACCTCAGCAGTGCCGTGGCTGTGTCCAAAGAACACCCGGTGGTCATATCCAAGTTCATACAGGAAGCTAAGGTTAGAGAAACGACACACACTCACATGGAGAGACACAAACTTACATTGAAGATTCAAGGTGATCAGAATCATTTTGATGGCCATGACTGATTCGCTCCGTTCAGCAGCCTATTTTTTTGTTGCACTCTGTCTGGTAAGCTCCCTACTGTATGTGCAAGGGGCACTGATTGGTCTGTGGGCGGCGCGGGACCAGAGCCTTCCAATGTAAAATTCAAGCCACTTCTTACTGTGTTTCGTTGAGCACTATCCGCAATGACGTGCCTACTTAACAGGTGACATAAGGAAACAGAGAGTTGTTCTGGAGACTGCCAGACTGAGAAGCGAAGTGGGGGGGAAAGAAAGTCTGATAAACGGAGGGAATCAGTCTGGATTCCAGGCTAGACTCTTGTGACACTGGTGCGGACATGCAAGTTTATGACCAATTCAAATAGATCATTCCAGGAAGCCGTGTAATAAAGCATTTCATTGTCTATATCAGTATTCTGCTGTTATGTGTATTATAACATGGTTATGTTTGTTTGCCCATATTTACCATTTGCCAGGAGATAGACGTGGACGCGGTGGCATCCGATGGAGTGGTGATGGCCATCGCAGTGTCTGAGCATGTGGAGAACGCTGGCGTTCACTCTGGGGATGCCACCCTGGTCACACCGCCCCAGGACCTGAACCAGAAGACAATGGAGCGGATCAAGTTGATCGTCCATGCCATTGGTCAGGAACTGCAAGTCACCGGTCCTTTCAACCTGCAGCTCATCGCCAAAGTATGAAAGCGACGGGAATGGGGAGCGATGCGGAAAAAAGTTGCCTATTTCAATTTGTAATGTTAGATTTTTTGGGCAATTCAGCTAATGGTGTTTCTTAGTCTGCACTTGTCCCTATAGTTAAGAGTTTTTTGTTTTTTTTTCCTCCTCAGGACGACCAGCTGAAGGTGATTGAGTGTAACTTGCGTGTCTCGCGCTCCTTCCCATTCATCTCCAAGACGCTGGGTGTGGATATGGTTGCCCTGGCTACGCAGGTCATCATGGGGGAGGAGGTGGAGCCTATAGGCTTCATGAGAGGAAAGGGCATCGTTGGCGTCAAGGTAAGCAGACTTGAGTTCATCGTCTGTCTTTTCATCCGTTTATGGCTGTCTAATACAGTGGTTCTTAACCTTTTTCATTTCGAAGACCAGTCTGATAGACCCCCATTTGATGCCCTTTTTTAAAAAATCTCTGGGACCCCAATCTACACTGTAAAATCCTCCAGTGTTAATTTAACTCTGAGAGTGTACAAATGGAGCCAAATGGACCCGTGAGGGTCTATACGGATAACTATACGGATACAAATAGCCCTGATAAATTGGGTATCCCTTACCCTTCTAACAACTCCCAGACTTCTTATGGCATTTTACAATCTACAGTACAATTCGAGACAGTGACCCACATTGCACTGCTTTGCAAGATCTGCAGACGGACCTGAACACATCTTGTTTACTTAACAGGTCCTGTTCTATCTTAACGCATAATTGTAATCACATACAAAAACCCTGTATATTAAGCATTTCTCCTTCTCCACCAGGTGCCCCAGTTCTCCTTCTCTCGGCTGGCGGGGGCTGACGTGGTGCTGGGGGTGGAGATGACCAGCACGGGAGAGGTGGCCTGCTTCGGGGAGAACCGCTATGAGGCCTATCTCAAAGCCATGCTCTCTACAGGCTTCAAGATCCCAAAGAAGAATATCCTGCTTAGCATCGGCAGCTACAAGGTACCAGGACACGAATAACCATGGTGACAGAGAGGGGACTGCTAAGCACACAAGAAATTGTTAACATTGTACTTGAACCAGTTGAGAACTGCTGGTTTAGCTCTTAAATATTCTGGAACGTTTGAGAGACATACAGGGCCCGATTAGCTAAGCTGTTTACGCCCATATTTTGAACGTTAAGGAATTTACGCAACTTCCCACGTCCGATTCATTCATCTTTTTCTGTCTGTGACTTTTACGGGAGGTCCGCTCTTTCTCAAGTCTGCTCGGAGGCTGACTTACATGGGATCAAATAAAATATTTATGTGCCCAACATTTGTCAACACATAAAAAAGAAAAAATATGTCAACGATCTATTGCTTGGATGCATATAGACATTATGCAAATTCAACCGGCGTGTTTGTCGTTTTAGCAATTGGGCTTTCATGCCAACTACAATATCGCGCTATTCATTTATAATATTGATTTGACCTCGTCACATGAAGCATTCTTACCTTGATGGGGATACATTATGGATGAAAGCTGTGTCCATTTCTCCATTTCCGATGTAGTGGATGGTTTGTCCATCGCCTCAGTAATCAATAAAGCTCCAGATATTCCAGTATCATCCTTTTACCTTGGCTAAGGTGACTGAGCAGCGAGCGATTGTTCAGTAGAAAGGGCTTATATAATGTCCATTCCAAGTTTTATTAGCCTTTGGTCGTGAAGTTAAACTTTGTTAACAAACTTCTTATTCTCGTCACACGTGAGAGACGGCCATTTACTTTATAAACGTTTAATCGCGTGAGGGACTTGCTTGCACTGATTTACAAGATTTACGTTGTAAGCTTGTAGATCTGTCCATTTTGCAGCGTGATGACGTTTTTCATCTGACGTTAGATATTCGCGGCTCTGACTGTCAGACAGAAATTTAGAAAATACACCCTTTAGTCACTTTATTTACACGTTATTTACGACCAGCTTAGTGAATCGGGCCTATAGTATAGTACAGCATATTCTCGTGCAATCAATCAGCATTGTTCAAATGTACTTCCTGTGTGTGTTTTGTAGAATAAAAGTGAGCTGCTGCCTACAGTACAGGCTCTGGAAAGCCTGGGCTATGACCTGTATGCCAGCCTGGGTACGGCTGACTTCTACACTGAACATGGAGTCAAGGTATGGCTGCTCTAATGTATGGCTGTTCTAATGCATGTCTAAGCTAAGTGACGTTTGACCTTTTCCAACTTATTTCACCATTTCCACACAAAGGTGTAAAAATATATTGCCTATTATGAACATTATTTCTGCTAGCACTTTAAGACGCCAAACGGTGCAGCTAGTTGGAAGCTAATCGGCTACAGCAAACATGGAGTCAAAGCAACAAAATATATGGGAAAAATCAGCTTGGCACCACAACTTGACATACCGTAATTTTCGCACTATAAGCCGCACCTGACTATAAGCCGCAGCAGCTAAATTGAATGTTTGGAACATATATAAGCCGCACTGGACTATAAGCCGCGGGTGTAAAATCCATAGATTTAGGAGGTCCCCTAGTGGCCGTTAGCTGTAAAAATCCATAGATAAGCCGCACCGTTGTATAAGCCGCAGGGTCGAAAAATGGGGGAAAAAAGTCGCGGCTTATAGTCCGAAATTTACGGTAATTGTCTTTTTTTTCTTGCGTATTTTTTTTTAAATTAACAACCCGAACCCTACAGGGTCCCCACGGTCATGAAATTCCTGGAAATATTTTGAAATAAAAATTTTAAAAATCCAGCACTGGAAAAGGTTTGGAATTGATCAAAGGTCCTGGAATTTATCAAGGGTCCTGGAAAAATATTTGGCTATGCATTGTTTTTGGCTATTTTTTTTTTTAATACAAAACATTTTCATAAACATGTATAACATTACACAAAATATGTAACATAAGTAGTTTTTCGCCGAACGGGCTGTGTAACACCCCATCCGCACTGCCAGCGATACGACGTGACGCGAAGCGAGCGGGCGATTAAATCACATTAAAATACATGTTTTTGAATGAGACCGTCCTGACCTACCGCGAGCGACAACGAACCGTGCAACGACGTCGTCCACCCCTCCTATTTTCGCTCGCAGGGTCACTATGCCCTAATTTTGCACGAAATGTTGAATGAAATTGTACTATTTTATATTCTATGCTTTATTTTTGCTACACTGCCTATCTTTGGGCATTGTACATAGGAGTAAGAGACACATTATTGCGCTGAATGATTGTTTTATAGGCCTGGAAATTGGGCTAAATATTCTGGAAAAGTTTTGGAAATTCATTGCTAAAAATGTGTGGGGACCCTGGGTTTACCAGGCTAGGCTGGTCATGGGTTGTGGGGGAAATTTGAATTAAAATATGAATAAGTATGCTTATTGTATCCATGCATGACCTTTGTGTAAAATCAAAAGCTGAAAGGAAGTGCAAAGAAGTTAAACATGTATTTTGGCAACTCACTTTTCTGTGTAGATTGGTGTAGATCAGGAATATGGATGAATAATATACCTTTCCTTTCTCAGCTGGAGCTCCTGTATTTCCCAAAGTTCCCCCTGACCCATGCCGAGCAGTACCGCTGGTCAGTATATGATGTTCAGTGGAATGGGTATTTTATGGTTATTCAATAACAAGCCTGATTTATACCTTGTCGTGCGACATCATTGTATGACGGAGTATCAATTAGGCTTAAGTTGTGTGTGTGTGTGTGTGTGTGTGTGTGTGTGTGTGTGTGTGTGTGTGTGTGTGTGTGTGTGTGTGTGTGTGTGTGTGTGTGTGTGTGTGTGTGTGTGTGTGTGTGTGTGTGTGTGTGTGTTAGGTACCAGACTTTGTACCAGGTGGGTGTGTTGGTTTCCCGCTCCTCTCTGTGCTGTGTGAAGATAAGGAAGCTGTGGGCTCTCTCTCTGTTACAGGTGAGAGGACCTTTACATATTAGTCATATTCTACCCCATAAAATGTTTATGTAACTCTGAATGCGTAAAAAAAATATCGATCTTGGTATTTAATTTCAATTTGTCAAGTTTTGTCAAGACACACTATACATATAAAGCAGAGACCCAGCATTCTTCCCCTGGAGTATTAACTGTGTCTAATTTCAGTGGAACAGAACAGGTACTTGTGTGGGCTCTGTCTGGAGGCCGAGGTCTCTAGCATTCATCTTTTGATAGTTGGGTATCATTTTTTGCAAATAATATTTGAAAAAAATGATACCCAACTAGGAAGCTTCTTTCCAAATGAGACATATTATGTCTGCTTAGGACCGTCTCATTACAGTAGGTTCCTTGATTTAGTGAGGAAACATCAATGGCATCGTAGGACATCCCATAAGACTCCGTGGCCCGCAACCATGAAATGATTTATTTCATATATATAATTGTGTATTGTGTATAATATATTCTTATATATCTGTCACTTCATCTGTTCAGCTGGTACACAGGATCGATTTCCATGGAAACATTAGTCACATGACACTACCTTTCTAGGTTGCCTCAATTCAATGTAAACTTTTGGACTGCACAGGGTACCTAATATTAAGGAAGGTTCCTAACTACACAGCAGGTGATGAGCGTCCTTGCCTCTGTGTTTTCCAGTGTGTGAATGCAGTGTTGCTGTCCCTGGCTGTGTACTACCAGTTCCTGCCCAGTGCCTGGCTGGTGTTTGTCATAGTGCTCTATGAAGGCCTGCTGGGAGGAGCCGCTTATGTCAACACCTTCTACTACATCAGCAAGGAGGTCAGCTCATCTGCTGCGGTGGTTCTCAAACCTTTTTATGCCAAAGATCCACATCTGAAAAGATTTTGTGCCAGGGACCCCCGTACAAGATTTGTGTTGTTAAAAAAAAATCAACATTTGTGAAAATAGCTGATGTATAGGTTTAAAGTCGTTAAACTGATTTTGATGCTATATTAACACATTTTCCTGGGGAAAACAAGTCACACAAAAGTAGTGAAAATAACCGATCTACAAGCTCATCGCAGTGTGGCACGTTGTGAGCTATTTTTACTCTTCTTTAAAATATCTTGAAAAATGTTGAACATTTTTGCCGATGTCATGTTGAAAGTGGTTAAGGCTGACTGTGGGTTTTATTTTAACCCATACAAATATTAACAAGATCTTGTGATTAAATAATGACTGTCTACATTGGAAAACCGGTCATTGTTTCCATTTCGTGAAAAGTAACAGCCTTGGCCATAGTTTACAACGTTTCTGCCCAACAGTGTCAATACGAAATCTGGTGCAATTAGTCATGAACTTGGGGTGCATACAACAGTAAGGGTGCATAAGAGAATGTAGGAACATGACATTCCTGACTTCTCCTCTCTCATCCTTTCCCCATCTCCAGACTGAAGACAGACACAGGGAGTTTGCCATGGCGACCGCCAGTGTGGGAGACAGCCTGGGGATCGCTCTGTCCGGCCTCACCGCGTTCCCCGTCCACAGGTACTTCTGTTCCCTATGATGCAGCCACCGCAGAGACACCACATGGGGACATATCCATTTGGAGCACACCATTCCAAAATGACATGTCAACTGTTTGTAAAACATGTGATCATCTCTTATGGCATAGAACTGACAAAACAAAATGAGAAAAAGACATAGGTACTGGTACTTTGTAAAGAATAGGTGGCTTAATTTGACACAATGTTAAACTTTTTATCAGCACAGAGGCTCTATGTTTTACTTTTTTTTTTTTTTTTTTTTTATATATGGATATAACGTTACATTGTCTTGAGGATGAACTCCTTATACGGTACTTGGCTGTTCGCCTGTGTCGTGCACCAAAAATAGACATTTTACAAGCTCACAGCTCGTCACAGCGCAACTCGTTTTGACCTTGTAAATTGCCTATTTTCAGTGCATGACACAACATACAACCAAGTATAAATCAGGCTTTACCTATTGTCTTCCTAATTTTCTCCTTTCCTTTGTGTTGTGGAAAGGTGGCTCAGTGGTTAACACTGTTGCCTCACAGAAAAAAGATCCTGGGTTCAAATCCCACTGGGGCTTTTCTGTGTGGTTTGGACATGTTCTTACCATGTCCATGTCTGTTTGCTCCCACACTAAAACATGTGCATGTTAGGAACCAACTCCTCCCTGTGCCCTTGAGCAAAGGCAGTGGGAGGAGTTGGAGGTTAGACTCCAACTCCTGGAGTGAAAAACATGTTTTGACATGTTTTTCACTATAACTCAAAAACTGTTGAAGACAGAATTGTTCAACAAATAGAAATACAAACTGTACAGTTGAGAAATACCTAGTGAAATCCTCAATGTTAATGTATCCATTTGTAACTCTGAGAGTGTACAACTTTGTACTCTCAGAGTTAACTGAACGCATATTTAGTTTTACAGTATATGTGTGTATTTGTTCATTGTGTGACTACAGTATGTGTCTCTGTGTGTCAGGGATGTGTTGGGGGGATGGGGTTCAGGCACTGGAGGGGCTGGTGAGGCCGGGGCATTGCTCTATTCAGCCTTCACCCAGGCCGGCTTGTCACCACAGGTCACGCTGCTCATCATGCTAGTCGTCCCTGTTGCCATGGTGATGAGGTAAGACTGAAGTAGCAGCCATAGAAACACTCAATAAACTCACCTCTTGTTGCATTTGTGTGTTATTAGTAAATGATGGAATCCATAACCTTGCTGGATGAACAATATCCAGCAACGGAAGTGGATGTTCATTCACACTTTGGCCTCCTTAAAGGAGCACTTCACCTATTTTCAACCTTAACTTCATTTAATTGGTCCTCACTAATGCTCATTATACGATGGCACCATTTCTGTCTATTCAGTCTGTGTCTCAAGAGGAGGGCTGTGTACAGTTGAGAATCCTGCCTGCAGGTTTCTCTGCAGTTGCATCTGCAACCACTTGCATCAGAATCCCCAAACTGCACTGACCTGCAAAAGGTCAATTCAAAGTGCTGCAACTGGTTGCGTTGTGAGGTGTGGACTGGGCTTTAAACACACAAGAAGGGGCGTTTAAGGGTGATACAATATGTATTTAGGACAAGAAGGGGCGTTTAAGGGTGATACAATATGTATTTAGGACAAACAGAAATCCTCCGCTGCAAGCAAGTCGGAACGAGGAAGATTCATTTGAATTTCTTTCATTTGGAAAGTGTCTGACATTTGTGCATACCACTGTTACCTGCAAATGCTGTGTCTTTTGAGTACTCGCTGCATTGCTATCTTGTCTGTCTAAAACCAGGAAATGCCAACTCGACACCAACATTGTTCTTGTGAAGTAGAGCAAAGGACCTATTGTATCACCGTATTGACCGGACCGCGGGACACCTGCGGACCCTGGGAAAATTATTTAGAAAGAAAGAAAAAAAATATTTCTAGGCTATTAATCTGCGAGTTACCGCGATCGCGAGTCACAATTGACCCTAAAACCGAAATAAAGAGGCGCGCGGGAGGGGGGGCACGCTGCGCGCGCTTGCATGTGCGGACCCTAGCCTTATTCAAAAACGTATTTGTGGACCTTCAAGATTTGTTGTTGAGTACCCCTGCCGTAGCTTATGACCCAGTTTTGAACCCATGGTTTCATGATTAGGTCTGGATGCATGTGATGTGAGCACTATCTGGCTGAGCCACGGGTTTCTGCTCTGTCTATCTTTTCTTTGCACCATTGCACTGCCTGAATTATATTTTGTTTCGCTCTGGTGTGGTGCAAGGAAAATAGACGCTATTTTTAGTGCGCAACAATAGCGTACAGATAAGTATAAATAAGGCTTTACTGTTTCATGTAATGCTGGTAATTGAGTGAAAGGACGATTATTCTTCTGTTAGATGAGTTAGTTCGCAAAATACCTGAAATGTAAATAGTAATTACCTTTATTTTCATCCATATTCCTGTTTCCAGCTACTTTTTCCTGTTGGTCTTTCCGCCGTCATTTCCTCAGTGGCATAATGGAGGGGCGAGGCTGCCAGTGACGGGTGGAGTCTCAGAGGAGAGACAGCGGCTAATGAAAGATTCTGATGAAAATGAGCCACAGCAAGAGAAAGGTACAGCCAACGGAGCGGTCAAGCCTAATTCATACTTCATCGTACGACGGTGTCACTCGCCAAAAATAGCAGATCTACAATTTTGATATTTTTGGCAAGCGACACCGCCATATGACGAAGTATGAATAAGCATCAATGTGGCCTAGCCTGAAACATGAGAGGAAATCTGTAGGTAAAAATAATATTCAACAGAGATCCTCAGATCCTGTGAAACAGAATTTGATCACAACATCTGCAACAACCATGTTTGGCAAGTTCACAGTAAAATCAAAAATAGCAAAATTACAGATTAAAAAGAATTATATAAATGCCTTTTGTTAAAAGAATATATCAAAAGTGATTAAATAGAGTGTAATTCTGGATTCACTTCTTATGACTTGATAAACATACAATTCAAGTATCACCGTGGCGCAACGTTCCGAACTTAGGTCTTAGGTCTTCATCAGGCAAAGTAAGTTTTGGGAGCTTTAAGCCAGTGTGTGGATGTTTTAACTTCTCCTTAATTCTTGCCTTGATGTCCAGCACCTGGCCTAAATATAGGTAAAAGATCTGAACACAATCTCCTCTGTGAACAGTGTAATAAATAATGAAGCCTTGTGTCAAATAGATAACAGTAATGCATTATACAGTACATTGCAAGCGTGTGTCATCTAGTCACAGGTCAGATCTTCTTCAGGCTAATTCCCAGCATCAGGCTCGCCACAGTGAATCTGTTTCTATATATTTGTTTTCTGCATCCTCCTCAGTGACTCCAACCACCTAGCAACCATCTCACAGGTTTTCCACCACTGAATTCTTAGAGACAGAGAAACTTGCTTCAATTCAGTCAATCCAGACCTAAGTGTGATATATACTGTAGAGCTTAGTAGAGATATAGAGTCTGCGCTGCCAGACTGCTAAAATAGCAGGATTTTTTTCTTCTTCTTTTTTTCAGTAAACTTATAGTTTTTTCCCCATATTATGTTATTCACTTATTTTTAAAGGATCCATTTAGAAGATGACTACTAAATCATTAAAGCACCGGTGTCCTTATTTTGGGCATAATTATTGGTGAAAATCTTTTGGGGTCCTGTCTTAATTTTTCATAAGACGGTAGTTGTTGTTGCAGTTCCCTGCACTACAGGGCAACATTTTGTTCAATGTTGATAACTGTTGTTTGACCCGGCGAAGTAATGGTGGATTTGGCCATGCCCTGAAATACAGTGCCATTGCTGTATCCAACTTTTGCTTCGTGGTCATTATTGCGCATTTGCAACTCAGCAGATTGTAAGGGGAAGAAAGATGGCTCATTTCTCCTTAGCTTAGCTACCATTGGCGCCTATGTTTTATGTGGAAAAACACCCATGATTCCTTGCCAAAAACACCCGGGATTCTTTGCCAATTATAAGTTGGCAACAAATTTAGTAATCAATTTTAAATGTATTTGTTGTTGCAGGCCTGAGTCTGACAGCCACCCAGGCAGTCACCATGGCCTCAACGCTGCAACGACGCTGGGCTGTCAGCAGCGCCTTGCTGCTCCTGTTGGCGGCAACTACCGTGGGAGCCCAGGAAGGCTCTAAGGATCGTGGCTACATCAATTGCGTGGAGGACTGCAAATCCCTTTACTGCTACAACAACAACCCTAGGGATCTGTTCATGTCTAAGAAGGAGTGGTACATGAAGTATACATGTGACCGTGAGTTGATTTTCCATGTTGCTTGATATTTAGTAGACAGGTGTGCTCAGCTCAGCTGTAGCAGCACTACACTGTACAATTCCTAGTCGTGTGCATTTAAAACGGCAATCCTTAGTTTTCATGTCCTACCTGGGATTTGAAGTTGAGGATTTGACTCACGCGTGGGAGAACTTATACAGCTCTTCCAAAAAGAGCGTGGGGGCCACTCAAGTCTGTAATGATGCAAGTCGGGAATGCACACCCCACCCGTTTTGCAATACCCGTTGTTGTCAGAGATGTGGGATCCCTGATGTAATCAGATACTGCTGATGCCGTGTTGATGGTGTTCATGGGCATATGCGAATGGAGTTAAATCTTAAACTAATCTATGAAGCCAATCAGGGAAGCCGATGCCAGCACTCCCCCCACACAGAGATTTGCACGTTTGACGCACAAATAATTAATGTCTTATTCATGGAAATACAACCAAGATTGCAGCTTTTTTTTAATTATTATTATTTTTATCCCACGGTTTTGTACTCTTTTTCACCCGGTGCCAATTATTTAAGTGATACTGGGCGCTACACTCCCCCCGCCAGCCTAGGGAGCCCAGAGCCTAGCTCATACCTCCTTCAATGCATGAGAGCCAACGGACCTTCTTATCATCTGCCAGGAGGGAGTTTCCCCGGTAGGACGTAGCGCGTGGAAGGAACACGTTATTCCAACCAGTTCCTTTCCCCTCCATCAGGGGCCCCGGCTGTCAGGATTACTACATGTTTTTGTGACGGTATTAGCTACCCTAGGAGACACGGGGAGAACATCCACACAGAATAGGCCCTTTCACCAACTAGGCGCTAGGCTATGGGCGCTGATGACGCGGAGGAGAACACGTGTGTCTTCTCCTCCGTGTGGGCGTCCACAGCGTCCCTGGCGGGAATTGAACCCAGGACCTTCTAGCTGTGAGGCGACAGTGCTACCGACTGCGCCACCGTGCCCCTAAGATTGCAGCTTTAACTCTGATGTTACAATTGTACTTACACTCTTGAAGTTACAAATGGATGATTTTACTGTATAGATGCTTAGTAATACATTTACTCTGTGTGCTGCTGCAGCTTTGTTCTGCATATCAAATAATTGTGTTTTGTTGCTCAGTTTTGTTGCTGCTGTTTTAATGTGACTATAAAGACTACATTAGGTCATTCTGGTTGTAATTTACCCATTCCATTATGTCATTCTCACCTATGGCATTTAATTGAGGAAGAGTCAATGCAACACAATATTCTGCACATAATGTCCCCTTAGATAAGTGTTGCTCAGATTGGACATGTGATAAGGACTGCAACTACCGCTGCATGTGGGAAACAGTAGAGTCTTTCCAGAAGGAGGGGAAAGTGGTCCCAAAGTTCCACGGCGCGGTATGTATGTAGTTCTCACTCATTCTGTGGTCATACAGGTCATACAGTAGTCTGCGAGTGTTTACACTAATACGAAGGTCCTTACACATGGGGAACCTGATGGATAAACAATCCGAAAATGTTTCGCATCAAACCATTATACTTATAGTTAATGCATCATTCATTCAGGTTGATGATTTTATTCGCAATGACAAATCAACCGTAATTTTGAAAAGCAATTATGTCACTTTATCAGTGTGTAATATTCACGTTCTTTGTGAATGTACTCTAAACAACACAACACAAACACAACACAAAATATTTAGTCTTGGGTGAATCACTAATATATATATATGTATATAAATACATATGTATGTATGTATATAAATGACATAGTTCAACGTTGAAAATGGGTGGAATTCCCCTTTAACGTTGTCAATAATTAATTTAACATTCATACCAACAGTAGCTTTCATTTAAGTTGAACACCTGCTCTTCAATTGTGTGATCTAGCCATTTTTAAGTTTGATATAATTACGTCTTGTACTGTGGTTACTGCTTACGCCTCATTCATTTATGTCTAATAATGATATATTTCATGTTGTCCACAGTGGCCGTTGATACGTGTGTGGTGTCTTCAGCAGCCAGTAGCTGCCATGGCCTGTGTGTTCAATTCTTTGGTTTGCCTTTATGCGCTATGGATGTGCCACCGTCAAGTACAAATGCCCAGCCCTTTGAAGATTGCCGTGACAGTGCAGCAATGTGTGAGAAGGAAATTTGAAATTACTCAAAACATAGTGATATCGAAATGTTATTCCTAATCTGTACTTGGCACCTTTAATGAAAAAGGCATTTAAACAGTCTGTGCTGATCCAGTGCTGTCCTTCTCACCACTAATGCTTGTATGTTGTATAATGCATTTGACATCATTGTGTGATTATTTATGTTTGTGATTACCTAGGCGTGCCTTTTTGCCTGGTTGATGGCCTCTCTGTTTCATGCCATGGGGAACAACGTTACTGAGGTAAAATCCAAAACGCTGAGACACTGAACATCACTCTTCTGAGATGATGATGATGATGAAGAAGCATTCATGTATGTATTACTGTCTTCTCTGCATGAAGAGTTTCTGTTGTAGCTTGTCAAACCATCTCGCAGGATATTAGAAAGCCTTTTTTGTTTGTTCGGTGAAGGGGATTAGCCAAATTGTAAATCTAATGCCATTACTCAATAGTATCTCAATAAGTTGCTCTACTGTACTGTACATTGTCCGTGAATTAAAAACAGCAGATTTTGACGAGATTATGTTCTTTTAATGCTGATTCACCCGTATAACCAAGGTACTTTAGGTCTTGATGTTTTGTATACCTTCTACAGTATGTGTTTCTCCCTTTTTTTTTAGGCACTGGACTATTTCTCCGTAACAGCATTTCTCCTCTGCTCAGTATCCTTATGTGCTCAGAGGTGAGGTTCCTGTGTGTGCTGCGTGTCAGCGATATTTCCTGCGCTCCAAATATGAGCCAGACTGAGCCCCGACACATTCAGGGCGGAGCAACTCCTAAATTAGTGTCATGGTTAGATTGTTAAATCCCACCACAAACTTTAGTGTTTTGTAAACTCTGTTTTCTGTTCACTTTACCCCTCCTCTTTGCTAGAACGATGAACTTGCTGACTATAGTCTTGATGTTGCTATACATCGTCTTCGCCTGGATGTATGCTGCGTACCTCCTCGTCATGTTGATGAACTGGACCTATACCGGCCACAAAGTTTTCAACAGCATACTTGGTAAAGCCAAAACTCGCATTTAAGGATTAGATAGATTTTAATTGTGACACTGTAAGGCTTTTTGAATAGTTATGGTCTGGACAATTGTCATCAGATAGTGTGATGCCATCACTGTCAGTGACTTTGATTTTCCTTTCCATAAAACTATACTTGTTATATAGCAGCCTTAATAGCAGTAAATCGCTAATCAATCTGATGTGCTGACTTTGTAATTGCCTTTTACCTTAAACGTCCCTTTCCTTATCTTCGTTTTATTTAACTTGTTTCACCTCTATTTACTTCACTATGTTATTGTCGTTTTATTTAATTCCTGTCATCTCTCTGCCCTCCCCATTTCTCCCTCCCTTTTCCACTGCATTTTGCTTATTTACCTTCTAACTCTCATTTCACTCTCTCTGTCTCTCTCTTTGTCTCTCTCTCTCTCCAACACCTATTTTTCCTCATTCTCTGTGTGTGTCATACTGTATCTCCCCTCACCCTGTGCTCCTTTCCTCCCTCAGGTTTTGTTAACGTTTTGTGGTGGATCGTCTGGTGCTGGATGAGAGGTAGTTTGGCCAACGGATGGCCCAGACACATTATCCATTGTTTTTTTCAGATGTGGTTCCTGGCTTCCCTGTCTCTTTTCGAGTTACTTGACATGTCGTCATCCCACATCTGGTGGCTCGTTGATGGCCATACCTTCTGGCACGTTCTTATCTCTCCCTATCAGTACTGGTAAGACGCTGCTGTTTATGTCAAGAAATGCTGTTGAGAGCTTGGGACGCTTTGGAAAATCATACAGAGACAGCCCTAGAGCAGAGAGAGGAGACAGCAGAGATGCCCGTAGGACAGAGAGAGGAGAGACCAGTAGGGCAGAGAAAGAAAAGACTTGCTAGAGTTGCCAGGTGGATTCAAACTCATATCCTTGTGATTCGCAAGTCGTGGACCTGCTGTCTGAACCACCAGGTACCACTTGGTGACATTTTCTTTTGCATCATACTGCTGTGTTGTGTAAAATTGTTCTTGAGCAACAAACCCAATAATCTTGTTTCTTCTGAGTGAACCTGATCATCCTCTGAAGAACTGGAACAGAATTAACATGATATTACACTTTAACATCTGCAGGGCTCTTTTTAAGAACACGACTAACAAAAATGTTATTTCTCAATCTACTCATTCTACTGTACACTCAGGAGAGCACCACCAGTTTCCACACCACCAAAGACACAGACTTCACCTTGATAGAACCCACCGGTGACCTGCGACCTGTCACACTGGACCACAACGACCACGGCCGCTGTGGGGGGAAACTTACCGAACCCTCTGAGGACTATCAAACAATGTTGCTGTCTGCCACCCTCTTCCAGCCTTCCTTCATTGGTGAGTTGTGTTTATATGTGTACCATGTGCAATTTCGAAATAGGTGATAACCTATTCCTTCCGCCATGGTTTCTTCTTTTTTTTCTTTTTTCTTTTTGTTAAACAATTTTGAATAAATGATTTCTTTACTCTTCCTAATTTTGCCTGCTATTCTGCATTGCTACAGTTTTCAAATGATGTAGTCTTTATTGCATAACCCCTTAAGCAAAAAGGTAATTGTTTTCATTGCCTTTCTTCCCAGTGTTCAACGTATTTTGCTCAGGAGATGACGGTTGGATAAAATATGGACCCTTGTTATGAGCATCCCAGACAGCACAAGTAAGTAGTTTTTTGTTTGACATTGATTTTTTTTGCTTCCCAGAACCGATGCTAATAGTAAGTTAATAATCGCTAACCGTTAACTCATTCCCTGCCTAAACAATGCTTGCAAATGTGCCCATGCTCTGGGCGGGTGTGTAAGCGAGCCTTCTAAACAAATTATTCATTGTAGCCGATAAATAGATCACATAGTTGTTCAGTATTGATTAATATTGCATATACAGCCTCTTTGTTTTCATGGTGTCCTTAGTAATACATTTACTCTGTGTGCTGCTGCAGCTTTGTTCTGCATATCAAATCATTGTGTTTTGTTGCTCAGTTTTGTTGCTGCTGTTTTAATGTGACTATAAAGACTACATTAGGTCATTCTGGTTGTAATTTACCCATTCCATTATGTCATTCTCACCTACGGCATTTAATTGAGGAAGAGACAATGCAACACAATATTCTGCACATAATGTCCCCTTAGGTAAGTGTTGCTCAGATTGGACATGTGATAAGGACTGCAACTACCGCTGCATGTGGGAAACAGTAGAGTCTTTCCAGAAGGAGGGGAAAGTGGTCCCAAAGTTCCACGGCACGGTATGTATGTAGTTCTCACTCATTCTGTGGTCATACAGGTCATACAGTAGTCTGCGAGTGTTTACACTAATACGAAGGTCCTTACACACGGGGAACCTGATGGATAAACAATCCGAAAATGTTTCGCATCAAACCATTATACTTATAGTTAATGCATCATTCATTCAGGTTGATGATTTTATTCGCAATGACAAATCAACTGTAAATTTGAAAAGCAATTATGTCACTTTATCAGTGTGTAATATTCACGTTCTTTGTGAATGTACTCAACACAAACACAACACAAAATATTTAGTCTTGGGTGAATCACTAATATATATATATGTATATAAATACATATGTATGTATGTATATAAATGACATAGTTCAACGTTGAAAATGGGTGGAATTCCCCTTTAACGTTGTCAATAATTAATTTAACATTCATACCAACAGTAGCTTTCATTTAAGTTGAACACCTGCTCTTCAATTGTGTGATCTAGCCATTTTTAAGTTTGATATAATTACGTCTTGTACTGTGGTTACTGCTTACGCCTCATTCATTTATGTCTAATAATGATATATTTCATGTTGTCCACAGTGGCCGTTGATACGTGTGTGGTGTCTTCAGCAGCCAGTAGCTGCCATGGCCTGTGTGTTCAATTCTTTGGTTTGCCTTTATGCGCTATGGATGTGCCACCGTCAAGTACAAATGCCCAGCCCTTTGAAGATTGCCGTGACAGTGCAGCAATGTGTGAGAAGGAAATTTGAAATTACTCAAAACATAGTGATATCGAAATGTTATTCCTAATCTGTACTTGGCACGTTTAATGAAAAAAGGCATTTAAACAGTCTGTGCTGCTCCAGTGCTGTCCTTCTCACCACTAATGCTTGTATGTTGTATAATGCATTTGACATCATTGTGTGATTATTTATGTTTGTGATTACCTAGGCGTGCCTTTTTGCCTGGTTGATGGCCTCTCTGTTTCATGCCATGGGGAACAACGTTACTGAGGTAAAATCCAAAACGCTGAGACACTGAACATCACTCTTCTGAGATGATGATGATGATGATGAAGAAGAAGCATTCATGTATTCATTACTGTCTTCTCTGCATGAAGAGTTTCTGTTGTAGCTTGCCAAACCATCTCGCAGGATATTAGAAAGCCTTTTTTGTTTGTTCGGTGAAGGGGATTAGCCAAATTGTAAATCTAATGCCATTACTCAATAGTATCTCAATAAGTTGCTGTACTGTACATTGTCCTTGAATTAAAAACAGCAGATTTTGACGAGATTATGTTCTTTTAACTCTCTCAGTGCCAGACCCCGAGTTATCCCGAGTTTTAGGGTTATACCCTCAGTGCCAGAACGAGAAATCCCGAGTTAATTTTTTTTTTTTTTTTTTTAATATGTTCAGAACCCAAGATATCATTATCTGAAGATTTGCAGCTCCATCCACTCTTTGTTTAACCTATAACTGAAAAAGGCTGTATCTCGCTTCCTAAGCACTTTTTTTTTACTTTGAAAAAAAAAGAGAAAAAAGTTGGCATGGTTCGCAATATTTTTTTTTTTTCATTGGCACTGAGAGAGTTAATGCTGATTTACCCGTATAACCAAGATACTTTAGGTCTTGATGTTTTGTATACCTTCTACAGTATGTGTTTCTCCCTTTTTTTTAGGCACTGGACTATTTCTCCGTAACAGCATTTCTCCTCTGCTCAGTATCCTTATGTGCTCAGAGGTGAGGTTCCTGTGTGTGCTGCGTGTCAGCGATATTTCCTGCGCTCCAAATATGAGCCAGACTGAGCCCTGACACATTCAGGGCGGAGCAACTCCTAAATTAGTGTCATGGTTAGATTGTTAAATCCCACCACAAACTTTAGTGTTTTGTAAACTCTGTTTTCTGTTCACTTTACCCCTCCTCTTTGCTAGAACGATGAACTTGCTGACTATAGTCTTGATGTTGCTATACATCGTCTTCGCCTGGATGTATGCTGCGTACCTCCTCGTCATGTTGATGAACTGGACCTATACCGGCCACAAAGTTTTCAACGGCATACTTGGTAAAGCCAATTTCGCATTTAAGGATTAGATAGATTTTAATTGTGACACTGTAAGGCTTTTTGAATTGTCATCAGATAGTGTGATGCCATCACTGTCAGTGACTTTGATTTTCCTTTCCATAAAACTATACTTGTTATATAGCAGCCTTAATAGCAGTAAATCGCTAATCAATCTGATGTGCTGACTTTGTAATTGCCTTTTACCTTAAACGTCCCTTTCCTTATCTTCGTTTTATTTAACTTGTTTCACCTCTATTTACTTCACTATGTTGTTGTCGTTTTATTTAATTCCTGTCAACTCTCTGCCCTCCCCATTTCTCCCTCCCTTTTCCACTGCACTTTCCACTTACCTTCTAACTCTCATTTCACTCTCTCTGTCTCTCTCTTTGTCTCTCTCTCTCTCCAACACCTATTTTTCCTCATTCTCTGTGTGTGTCATACTGTATCTCCCCTCACCCTGTGCTCCTTTCCTCCCTCAGGTTTTGTTAACGTTTTGTGGTGGATCGTCTGGTGCTAGTTTGGCCAACGGATGGCCCAGACGCATTATCCATTGTTTTTTTCAGATGTGGTTCCTGGCTTCCCTGTCTCTTTTCGAGTTACTTGACATGTCGTCATCCCGCATCTGGTGGCTCGTTGATGGCCATACCTTCTGGCACGTTCTTATCTCTCCCTATCAGTACTGGCTCTACTGGTAAGATGCTGCTGTTTATGTCAAGAAATGCTGTTGAGAGATTGGGACGCTTTGGAAAATCATACAGAGACAGCCCTAGAGCAGAGAGAGGAGACAGCAGAGATGCCCGTAGGACAGAGAGAGGAGAGACCAGTAGGGCAGAGAAAGAAAAGACTTGCTAGAGTTGCCAGGTGGATTCAAACTCATATCCTTGTGATTCGCAAGGCGTGGACCTGCTGTCTGAACCACCAGGTACCACTTGGTGACATTTTCTTTTGCATCATACTGCTGTGTTGTGTAAAATTGTTCTTGAGCAACAAACCCAATAATCTTGTTTCTTCTGAGTGAACCTGATCATCCTCTGAAGAACTGGAACAGAATTAACATGATATTACACTTCTTTAACATCTGCAGGGCTCTTTTTAAGAACACGACTAACAAAAATGTTATTTTTCAATCTACTCATTCTACTGTACACTCAGGAGAGCACCACCAGTTTCCACACCACCAAAGACACAGACTTCACCTTGATAGAACCCACCGGTGACCTGCGACCTGTCACACTGGACCACAACGACCACGGCCGCTGTGGGGGGAAACTTACCGAACCCTCTGAGGACTATCAAACAATGTTGCTGTCTGCCACCCTCTTCCAGCCTTCCTTCATTGGTGAGTTGTGTTTATATGTGTACCATGTGCAATTTCGAAATAGGTGATAACCTATTCCTTCCGCCATGGTTTCTTCTTTTTTCTTTTTGTTAAACAATTTTGAATAAATGATTTCTTTACTCTTCCTAATTTTGCCTGCTATTCTGCATTGCTACAGTTTTCAAATGATGTAGTCTTTATTACATAACCCCTTAAGCAAAAAGGTAATTGTTTTCATTGCCTTTCTTCCCAGTGTTCAACGTATTTTGCTCAGGAGATGACGGTTGGATAAAATATGGACCCTTGTTATGAGCATCCCAGACAGCACAAGTAAGTACCGTAGTCTGTTCTCTTCCCCATTATATGTGAAAATAGTGCTTGTGTTCACTGCTAATCCTTCTGTGGTGTGTTTGATTTGATTCCAGGTGCAGCAAACGGGGAAAGGACTGACATGCATTTCAGGATGAGGGGTACCAAAGGAAGATGGAGAGCTGGTTCCTGACACCATGCAGCCAACAAGTCTACTTTTGAAAAGGCTGAGTGAAAGACTAGATTCCACTCTGGATTACACCTCAGCCAAGAGATGGCGAATCGGCTGCTGTTATGAACCAAATAACACATTTGAACAGGATCATTTCAGATCTTGGACTGAAAGCATCTTCCTTTTTTCTGTAATTTGAGATGTCTTATCTTTATATTGCATTACAGTAGGTAGATTTCTGTAAGATATGAAGTATCCCTTTCAACAAGTTCATACAGATTAAATACTTAATTGAGCACACAACATCCATGGTCTTCATTTGTCTTAATTTGTGAAGTATGCCACTCTGCTGCCAGTGGGGTTGCCCATATCTGTTTAATCTGATTTCAGATCAAAGCGGACTGCATCTCAATCCACACCCGTCCATCTTACAGTACATATGTCATGCGTCACACATGTTATAGATATGCGTTTCCTTGCCTGCAACCACTTTCCACCTGGCATCCCTATTTTGTCGCAGTGCGACCCACTGTGAGCATAGAGATCCACTATGTTCACTCTTTTGGAAATGGGGCTTAAGTGTTGGGCAGGAGTAGGACGGAGGCTCCCCCTGGTGGGTCTCATTGCCGCGAAATGAGCCAGACACATACAGCACCAGTGACAAGACACAGAATAAGGGATGTAATGAAATCAAGTCCTACCCACATACATAATATGCCAACACAATGAGGGAAAAAAACAATAAACGGCAATAGAAAACACATCCGTGTTTTCCAAAAGGATGGTAAGCGTCCTAATGTCAGCAACGATTCATCTTCAACTTCATCATCATAATATAAAATATATATATATTCTCCATATCTTTTATAGAGCAATAAAAGAGACTCACTGACAGCTTCATTCATTTTGTGACAGACATCCGTTACAAACTTGAAGCAGCATTTACGTCTGTCAGATGATGGAGTCTCCTCTGAAGTGAAGGTCTCTGCATATTCGGCCAGTGGCCCATCCTGGGCTTGAGGTGATGGAGGTGGAGTGATGATGATGTTTTCATCTCTTGTCCTCGTCTCCTCCAAGGTAGGGGGCGGTTGACCCTGTTGATGTTCGGTAGCCATTGAAATCCGAGATGATAGTTGTAATGACAAGCTCAGTTGTGATACACAACGTATTGAGCACCTTTCACCGAATGAATGAGAACCGTGTTATTCTTATATAAATAAAGGCAAGGTATCGTCAGCTATGATGTCATTACTGTGACATCAGGCATGGCCATATTTGGACATAATCCAGGCGCGCGCACACACACACACACACACACTATGGCAGAAAATGTAATGCGGCACAAACAGGGCCTATAAGTTGTGTCATCATGATCCAAGGAATCAAGGGAAAAGAGATGACGATTGTACGACCAACGGTTCAATAGTTTTAGGCCAAAACGTGAAGTGGGCTGTTAGCTCAACAATGAGGAGATTTGAACAATTTTGGATAAAGGTTCATCCTTGGCTTAGTGGGAATGTGCGTGGTAAGTTTCACAGCAATTGGGCGCATCATTCATGATGTGGGGCCACCCACATCTTAAAGGCCAGCCCCACAAGCTTTGGAAGCCAATCATAGCCAATTGGAATGAACTATAAGATATGTGACAGATACTGTACGTCTTGATCACATGACTACAGAGATCATTTATGTGAGGTTTGGACAACATCTGTAGTAGTAACAAAAAGAAAATCACAAAAATCTGTCTCATGGTGGCGCTATAACTAACCGATTTGAAAATAAATTAAGTGGAGATTCTTCCTTGGCCTACTGGGAGTGTGCATTTAAAGATTCTCGCGTCCTGTCAAGCGGTGCTTGTAGCATGTCGTGCAAAACAGGCCCCTCCAGCAAACTTTGAAAGCTAATCTTAGTAAATCGGATTAGAATCCGAAAACTCTGACAGATACATCTTGATCTCATGACCACAGAGATAATGTGTACCAATTTGGGTGTGTTTTGGACAAAATTGGAGGAGTACTAGCAAAAACTGTGTTTTGCCGTGGCTTATTTGGGGAGTTCCGTAATGATCCAAGTGGGAAGCTTCTAAGAAGCCAATCTTAGCCAATCAGGATGGAATATGAAAAATCGGACAGATCCGTCTTGATCACATGACTAGAGGTAATGTGTACCGTTTTGCGTGGTGTTTGGACAAAATCTGTAGGAGTAATGCAAAGAAATAGGTTTTGCAGAAATCGGCCTCCTGGTGGCGCTATAACAGGCCGATGTGAGAAATTTGGGGCAGAGGTTTTTACTTGGCCACATGCATGCACAGTTTCCAATCGGTTCAATGGTGCCGGAGATTAGCTGCTTACACACTGATACATGGATGGATTGGACAGGGGCGAAAACACAGTCTTGTCTTGGCCTCGCCTTCGGCGAAATACACTGCACTAGAATATACAAGAAACTATACCTTAGAGAAAAAGCTAAAAGGGCTTTCTAAGCCATCAAAAGGAAAATCAATCCCAAATTAAAATCTGGCTAAAGATATTAGACTCCGTTATAGAACCCATTTCCCGCTATATGGTTGTGAGGTTTGGGGTGCCCTTGCCAACATGGGACACCAAACTGAACTAAGACTCTTCAAATCCATTCTCCGCGCCTGGCTTCCAAGAGAAGCACCCAAAGTACACAAAATGTGGTGGAAACAGAGCTACACCTTCTAACCACCATTAATAAAAGCGGCTTTAATCGTCCGAGCTGCTCCAGTGTGTTCTCTTCTACACCTGCCAAAGACATCAGAGACACAAACTTGCAACAGATTACAAACACCCAAAGAGAGTTGTAAAACATGAAACTCCCACACTTGCTGGGAGAAACCATGTGCAAACACAGCAGCAAGATGCTGTGACAAGAGAAGGATATACAATGGAATAAAACTACCTTGAGGACTGCTAATCATTATGTTGTCCTGCACTATCTGCACCGAGTTGATCTCGGACATAGAATTGCCATACATTACATTACGCTTTTTGTATGCTATTTTAAATACTTTTGAAAAATTCCTATTTGTCCCAAAACATTGGATACCAAGTGATCCTGAAGAATTGCTGCTATTTGTTTCTAAAATCTTTACACCAAGCTACCCATGTCTAAATGTATATTTAACTATTTCTGACAGCAAATAAACATTAGTGGTCTGGTAACAGTTTCTTCCAAGTTGCAATGTGACATATAGCTCTGTTTCCATAATGCTGCAATACCTTCAATTGTATACATTTCTTAGTAGTTTTTTTTATTGTTTTTATTTATGTGTCTGACACTTGCTTTGGCAATGTAAACATGTTTTCTCATGCCAAAAAAAGCTCTTTTGATTTGACATTGTGTGAGATGGCTGACCAGCAGGAGGGTGTGGTGGTGATTTTGCCTACACAGTAAAAGTGTTTATTTAACTCTTAGACCCTTTGGGTGAGTTTTGAGATATTTTCAAATGAAAACTACAGATTTGGCTGTGTACTAGTAAAAACGTGTTTGTTGTGGGAGGAAAAGATTTTTTTAAATGTGATTGCCTTGTGGTTCGATAAGATATTGCATACAACACAGGCCTGGATCCAGTTCAGGATCCTTGCCATATGTTGACCCCCATCTTGCTACACTATTCTGTCTAGTAAGTGGTCTTACAGTCCTTTAAATATTTACCTTTACTTTAATACCTTAGTAGTGTGTATGGTGTGTATGATATACACATGTAGGGTTTTGCAAGTGGGCCCCCCAAAACTAGGCTAAACAATAAGATTTTTTAAAATAATATAAGGTTAATATAAAAAATATCAATAATGGGGGCGCCCGCTGGCCTACCGCTCCAGGCGCATACCACGTACGCTGGTAATCCAGCTTGACAGCATGTCGCGGGTACCTTTACTGTGTGACACCCCCCCATCTCTCTCCCCATTTCCTGTCCTGTCAAATAAAGGCATAAAAAGCCCAAAAAAATATTTAATCTCCGTCGCGTGGCTCGTGCCTCTATGTGCACAAAAGAACAGATCTATAAGCTAAGCTGATGACACGCCATGACGCAGTGCGTTGATAGCTTGTATGTCTGTTTTTTTGGTTAGGCGTCGCCACCACTAGGGGGGCCACAGAGATTCCTTGTCCCAGGGCCCAGAATTTGGTGCACTGCTACGCCACCCACCCATCGATCCATCCTACTAGTTAATATGGGATTTTAAACAGGGCCTCAAGGCACTGTGCATTGATTAACCATGGCAAATGACAGTAACAGGTTTCATGTAAATGTGTTGTCTCTCCCACATAATTTTTCGAAGAAACTGGTGAAGATACAGATACAGGAAGAGTTGGCACCTAAACATTAGTCACCTCAATGTTAAATTGTCTCTTTCATTCCAAAATGTAAAAAAACTAAAACACAAACAAAACAAAAACTAGAAAAGTATGCTCCCCTGAGCGCAGATCGCCACCAGGCCTGGTTGCCTATACCCAGGGCCTGCAAAATGTGGAGGTGGTCATAGCCAATTGAATCAATGGAATCTGCTAAATATGACTGATAGATATTGATCACATGACTCTAGAGATAATATGTACTGACTTGTGTGAGTTTTGGACAAGATTTGTTGGAGTAGTAGCAAAAAGTGTGTTTTTACGAAAACGCGATATGGCGGAAAATGTAGTCTGGCACAAATGGCCGGGGCCTATACTCGGGGCGAGGAAGGTTGTATAACCTGCTGCTGGGTGGTAATTAGTGGGGCTCCTTTCCGGAGGTTGATAGCGCAGTTGTATGGCCAGTGCGGCGGCATATGTTCCCCTAGCCATGGTTCACATGACGCTTGTATGACAGTCATGTTTCAGGGTTAATGTTCCCCGGGTCCTATGTTCCCCGCTTTCCTCGGGAGAGCGGGGAACATAGGACCTAACCTAAACCTAACCCTAACCTTAGTGGGGGAATATAGAACCCGGGGAACATATGACCCCAGCAGCGACAGTGTTTGCTGAACGCAGGGGCTGGGTCATGATAAACGGCAGGTGGGCTACTGATGACAGATCTGGTGGTAAGGGTTCTGGGGTGGAGCGAGGAACACACAGTGTGGAAAAAAGTGGAATGTAAACAGTTAGCATGACAGAAAGTAGGCTACTCCATGATGTCACCTTTCCAGTGGACCTGTCAATGTGCGGTTTGTGCAGCGTCCGTCAACCAAGGATGGCCAAGAACCAGGGGGGAGAGCCAGGACAGTCCATTAGGCTGATCTGATGGTAACCAGAGATACGCAGGTTGACCGGCGCAGTTCTATCATAGACCTTGGCGAGGAGTTGACCATTGAGGGTGTTGGCTTCCACAAGCGAGTCGAGTGCCACCGTGTCCATGCCCAGCTGGGTATTTACAAATGATAAATATTTAACTAATCTGAGTCACTGGATTCATGTGAAGATGGGGATGGGGAGGGGGAAGAAAATAATTCAGCTTCTCAACAAAAGACTCTATTATCTATTTACATTTTTATGGCACAAGAAGCTTTTCCACTAGACCAGTGATTCTCAACCTTTTAAATTTCAAGGACCCCCAGTTTGATATGCATTAGATCATAACGTTTTATCTCTGGGACCCCAATCTACTCTATACAATCTTTTTACAAGTCTTCATTTAACTCTGAGAGTGTACAAATGAACAAATTGGACCCGTAAGCCCATGTTATTGTATTGTTATTGTACACATTAATTGTGTTACTTCACAGTAAAATGCAGTGATATGCAATTCACATGCTGTGATAGTGAGTCTAGGCCTACTAGTAGTAGTAATAGTTGTTGTTGTTGTTTTTGTTTAATTTCTTTCTTTCTTTCTTTTTTTTTCTTTTTTTTTTACAGTGGTGGGATTAGGGATTTTACTAAGAGGTATGGTATTTGAAGAGGCCTGCTTTGGAACTTCAGCTAGAACATCTCATACTGTCACATCTTCACCAGCCAGTAGAGGGAGTCCTTTTCCATGGACCAGGTGACAGGTACTCCCACCATCAACTACAGTAGCATACAGTACATAAAATAGTAGTATTTGATGCATAGTCAATAATGTATTCTTATGCATCAGCCTGTTTGTTATACTTCATAAAAGGTAGGTTTATAGCTCTATATTCTACTACTACTCATTGCTGTACTGTGTTTGTTCAATAACAGGAGTCTCCCTGTCTCTCCGGCTCTTTACAGAAAATGCATTTTCAGGTCAGGATACCAATTTTATCCAATCAGTAGAGAGAATTTGGGTCATATCAAAGACTCAGCACTCAGCATCAAGTCCCTGCGACATACTAGCGTCATCATTTCCAGGGGGTGTACTTGTACATCAAGCTGCCTCACGCTACAGAAACAGGAGATAGGCTCCTGACCTATGGGCCTCATGGCTCGGCAAGCCTTACTTACTTACTCAGTAGAGAGAACTCAGGATACAGATTAAAAAAGTGAAATAGGAAGTGATGGCACAAAGAAATGAGCCGACAAAATTGGAACAGTAACACTATACAGTTGAAGCTGATAAATGGGTACTCTCTCATGGACCTGCTGTCTGAACCACCAGGTACCACTTGGTGCCATTTTTTTTTGCATCATACTGCTGTGTTGTGTAAAATTGTTCTTGAGCAACAAACCCAATAATCTTGTTTCTTCTGAGTGAACTTGATCATCCGCTGAAGAACTGGAACAGAATTAACATGATATTACACTTCTTTAACATCTGCAGGGCTCTTTTTAAGAACACGACTAACAAAAATGTTATTTCTCAATCTACTCATTCTACTGTACACTCAGGAGAGCACCACCAGTTTCCACACCGCCAAAGACACAGACTGTCACACTGGACCACAACGACCACGGCCGCTGTGGGGGGAAACTTACCGAACCCTCTGAGGACTATCAAACGATGTTGCTGTCTGCCACCCTCTTCCAGCCTTCCTTCATTGGTGAGTTGTGTTTATATGTGTACAATGTGC
Source organism: Gymnoscopelus braueri (assembly GCF_963280865.1). NCBI lineage: Eukaryota > Metazoa > Chordata > Actinopteri > Myctophiformes > Myctophidae > Gymnoscopelus > Gymnoscopelus braueri. Next base: position 41,565,454 of record NC_137615.1, on the reverse strand, counting down.
AATTTCGAAATAGGTGATAACCTATTCCTTCCGCCATGGCTTCTTCTTTTTTTTCTTTTTTCTTTTTGTTAAACAATTTTGAATAAATGATTTCTTTACTCTTCCTAATTTTGCCTGCTATTCTGCATTGCTACAGTTTTCAAATGATGTAGTCTTTATTACATAACCCCTTAAGCAAAAAGGTAATTGTTTTCATTGCCTTTCTTCCCAGTGTTCAACATATTTTGCTCAGGAGATGGTTGGATAAAATATGGACCCTTGTTATGAGCATCCCAGACAGCACAAGTAAGTAGTCTGTTCTCTTCCCCATTATATGTGAAAATAGTGCTTGTGTTCACTGCTAATCCTTCTGTGGTGTGTTTGATTTGATTCCAGGTGCAGCAAACGGGGAAAGGACTGACATGCATTTCAGGATGAGGGGTACCAAAGGAAGATGGAGAGCTGGTTCCTGACACCATGCAGCCAACACGTCTACTGCAGCCTGATCTTTTGAAAAGGCTGAGTGAAAGACTAGATTCCATTCTGGATTACACCTCAGCCAAGAGATGGCGAATCGGCTGCTGTTATGAACCAAATAACACATTTGAACAGGATCATTTCAGATCTTGGACTGAAAGCATCTTCCTTTTTTTTTGTTTGACATTGAATTTTTTTGCTTCCCAGAACCGATGCTAATAGTAAGTTAATAATCGCTAACCGTTAACTCATTCCCTGCCTAAACAATGCTTGCAAATGTGCCCATGCTCTGGGCGGGTGTGTAAGCGAGCCTTCTAAACAAATTATTCATTGTAGCCGATAAATAGATCACATAGTTGTTCAGTATTGATTAATATTGCATATACAGCCTCTTTGTTTTCATGGTGTCCACTGCCCTGGGTTCTCAAACTGTCGGGACAACCACCCACGCAAAAAATACAAAAGTGATGTGATGTAACTGTTTTTATTTGTAACATATGCTGAAATTGACTGTGCATGTACATTTGCTGACTGTCTCCTTTACTCACCAACTCACCAGCCATGAAGTGTGTGGCATTGAGTCTGTCCAATCACATTTATCTGAAAATAATTCATGTCTAACTCTGCTACTGTACATTTAACCTTACAATGGCCTTGATTTTAATATAAATACTTAATTGAGCACACAATATCCAATGATCTGAGTCAGCTGTAAAGTAATTTGACTGTAATTTGAGATGTTTTATCTTTATATTGCATTACAGTAGGTAGATTTCTGTAAGATATGAAGTATCCCTTTCAACAAGTTCATACAGATTTCATTTTTATACTTTATTCTTAAAATAGGTTCCATGCAGCTCACAGCTTAAAGCTATTTCTCTTCTCACCCTGGTGAATATCTTAACACACAGTTAGCAACATGGTATAAAAACATAGTATATTATACACTGGAAGATACCCTGACCAGGTGAAGTCAATGACCAGGCTAGGGCGGTATCAAGGTATTAAAGTGGTATTTAGAAAGCCTGAAGGTATGATTGTTAATACAATATTTCCACATAACTATCTTGAGATGTCCAACTACCAGAGCAGTTTATTAGCTACATGATTTAATCTACCACCACCATCTCTGTTGAGATCACTGATGTGTCTGTATCCACCATCACAACAAGTGTTATCAAGTCCTCCACTCAGGCCCGGATTGGACGGTCTGGCACTTCTGGCAGATGCCAGAAGGGCCGGGCAGTCTGGGGCCGCGGCCAACCCTAAAACCGAAATAAAGTCACCAAAAACCCAAAAGAAACTAACATAATCCGTCAATTAACCGCAATTATTCGGCGCCCGCGCGCGAATGGGCCGGTGAAGATCACAAATGCCAGGGCCAATTTTCTGTGCCAGTCCGTGCCTGCCTCCACTCCAGCAAGGTATCCTGAGCCTATGGAAGAAGGACACTTTTTCCTATCTATTCATTATTCTATGGGCCATAAGTATTTAAAAAAGGGATAGTGTACGCACATCCATGTTCCCAGGAGTTGGTCCTGGCCAACAGTCCTGTTCTTATCTACCAGATATCTTGACACCAGAATATTAGTTGAAGTCAGGGGGGAGATGCCACAAAACTTCACTGAATACATGCTGAGGTGGTGTACCCTCAGCTGCCAGGTAAAAGAGATGCAACTTTCAGCAGCTCATGGAAATCCATGTGAATGCAAACTAACCGACTATCCCAATACTAACCCTGATGCTGGGGCTACACCAGATGCATCAATGTGTGTGTATATGCATCGATATTGTATATTTTTTAGTTGTTTGATCAATGTTCATGTGTGTATGAATGGGGGGAAAAAACTGAATTTTCTTATTGACCAAGACCCTGGGAAAGCTAATTCTACAAATACATATTCCAACATATACTCACTCCATCACTCATTGGGTGTCATTTGTCTATATGAACACAAATACAAAAGATTCCATAACACTTTGCCAAAAACATCTAGGCATTAGTTAATTGCATAGTTTCTTATATTAGCAAAAATAGTTGAACCAGTTATAATCTGTCAAGCATGTTTTCTATACATTTCTATTTCGATTAATCTGGACTTTCACTAATGATCCGGGAGCAGTATGGGTTAGCACCCCAGCCTATGTCTTCCGTGACAAAGATGCCCAACAAGTCCACAGTGAGGCCTTTAAGGAGGGCCATTCAAGCAAGCCGCAAGTGGAGCCTGCAGTACCATCGCGGCCAAAGAAACCATCACACCAGAATGAAATGTTTGGAACGGGGGAGTCTGGTGCAACAATCAGGTCATGGACCTGGTGAGACGAAGGAGGAGCCTAAGCCACAGCATAACACTGTGGCTTCACATTAGTCACTTGGCCCTGTTTACTTAAGTTTGGAATCCTTGACCTTTAAATTAGTTTTAAGCAGTGTTTCCTTTTCAAATTAAACTGTATACGTGCAAATAAATAAAATGAACCGTGCCAACTTGTGGCTTCATTTATTGCGTCTCAATACTTTAACCTCTTTACTTGTTGAGCACAACATTTAAAACAATACTTTCAGGCGGTCTGCCAAGTTTTCCTTCTCCCACCCTGATATATCCTATGTGGAATTCTTTTTTGAATATGACCTTTTTCCTCTTTGCATCCTCACCTCCTACCAGCCTCTTTTCCTCCTTGAACCTTTGCCATTGTAGGCTGCCTTTAGGCACTTTCTCTACCTGCTGCCTTCTTGTGGTTCTTAACAGCAGCAGGTTTCTTAACATGAGGGTGAAGGCTAGATTTAGTTACATGTCCTCCCAACCTGAACTTCAACAAATTGATTCCGCTTCTTTGTTTTAGCTTTAGGCTTGACGTCTTTACGACGCTTTACACTGTTGATTTCTCTGAATGCTTCACTCTGCTCCCTTTCTCTGCTCAACACTTGTGGCTTCACCTTTAAGTGTAAGACCTTTAATTTGTTGAGCATGGCACCTTAGACTTGCAAGGGCAGCTCTTTCCCAACCAGAGAACCTTTTTAGGTCTAGTAATGTCCCTTCTTCCTTTGCATTGTACACCTGGGCCATTTCTTCTTTTGCCTCTGTGTTGTACACCTTGGCCTTGTGAAGTTCTAGATCATTATCAGTGACCTCTTCCACTTTAACTTCTCCTATGGGTAGCTGCTCTCCTTTCCATGAAAGGTCTGGGCCAGTCAAATTTGAAGCTTTGAGCACATCTGCCGTTAAGCATTTCAAAGCATGATCTGCAGGATTATTTTCAGATTGTATGAAGTGACATTGCTTTTGATCTGTAAGAGACTTTTGGAGTCTGTCTGGACTGTTGGAGGCTTGCAGAGAAACAGTAGCAGTTGGATTTAAAACAGAGCTGACCTCTGGTCGAATTAGTTTCTCTGATCTTTGAATTTGAACCTTTACATTATACACAACCTGTCTTGTCACTAGTATGGATTTGTCCAATTTGTGACACATGTCAGGATCTGGACCATCAATTCTCCTGTAGGCATCATTAACACTGTTCAGTACAGCTACCTTCTGTTCTATTGAAATAATGTGTCCTTGTAGGATGTCAATAGAAGTAGCCTGGTTCCAGACCATAGACCCCGCCCACTCTGAGACTGAAGCTCCACACAGCTTCAGTCTGATAATCAGGCTACAATAGAAGCCTTGTTTATGAGAGCCCTTTTAGTGCTTGCGCCTTCCACTGTTCATTAACACAATAATAGTTAGCCAACAATTCAAAGCTGCAAGATTCTAATAATTCTGTAGCAGTTCCATTTGCACATTAGGCTCAGTTATTTGCGACATTTTATTTAACAACTTTCACTTGTGCACAACAAAATTGAACCAGTAAGTAAGCTACAATTAAAACACATAATTTCTGATTTAAGCCACTGTAGTTCAATCAAACCCTTTTAAAGATTTGCAAACATTGTCCATACAAATTGGGCAGCACTTCAAGTGGTCAAAAACTTTGAACCGTGCATAACAAATTTCCTTAGATCAATGACCATTTGCACAACAAAAAGCGTTTACCTAAAATGAATAGGCTAAATGAAAGCAGTCACTTCATCTTCTTCAAATGAAAGCAGTCTCTTTGCCAGTTCATTGTTTTTATTCTTCAAAGTTCTTTTTTTTCTCCTTCTTCTTTTCTCCTACACAGTTCCTTAATAGTTCAGTCTTTGTGTGTCACCTTTCAGAACACTCTTCTTGTGTAGTGTACATACCTGTCGTTCCCTATTTAGGACTGACCGTGGGTAGCTACCTGGGACGTAAGTCGGGGCTTGATCAACCCTGGCTGGGTCACCTGGGCGAGGGTGTATGTTGCGAGACCCGAAACATCCTATGACCCCAGGCTACAACACTGATGATACGTCCCAGGTGCATCCATGTGATGTTTTTTCGTTATGTTTTGAACAAACGAATGAACTGCGGGGTCTTTAAACGTGGCGGGTTGGCTGAGTGTTTGTTGGGCAGGCCAAAAGATGTCCATCGGACCACCGTGCAGCTCCGAGTTGAGCTGCGAGTGCGTGTCGAAACTCTTGTGTTCGGCACAGCTCCTCGCGGCTCCGAAGTGGCTGCAGGGCAGGCTGTAGACTCCATGCAGGCTGGCTGTGTCTCGCTTGACTGCCTTGTTGCAGCAAGTTTGACTGCCGTGGATTTCCAGGTGCCGAGGTTGACTGCCGTGGATTCTTTGCAGTCCGGTCGAACTGCGTGGATCGATCTTGCACTCGAGTTGTACTTCTTGCGACAAGTTTTACTATCACTGCCTTTGGTCCCATAAACGACTCAGGTTGTTCTTCATACTGGTAGATGTATTGCACTCTTACTGGCAAACAATCCTACAACGTAAAACTGTACAAAACAAAGCATAGACAATACACGCACATAAATAATGGAACATTAAAGTATAAACAACATGAATGTAATGAAAACATGACTGAAACACAAACACACCTCGCTGACTGCACATAAACCAAAGGAAATGAGTGGGAATCCATGGTCGACAACAGCAACGTACAACTGGAACAAAATACATCAAATCAACATAAAGAAAATGATAGGAACGTAAATGTACACATTTATAAAGCAAAGACAAGTACCTCATTCCGTCCCGCGGAAGTGCATCAGTGTAACACGCTTGTGAATCTGCATGAAACCACACCTTATAAAGCGTTCTGGCTTGATCAAGACAATTAGACCTTCCGGTGCAACAAATACATGGTAAACCCAAGTTCATTCTGGGCGCGTTCGAAAATTACGCACCGGAGCACACTCGCCTATTAGTTTGTATTGGCCAGTGCGCTCAGTGCTGTATTTTCGAACGCACCCTATATATTAAAGGTAGGGTAAGTGATATTTTTGGGTTAAAACTAAAAGTATTTTGTTAAAAGGTTAAAGCACTATATTCTGATAGTAATCATTGCTATAGAGTGTTTTTTCAGTAACAGGAGTCTCCCCGTCTCTCCAGCTCTTTAATAAACAGAAAATACATTTTCTGGTAGGTGTCAAAATCTCAGCCAATCAGGAGAAAGTGCCCATTTTTAAGCTTCATTTTTATAGTGTTCCAGTTCCAATTTTTCCTGCTCATTCCTTAGTGTCATCACTTCCAATTTCACTTGTTTAATCTATATCCTGATTGAGTTCTCTATCCTGATTGGATAAAATTGGAAATGAAACTGAAACTGAAACGAAAATGCATTTTCTGTTTTATAAAGAGCTGGAGAGACATGGAGACTCCTTATATGGACAGGACACTCTATAGTAACGAGCACTATCAGAACATAGACCCATTTCGCAATTATTTGAATAATTGCAAATCACTTACCCTACCTTTAAATTATATTACAATAGATAAATGAAAAATATAACTAATTACAACCCATTATGGCAGTTACATTGACTACAGAGTGGAGTTTTTCTACATAGAATGATTATGTATATAACCGCATTCTTTCACATGGTTAAAATGTTAATGCATAGGCCTGCATATAATTATTATGCAGTGCTTTCATTCAATGCAAATATAATCCTAATGATATGGCTCTGGTCACCAGTTTCCTAAAATCACCTGTTAATGATCACATTATTATAATATGGATGGTAAGATACCATTTTACTCCTCTTTGAGCTTGATGAGGTTCCTTTTTTATGTACATTGTAACCTGTAAATGTAGTTTGTTTTCAAATAAAAGACACCTTCATGTGACGTTGACTTACAGTGGTAGATTTCTATTATTATTACAAAACATACAGTAAGCACTTCAGCCCTATGTATTTCGGCCATTTGAAAATAGCAGATCTACAAGCATCGTGAGCTTGTAGATCTGCTATTTTCAAAGGATTTTTATACATTTGAAAAGTTTGTTTTTGCAGTTGGCTTTTAACATTGTTGATGTAATGCTTTGGATGTATCACTGTGTTTACTAGCTATATAGTGTACCCCCCGCCATGTTGGATGGGTACTAGTGACTATAGGGTTAAAAAGGTAAAGACCCAGACAACATGGCGGATAAGCCCCCCCCCCCCCCCCCCCCATAAGTTTTCAAGCCATATTCCGGACTTTCACTTGAAACACAGTATTTCCGTTCACGTTGGACGCTCTCTGTCTCTACGCACTTACGCAGTTCATTAGTTTATCAACGCACTTGACTGACTATTAGGTACGTTTTGTTGATGCTTTTTGGTGACAATATTAGCTTTTTTTAGGGCTTGTATCCGTAGACCTGTCCGCTGGATTCTATCACAAAATCTGGCAACGCGTCGCACGATCGGCACTAAGACCACGAAAGCAGGACGTGTCCTCTCTCTGTCACTTCCTCCTTTGCGCAGCAAAGACATCGTGGTGAGTGACTTGTGAGAATAAACTATACCTGTTTAATTTGAGATGTTTTAGCGTCGAGCAGGGCCGTGTTAACGACACAGTGGGCCCTCGCATGACTAAAAATACTTAGTTACTTTGGTAAAGTAACTAGTACATGGTGTAAAGTAAGTAACTAGTACATGGTGTAAAGTAAGTAACTAGTACATTACACCATTGTTTGAATGGGCTGTGGCCGCTGTAGGCTCTACCATGCTGCAAAGCTTAGCTAACCTGACTCTTAGTGTCCACCTCTTCACCTTATCAAAACAGAACAGCTATCAACGTTAGCTTGTAGAACAGAGGGTTTGTGCGTCAACGGCCGTGTCAGTGGTGTAAATGTAAGTACAGTTACTCAACTACTGTACTGTCTTAAGTACAATTTTGAGGTACTTACTTTACTGGTCTGGAGTATGTCCAATTTTCAATACTTTTACTTCTACTCCACTACATCTCAGAGGCAAATATTGGACTTTTACTCCACTATTATTTGAAAAGTTTAGTTACTTTTATATAGATTTTGATTATTACTAGCCATGGTTCACATGTTTCAGGGCTAGATTATTACAAATACCCAGAATTCAGCCATTTGAAAATGGCCGATTTTGGCATAAAAATATACTTAAAGTACCAAAAGTAAAAATACTCATTAAGTAGAAAAGTACAATCTTTTGAAAATAGTAGATCTGCAGCAACTTGTGAGCTAGATTGTCTATTTTCAAATTTTAATAGGGCTGAAGTGGTTAATGTATGTTTTGTTTATAATAATTAAAATAATAAATGTAGCAAACAAAAAAGGGATATTTACTCGAGACCCATAACAATGCGGGTTTGTGACCCACAAATCCATCCATTTGTAACTCTGAGAGTGTACAACTTTGTACTCTCAGAGTTAACTGAAAGCATATTTTGTTTTACAGTATATGTGTGTATTTGTTCATTGTGTGACATGCTCTATTCAGCCTTCACCCAGGCCGGCTTGACACCACAGGTCACGCTGCTCATCATGCTAGTCGTCCCTGTTGCCATGGTGATGAGGTAAGACTGAAGTAGCACCCATAGAAACACTCAATAAACACTTCTTGTTGCATTTGTGTGTTATTAGTAAATGATGGAATCCATAACCTTGCTGGATGAACAATATCCAGCAACGGAAGTGGATGTTCATTCACACTTTGGTCTCCTTAAAGGAGCACTTCACCTATTTTCAACCTTATCTTCATTTAATTGGTCCCCACTAATGCTCATTATACTGTACGATGGCACTATTTCTGTCTATTCAGTCTGTGTCTTAGAGGAGGGCTGTGTACAGTTGAGAATTCTGCCTGCAGGTTTCTCAACTAACATTGTTCTTGTGAAGTAGAGCAAAGGAGGTCATACTGTAGCTTATGACCCAGTTTTGAACCCATGGTTTCATGATTAGGTCTGGATGCATGTGACGTGAACACTACCTGGCTGAGCCACGGGTCTGCTCTCTGTCTATCTTTTCTTTGCACCTTTGCACTGCCTGAATTATATTTTGTTGCGCTCGGGTGTCGTGCAAGAAAAATAGCCGCTATTTTTAGTGAGCAACAATAGCATACAAATGAGTATAAATCAGGCTTTACTGTTGCATTTAATGCTGGTAATTGAGTCAAAGGACGATTATTCTGTTGTTAGATGAGAGAGTTCGCAAAATACCTGAAATGTGAGTAGTAAATACCTTTTTATTTTTCCATATTCCTGTTTCCAGCTACTTTTTCCTGTTGGTCTTTCCGCCGTCATTTCCTCAGTGGCATAATGGAGGGGCGAGGCTGCCAGTGACGGGTGGAGTCTCAGAGGAGAGACAGCGGCTAATGGAAGATTCTGATGAAAATGAGCCACAGCAAGTGAAAGGTACAGTCAACGGTCAAGCCTAATTCATACTTCATCGTACGACGGTGTCACTCACCAAGAATAGCAGATCTACAATTTCAATCTTTTTGACAAGCGACACCGCCGTACGACGAAGTATAAATGAGCATCACTGTGGCCTAGCCTGAAACATGAGAGGAAATCTGTAGGTAAAAATAATATTCAACAGATCCTGTGAAACTGAATTTTGTCACAGCATCAACAAGGCAGCTGAGTTTCATCCATGTCTGACCGGTCAAGGGAGACAGTGTTCAAGTGCTTCATAACAACCAGATAAAAGACAAGGAGATGATTGAAATAATTGGAGTCACAGCATCATCTAGTACAAAACAAGTTGACAGTCAAAACAAAAATAGCAGAATTACAGATAAAAGCTGCTTAAATTATATGATTGCCTTTTGATAAAAAGAGATATCAAAAGTGAAAGCTATCAAAAGTGATTAAATGGAATGTAATTCTGGATTCACTTCTTCTGACTTGATCAACATACAATTCGAGTTTCACTGCCCTTTTATAACTTTTGCATTACATTCAGATAATTGAGACTCCTTCATTTGGGCTTTTTTTTATGACAATTTTATTAGATCTATGATGTGAAACTTTAGTAGCTTTTATTTAGTATTCATTAGTTTTATTATTGAATAACCCTCACAGGTTTTGTTCTCTTCCCCTCACAGGTTTTGTTCTCTTCCTCATGATGAATGTAACAGAGGACAGACCTACTGGGCCGCTCACCTTAAGAGAGAAACTACATGTCACCAGAGTGAGTTTACACCTGACACACATCACAATGTCATGTCCAAAACGACATTTTCAAGAAATGGAAAAAGAATAATCTGTGTTCCAATGGATCCAATGTAGTTATTATTTATACTTTTCATTTGTTAAATGTTTATAAAACCCACAGACAGACTTAACCACTTTCAAGCTGGCGTCTCTATTTTGTCCATGTCATGTTAGGAATCAGGAACTTGGGTTTGGGTTTACAGTATTATACATAGATGTTCAAATAACAGTAGACAATGCCAAGAATATTAATGCCATGGAGCTCTGTGAATACTCAGTAAGAAAAGGGTCAGGTGACAAATGTCTGACATTTGTCACCTGACACATGTATGTCTCTACTTCCTCTTAACTTTGCCAGGGTTTGCTGAAGTTCGTGCTTCCCCTGGGGTTGGTTTATTTCGCTGAGTATTTCATCAACCAGGGCCTGGTGAGTATTTTCTCTGCTGCCCCCTTGTGACACTTACAATTAATTCACTCTGTTTCTGATCTGTATGAAATTTGAATTATACTTTTAAATCTTATATATTTGACAAACTTCCCGACTCCACGGCTGGTCAACCCTCCCTCCGGAAATCTCATTTCCATTTGAAATCAAATGGAAATGAGATTTCCGGAGGGAGGGTTCACTGATCTACTGTACAAATGGAGCTTGTGATTGATGATCAAACAAAGATTGTGTGTTGGCATTATTCCAACGCGGGCTGAATGTCACCGGCAGTGCATCGAACAGGCTACTGCTATTAGTCGCCATTTACATCTTTGAAAATGCATTTAATAAATGATATTATTTCTGTTGGGTTTCATGTGCTTTTCATTTTCCTACCATAAACAAATGTGCCGTCATCTTTGTTCTGAATCTGTCGTCCGCCAGGTGATAAAGAACGAGCGTCCGGATGGCGTGCTACTGACGTTCGGTGGCCAAACAGCCCTGAACTGCGGTGTGGAGCTCACCAAGCTGGGCGTCCTGGAGAAGTACAATGTGCGGGTCCTGGGCACGCCTGTGGCCTCCATCGAGATGACAGAGGACAGGAAGGTCTTTGCGGAAAAAATGGAAGAGATCAATGAGCACGTGGCTCCCAGCGAGGCAGCACTGTCCGTGGAACAGGTGAGGTTGACACACACACACACATTACAGTCAGTCATTTAGCAGACGCTTTTATCCAAAGCGACTTACAATAAGTGTATTCAACATAGGTAGGGAACGAAAACTACTAATCACCAGAAGTCTTTAGTGCATTTTCTGCAAAAACAAGCAACCAAGAGTATACCTAGCGCTAAGGTAAAAGTGCAATATATCAGCTACCTATTTCCTTAAACAGATGAGACAAAATAGCTAAATCAAATGAGCATGAGCTAAAACAAATAAGTGTATCGACTAAACAAGATCCAATAGACAATCCAATAATCCAATAAATAATACAGCAGTAGAAAACAAGCGTTCGTACAACTAGTTAACAACAAGTAGGTCAGGCAGAGAGGAAGGGTAGTGTTTCCTGAAGAGGTGGGTTTTCAGCCTGCGGCGAAATATGGGCAGTGACTCTGCTGTCCTAACATCAGTGGGAAGTTCATTCCACCACTGTGGGGCCACACACACACACACACAATTGTGTTAATGTACTGATGAGGGACGATAAATTGAGGACCTTCTGCTCACTACATATCATCCCCAAACCTGAACTTTAGGCATTGGCGGCAGCAGAGCGTATTGGCTACCCCGTCCTGGTGCGCGCTGCGTTCGCCCTGGGTGGACTAGGGTCTGGTTTCGCCTACACACGCGAGGAGCTGACCCCCCTCGTGACTTCGGCCTTCGCCCACACCTCCCAGGTCCTGGTAGACAAATCCCTCAAGGGCTGGAAGGAGATCGAGTACGAGGTGGTCCGAGACGCCTACGACAACTGTGTGACTGTGAGTGGAGCAGAGAGCAGCCGCCCAAAACATTTGAACTTTTGTTCCTTCTAGGGCTGGACAATTACCGGAAAATATATCGAAACCGATATTTAGAATCAGTAACCAACTTAATCTTGCTCATGTAGGTTAGTGAATAATCGAGATGCAGTTTCTTATTTTTATTTCCTTGAATCGACACAACAAAATTCGTATAGATTTTTTTATAATCAACCTGGATCATACTTTGTTGTACAAAATATTGAAAATGGGAAATCTACAAGCTCACACGTTGTGAGCGCGTAGATCGACTATTTTCACTGTATATATTTTTTAATTGTTAATGAATCTTAATCAAGGCAAAAGTTGATTGATTTGAATTCATATTCATTTTCATATCAGGATAAAAACTCATATCGCCCAGTGATCCTTCTCTCACTGGTGGAATGTTATGCTAACACAGAGAAGAGCTTTAATGGTATCAATATTTCAGTAAATGCTAGTTAATAAAAAGTACCAATAACTGAATTATTTTGATATGACTGTATACTGGACAGAGGAGGTCTGCATGAGTTTGCAAAGAGGTGGTTATGGAACTGTTTATTACAGTAGCAACAAAATTGAGGCAGTTTGCTCTAGAAAAGTTGTTGTAGCTAGCCCCCTCCTTAAATTAAACTTCGAGCTAATTTTATAGTCAACAAGAATGGATTTTATTTGGGCTGTGCAGAAATAATGGATGTTTGCGATTTTGTGAATAGAGGAAATCTTACCTCAGACAGTATAATAACGGGTGAAGGTAATTTAATTCTGCTCGGCAAGTTATTTGTTATTGTCCTGAAAGTTATTTGTTATTGTCCTGCACAGGTGTGTAACATGGAGAATATTGACCCCCTGGGAATCCATACTGGGGAGTCCATTGTGGTGGCGCCTAGTCAGACCCTCAACGACTACGAGTACAACATGCTGAGGGACACTGCTATTAAAGTCATCAGACACCTGGGCATCGTGGGGGAATGTAACATCCAATATGCCCTGAACCCCGAGTCTGAACAGGTACGGACCAGAGACGCACAGCTAGCACTGAATTTCTAACCTGTGTTATTATGAACTTGAACTTTTGTTCACAGCTGTTTTGTATGTATATCATTTGAGTTAGAATTTTGAGATCATATATTGTATAATTAAAATGACATGCCGTAAATTGGGACGCCAAGTTGAAATAATCTCGACACGTAATTACCGATGGCATCAAGAAAGTCAAATAATGGCTTATTGATTGGCTAAACCAATGTATCAGTGTAGCTCTAAATTTGAGATGTAGTGGGTTTGTTATACACAAAATAACACATCCACTGACAGTTGTAATATGTCAATGTCTCTGATTGTCTCGTTACTCAGTATTACATCATTGAAGTGAACGCACGTCTGTCTCGGAGCTCTGCCCTGGCCAGTAAAGCCACTGGCTACCCACTGGCCTACGTAGCGGCTAAACTGGGCCTGGGGATCCCTCTGCCCTTACTGAAGTAAGTAAGACATGTTGAGATGTCACTAGAGCGGTAAGATGCGAAAATATGATCTTTTTGGATGTTTTTTCTGTATTATTTTTATTCTAGAATGACATAACCACTTAAAACCTTATACTTATACCAGAATCCCCCAGGGGTGTATACTAAGCCCTACTGTTTTCCCTCGACACCAAATCTCTTCTGTGAAAATAGCCGATCTACGTCGGACTGCGGCGTATATAAACACACACTATACAGTAAATCATTATCTCTGTTCGATTAAATGAAGATGTAATCGAATAATTGCTAAGAAATAATCAATAGTTGTAGCCACATATTCCATCATTAAAGTGTGTTGTTTCATGTAGGAACTCTGTGACCAACTCAACCACAGCTAACTTTGAGCCCAGTCTGGATTACTGCGTGGTGAAGGTGCCTCGCTGGGACCTCAGCAAGTTCCTCCGAGTGTCCACCAAGATAGGCAGCTCCATGAAGAGCGTGGGTAAGAATTGGGCACAGCTAGAAGCTGACTTTTTTTAAATAGCCTTTATTTCCACAGCAACTTCATTATATAGCATGCAGTGGTTTAAGACAGAAATGGGAGTGAGTGGATAACGTCCAACAAAAGTCAAATGCCAAATTTTGAAATTCCATCTCCATTTAAGGTCTTTGTATACAGTATATTAAGTTTGTAATCAGTATTTATTTTTTCACCTTTTGACTTAATTGGTTTTATTCAATTTGTTGTAAAGTGCCGGTTGTCGTGGAATTCTGGATCAATCAGTGAATTGATGAGGCAATAGGAGTCGAGACAATATTCTAGGTGGTGATGGTTATGCTTTAATGTAGATGATATCATGGGGAGAAGTACAATAGCACTCAGGTCTGTTATATATATTTTTAGACCAGGGAACTTTAAATCATTTTATACCAGGCGATGTGCACAGCCAAACTATATGCTATACTTTCCAATAGGGTCTGGCTGCAGAATGAGCACGTCTGCTGGAAACCTTGTCCGTGGGAACACTGCTGCAGCCAGACGCTTATCAGACTTTTGGGTTATGCGCTCAGTATACAGTACATTGTTTAAGTTTTGGACTGATTTCATCCTGTTGGCGTGTGGTGTGTGACAACCCGGTTATTTATGACCTGACGTGGAATCGTTGCCACCCACCACCATGAGAAGTTGGTGGTGGGTGGTTTGGCACAGTTGAATAATGTTATTTGTTGATTGCTGTGGTCTTACCATTTATCCCATCCAGGTGAGGTGATGGCTATTGGACGGAGCTTTGAGGAAGCTTTTCAGAAAGCTCTAAGGATGGTGGATGAGAACTGCGTGGGCTTCGACCACACCATCAAACCTGTCTCCGACGAGGTGAGATGGGCAATGCTCTCTGAGATTGTGTCTCTGCTGTTGGATCGCAATTCTCACCGATATTCTATTGATATTGTGACATGATAAGACTAGATATCATCTGAGATTTTGGACGAACAAAGGAAGATATTTTTTTAAATAAAAATGTCAACTTTCTGTTGATTTTACTATTTGAAGATCCGGATCCGCGGATCCAGTCCGGGTTTTCTTAATAAAAATAGCTGAATCAACAGGAAGTTAATATTTTTATTAAAACCGTACTGGGTTTGGGGATGTTCTAGATTGTCTGAATCAACTTTGTTTATGTTCGCTTATGTGTGAAAAAATAGTGACTTTGAGAGCTGTTTCACCGTACAATGTAAGAATACCAATTTCTAATCGACGGAGCAATTATTTTTGTGTCCACCTTTGGAATACTTTCACAAATGGTGAACTAGCTAAAATAGCCAATCTACACGCTCACAACCGGTTGCGTTGTGACGCATTGCGGAGAGTTGTGAACTTGTAGCTCCAATTGTTTTGTCATTCATTCCCCAGGAGCTGCAGACACCTACAGACAAGCGTATCTTCGTCCTGGCGGCGGCCCTCAGAGCAGGCTACCCTGTGGACCATCTGTACGAGCTCACCAAGATCGACCGCTGGTTCCTCCACAAGATGAAGAACATCGCTGACCATGAGCGCTTGCTGGAGACCTACAAGCAGGTGAGGATGGCAAATACAACAACAGCTAAAAGAAAAAAAAGAAAACTACTCTTTGCTACTACAGCAAACATGGTGTGTCTGTCTCTTCTTAGAATAGGGAAAATTAGGACGTCACGCCAGAGTGGTTAATTTCAATTGATGGTCACTTATGTCTTGTTTACCATATCCCTCCATTCAGGATGAGAGTGCCATGCCTCCAGATGTGATGAGGAAGGCCAAGCAGTTGGGCTTCTCGGACAAACAGATAGCAATGGCTGTGCAGAGGTGTGTGTGTGTGTGTGTGTGTGTGTGTTTGGATGGACCCATTTTGTTCAATTTGACACTACTCAGTAGCAGGGGTGGAGTCTCCACCACTTCTTGTTATCCACACAATGAAGGAGTGCTGCTGTAGATGGTGGAAAGCTAGAGCTGCGATAGAGCTGAAGTAGTTTAGGAATTAAACTGGATATTACCCTTTCCATATTGAAAAAAAAATATCCATCAAATTGAGGTTCACGATATATTGCCCAACACTAATATGAGGTTTTATTTGATTGCTAAAGCACTTTCTAAACATTTCTGTTCTAAACAAATAGTTGTTATTTGGGTATTACTTACTCACAATTAATTCTTTCTGAACAACTGATCTTTTATCATCTATAATTCACCTCCCACAGTACGGAGCTGGCAGTGAGGAAGCTGCGTCGTGATTGGTCCATCCTGCCGGCGGTGAAGCAGATTGACACGGTGGCAGCCGAGTGGCCTTGCTTCACCAACTACCTGTATCTGACCTATCACGGCACAGAACACGACGTGGCCTTTGAGGAGCAGCATGTCATGGTGATTGGCTCGGGTGTCTATCGAATCGGCAGCAGTGTGGAGTTTGATTGGTGCGCCGTCGGCTGCATCATGGAACTTAGGAAGGTGAAGATAATTATTTTAAAGCATCCTTATTAAAAAACTAAAAACAAAGCTTTTAATTTTACGATGTCCAGGACAGGTTCTTGTTATTGGTTTTCTGGCCTTAACCAAAGTCAGTACTTTTAATACATTTAAAACATTTTAATAACAGCTTTTCCATGTAGTTAAGATATTTCTGGTGATAAAAATAATGTTCTAAACATGATGTAGGCACATTTAATCATATTTGAACATGAATTTAACAGGCTGCTGTTAGTCCTATAGTTCTTCACAGTCTTCTTATTCATATTGGGATTCTCCTTTTTAGATGGGCTACAAGACGATCATGGTGAACTACAACCCAGAAACGGTCAGCACAGACTATGACATGTGTGACCGGCTCTACTTTGATGAGATCTCATTTGAGGTAAGTTACCGACTGACAATGTTCTCACAAAACACAGCCTTGCACTGTAGCATATTATAGTAATAGCAATAGCTGAAGCAGTTGTTCAGAACCATTATGACCCATATATATATATCACCTGTTTCTGGTGCATCATTTAGAAATATTTTGCCCTTCTTCCAGGTGGTGATGGACATTTATGAGATGGAGAACCCAGAGGGAGTGATTCTGTCCATGGGAGGCCAGCTGCCCAACAACATCGCCATGGCCCTTCATCGGCAGCAGTGCCGCATCCTGGGCACCTCACCTGAGTTCATAGACAATGCCGAGAACAGGTTCAAGTTCTCACGCATGCTGGACACCATCGGCATCAGCCAACCACGCTGGAAGGAGCTGTCTGACACCGAGGTAAGTTTAAGATCTCCCTTACTTTGGTGAAGCAGTTATGATGAATAGTATGTACGGTATACAGTATGTATGTAATGTACTCCATGTCCCCACAAAAGTAGACCATTCGCATCACGGCTCCCGCCGCTGCATGTATGATGTCACAAAATAGCAGCGCAACAACATCCAGGAAATGCCC
Source organism: Gymnoscopelus braueri (assembly GCF_963280865.1). NCBI lineage: Eukaryota > Metazoa > Chordata > Actinopteri > Myctophiformes > Myctophidae > Gymnoscopelus > Gymnoscopelus braueri. The sequence continues at coordinate 41,548,127 of NC_137615.1, read as the reverse complement.
GAATTGTTCTTCAGTGAATTGCCAACATCGTTTTTGTGCATCAGCTCTGTACTTATAGGTGATCACTTGTTCCTTTTAGCTGAAGGAGACAGACCGTCACCACACTAGTCAACTTGCGCATACAACATAATTAAAGAATCCCAGATGTGTGAATTAATCGTGGGGTTCATATGGTGATAACTCAGCCACTTATAACTCAATGATCTGATGGTCAAAAGTAAATAGACAATTTTTCTAACAATGCTGCATTGGTCTTAAATACATGAAATCACATAAATCAACAATCAACAACTTTTCTGATTTGTTAGAGGCACATGTTTTTCTTATGCTCCTGCTGTTCTACATTTCTCGCCCTCTGCCTCCCTCCCCAGTCTGCCATGAAGTTCTGTGAGACGGTGGGTTACCCGTGTCTGGTGCGTCCATCCTACGTACTGAGTGGAGCGGCCATGAACGTAGCTTACACCGACAGCGACCTGGAGAAATACCTCAGCAGTGCCGTGGCTGTGTCCAAAGAACACCCGGTGGTCATATCCAAGTTCATACAGGAAGCTAAGGTTAGAGAAACGACACACACTCACATGGAGAGACACAAACTTACATTGAAGATTCAAGGTGATCAGAATCATTTTGATGGCCATGACTGATTCGCTCCGTTCAGCAGCCTATTTTTTTGTTGCACTCTGTCTGGTAAGCTCCCTACTGTATGTGCAAGGGGCACTGATTGGTCTGTGGGCGGCGCGGGACCAGAGCCTTCCAATGTAAAATTCAAGCCACTTCTTACTGTGTTTCGTTGAGCACTATCCGCAATGACGTGCCTACTTAACAGGTGACATAAGGAAACAGAGAGTTGTTCTGGAGACTGCCAGACTGAGAAGCGAAGTGGGGGGGAAAGAAAGTCTGATAAACGGAGGGAATCAGTCTGGATTCCAGGCTAGACTCTTGTGACACTGGTGCGGACATGCAAGTTTATGACCAATTCAAATAGATCATTCCAGGAAGCCGTGTAATAAAGCATTTCATTGTCTATATCAGTATTCTGCTGTTATGTGTATTATAACATGGTTATGTTTGTTTGCCCATATTTACCATTTGCCAGGAGATAGACGTGGACGCGGTGGCATCCGATGGAGTGGTGATGGCCATCGCAGTGTCTGAGCATGTGGAGAACGCTGGCGTTCACTCTGGGGATGCCACCCTGGTCACACCGCCCCAGGACCTGAACCAGAAGACAATGGAGCGGATCAAGTTGATCGTCCATGCCATTGGTCAGGAACTGCAAGTCACCGGTCCTTTCAACCTGCAGCTCATCGCCAAAGTATGAAAGCGACGGGAATGGGGAGCGATGCGGAAAAAAGCTGCCTATTTCAATTTGTAATGTTAGATTTTTTGGGCAATTCAGCTAATGGTGTTTCTTAGTCTGCACTTGTCCCTATAGTTAAGAGTTTTTTGTTTTTTTTTCCTCCTCAGGACGACCAGCTGAAGGTGATTGAGTGTAACTTGCGTGTCTCGCGCTCCTTCCCATTCATCTCCAAGACGCTGGGTGTGGATATGGTTGCCCTGGCTACGCAGGTCATCATGGGGGAGGAGGTGGAGCCTATAGGCTTCATGAGAGGAAAGGGCATCGTTGGCGTCAAGGTAAGCAGACTTGAGTTCATCGTCTGTCTTTTCATCCGTTTATGGCTGTCTAATACAGTGGTTCTTAACCTTTTTCATTTCGAAGACCAGTCTGATAGACCCCCATTTGATGCCCTTTTTTAAAAAATCTCTGGGACCCCAATCTACACTGTAAAATCCTCCAGTGTTAATTTAACTCTGAGAGTGTACAAATGGAGCCAAATGGACCCGTGAGGGTCTATACGGATAACTATACGGATACAAATAGCCCTGATAAATTGGGTATCCCTTACCCTTCTAACAACTCCCAGACTTCTTATGGCATTTTACAATCTACAGTACAATTCGAGACAGTGACCCACATTGCACTGCTTTGCAAGATCTGCAGACGGACCTGAACACATCTTGTTTACTTAACAGGTCCTGTTCTATCTTAACGCATAATTGTAATCACATACAAAAACCCTGTATATTAAGCATTTCTCCTTCTCCACCAGGTGCCCCAGTTCTCCTTCTCTCGGCTGGCGGGGGCTGACGTGGTGCTGGGGGTGGAGATGACCAGCACGGGAGAGGTGGCCTGCTTCGGGGAGAACCGCTATGAGGCCTATCTCAAAGCCATGCTCTCTACAGGCTTCAAGATCCCAAAGAAGAATATCCTGCTTAGCATCGGCAGCTACAAGGTACCAGGACACGAATAACCATGGTGACAGAGAGGGGACTGCTAAGCACACAAGAAATTGTTAACATTGTACTTGAACCAGTTGAGAACTGCTGGTTTAGCTCTTAAATATTCTGGAACGTTTGAGAGACATACAGGGCCCGATTAGCTAAGCTGTTTACGCCCATATTTTGAACGTTAAGGAATTTACGCAACTTCCCACGTCCGATTCATTCATCTTTTTCTGTCTGTGACTTTTACGGGAGGTCCGCTCTTTCTCAAGTCTGCTCGGAGGCTGACTTACATGGGATCAAATAAAATATTTATGTGCCCAACATTTGTCAACACATAAAAAAGAAAAAATATGTCAACGATCTATTGCTTGGATGAATATAGACATTATGCAAATTCAACCGGCGTGTTTGTCGTTTTAGCAATTGGGCTTTCATGCCAACTACAATATCGCGCTATTCATTTATAATATTGATTTGACCTCGTCACATGAAGCATTCTTACCTTGATGGGGATACATTATGGATGAAAGCTGTGTCCATTTCTCCATTTCCGATGTAGTGGATGGTTTGTCCATCGCCTCAGTAATCAATAAAGCTCCAGATATTCCAGTATCATCCTTTTACCTTGGCTAAGGTGACTGAGCAGCGAGCGATTGTTCAGTAGAAAGGGCTTATATAATGTCCATTCCAAGTTTTATTAGCCTTTGGTCGTGAAGTTAAACTTTGTTAACAAACTTCTTATTCTCGTCACACGTGAGAGACGGCCATTTACTTTATAAACGTTTAATCGCGTGAGGGACTTGCTTGCACTGATTTACAAGATTTACGTTGTAAGCTTGTAGATCTGTCCATTTTGCAGCGTGATGACGTTTTTCATCTGACGTTAGATATTCGCGGCTCTGACTGTCAGACAGAAATTTAGAAAATACACCCTTTAGTCACTTTATTTACACGTTATTTACGACCAGCTTAGTGAATCGGGCCTATAGTATAGTACAGCATATTCTCGTGCAATCAATCAGCATTGTTCAAATGTACTTCCTGTGTGTGTTTTGTAGAATAAAAGTGAGCTGCTGCCTACAGTACAGGCTCTGGAAAGCCTGGGCTATGACCTGTATGCCAGCCTGGGTACGGCTGACTTCTACACTGAACATGGAGTCAAGGTATGGCTGCTCTAATGTATGGCTGTTCTAATGCATGTCTAAGCTAAGTGACGTTTGACCTTTTCCAACTTATTTCACCATTTCCACACAAAGGTGTAAAAATATATTGCCTATTATGAACATTATTTCTGCTAGCACTTTAAGACGCCAAACGGTGCAGCTAGTTGGAAGCTAATCGGCTACAGCAAACATGGAGTCAAAGCAACAAAATATATGGGAAAAATCAGCTTGGCACCACAACTTGACATACCGTAATTTTCGCACTATAAGCCGCACCTGACTATAAGCCGCAGCAGCTAAATTGAATGTTTGGAACATATATAAGCCGCACTGGACTATAAGCCGCGGGTGTAAAATCCATAGATTTAGGAGGTCCCCTAGTGGCCGTTAGCTGTAAAAATCCATAGATAAGCCGCACCGTTGTATAAGCCGCAGGGTCGAAAAATGGGAAAAAAGTCGCGGCTTATAGTCCGAAATTTACGGTAATTGTCTTTTTTTTCTTGCGTATTTTTTTTTAAATTAACAACCCGAACCCTACAGGGTCCCCACGGTCATGAAATTCCTGGAAATATTTTGAAATAAAAATTTAAAAAATCCAGCACTGGAAAAGGTTTGGAATTGATCAAAGGTCCTGGAATTTATCAAGGGTCCTGGAAAAATATTTGGCTATGCATTGTTTTTGGCTATTTTTTTTTTTAATACAAAACATTTTCATAAACATGTATAACATTACACAAAATATGTAACATAAGTAGTTTTTCGCCGAACGGGCTGTGTAACACCCCATCCGCACTGCCAGCGATACAACGTGACGCGAAGCGAGCGGGCGATTAAATCACATTAAAATACATGTTTTTGAATGAGACCGTCCTGACCTACCGCGAGCGACAACGAACCGTGCAACGACGTCGTCCACCCCTCCTATTTTCGCTCGCAGGGTCACTATGCCCTAATTTTGCACGAAATGTTGAATGAAATTGTACTATTTTATATTCTATGCTTTATTTTTGCTACACTGCCTATCTTTGGGCATTGTACATAGGAGTAAGAGACACATTATTGCGCTGAATGATTGTTTTATAGGCCTGGAAATTGGGCTAAATATTCTGGAAAAGTTTTGGAAATTCATTGCTAAAAATGTGTGGGGACCCTGGGTTTACCAGGCTAGGCTGGTCATGGGTTGTGGGGGAAATTTGAATTAAAATATGAATAAGTATGCTTATTGTATCCATGCATGACCTTTGTGTAAAATCAAAAGCTGAAAGGAAGTGCAAAGAAGTTAAACATGTATTTTGGCAACTCACTTTTCTGTGTAGATTGGTGTAGATCAGGAATATGGATGAATAATATACCTTTCCTTTCTCAGCTGGAGCTCCTGTATTTCCCAAAGTTCCCCCTGACCCATGCCGAGCAGTACCGCTGGTCAGTATATGATGTTCAGTGGAATGGGTATTTTATGGTTATTCAATAACAAGCCTGATTTATACCTTGTCGTGCGACATCATTGTATGACGGAGTATCAATTAGGCTTAAGTTGTGTGTGTGTGTGTGTGTTAGGTACCAGACTTTGTACCAGGTGGGTGTGTTGGTTTCCCGCTCCTCTCTGTGCTGTGTGAAGATAAGGAAGCTGTGGGCTCTCTCTCTGTTACAGGTGAGAGGACCTTTACATATTAGTCATATTCTACCCCATAAAATGTTTATGTAACTCTGAATGCGTAAAAAAAATATCGATCTTGGTATTTAATTTCAATTTGTCAAGTTTTGTCAAGACACACTATACATATAAAGCAGAGACCCAGCATTCTTCCCCTGGAGTATTAACTGTGTCTAATTTCAGTGGAACAGAACAGGTACTTGTGTGGGCTCTGTCTGGAGGCCGAGGTCTCTAGCATTCATCTTTTGATAGTTGGGTATCATTTTTTGCAAATAATATTTGAAAAAAATGATACCCAACTAGGAAGCTTCTTTCCAAATGAGACATATTATGTCTGCTTAGGACCGTCTCATTACAGTAGGTTCCTTGATTTAGTGAGGAAACATCAAGTGCTTCAATGGCATCGTAGGACATCCCATAAGACTCCGTGGCCCGCAACCATGAAATGATTTATTTCATATATATAATTGTGTATTGTGTATAATATATTCTTATATATCTGTCACTTCATCTGTTCAGCTGGTACACAGGATCGATTTCCATGGAAACATTAGTCACATGACACTACCTTTCTAGGTTGCCTCAATTCAATGTAAACTTTTGCACAGGGTACCTAATATTAAGGAAGGTTCCTAACTACACAGCAGGTGATGAGCGTCCTTGCCTCTGTGTTTTCCAGTGTGTGAATGCAGTGTTGCTGTCCCTGGCTGTGTACTACCAGTTCCTGCCCAGTGCCTGGCTGGTGTTTGTCATAGTGCTCTATGAAGGCCTGCTGGGAGGAGCCGCTTATGTCAACACCTTCTACTACATCAGCAAGGAGGTCAGCTCATCTGCTGCGGTGGTTCTCAAACCTTTTTATGCCAAAGATCCACATCTGAAAAGATTTTGTGCCAGGGACCCCCGTACAAGATTTGTGTTGTTAAAAAAAAATCAACATTTGTGAAAATAGCTGATGTATAGGTTTAAAGTCGTTAAACTGATTTTGATGCTATATTAACACATTTTCCTGGGGAAAACAAGTCACACAAAAGTAGTGAAAATAACCGATCTACAAGCTCATCGCAGTGTGGCACGTTGTGAGCTATTTTTACTCTTCTTTAAAATATCTTGAAAAATGTTGAACATTTTTGCCGATGTCATGTTGAAAGTGGTTAAGGCTGACTGTGGGTTTTATTTTAACCCATACAATTATTAACGAGATCTTGTGATTAAATAATGACTGTCTACATTGGAAAACCGGTCATTGTTTCCATTTCGTGAAAAGTAACAGCCTTGGCCATAGTTTACAACGTTTCTGCCCAACAGTGTCAATACGAAATCTGGTGCAATTAGTCATGAACTTGGGGTGCATACAACAGTAAGGGTGCATAAGAGAATGTAGGAACATGACATTCCTGACTTCTCCTCTCTCATCCTTTCCCCATCTCCAGACTGAAGACAGACACAGGGAGTTTGCCATGGCGACCGCCAGTGTGGGAGACAGCCTGGGGATCGCTCTGTCCGGCCTCACCGCGTTCCCCGTCCACAGGTACTTCTGTTCCCTATGATGCAGCCACCGCAGAGACACCACATGGGGACATATCCATTTGGAGCACACCATTCCAAAATGACATGTCAACTGTTTGTAAAACATGTGATCATCTCTTATGGCATAGAACTGACAAAACAAAATGAGAAAAAGACATAGGTACTGGTACTTTGTAAAGAATAGGTGGCTTAATTTGACACAATGTTAAACTTTTTATCAGCACAGAGGCTCTATGTTTTACTTTTTGAATGATAAATGTAAGGTAATTTTATTTTATTTTTTTATATATGGATATAACGTTACATTGTCTTGAGGATGAACTCCTTATACGGTACTTGGCTGTTCGCCTGTGTCGTGCACCAAAAATTTTACAAGCTCACAGCTCGTCACAGCGCAACTCGTTTTGACCTTGTAAATTGCCTATTTTCAGTGCATGACACAACATGCAACTAAGTATAAATCAGGCTTTACCTATTGTCTTCCTAATTTTCTCCTTTCCTTTGTGTTGTGGAAAGGTGGCTCAGTGGTTAACACTGTTGCCTCACAGAAAAAAGATCCTGGGTTAAAATCCCACTGGGGCTTTTCTGTGTGGTTTGGACATGTTCTTACCATGTCCATGTCGGTTTGCTCCCACACTAAAACATGTGCATGTTAGGAACCAACTCCTCCCTGTGCCCTTGAGCAAAGGCAGTGGGAGGAGTTGGAGGTTAGACTCCAACTCCTGGAGTGAAAAACATGTTTTGACATGTTTTTCACTATAACTCAAAAACTGTTGAAGACAGAATTGTTCAACAAATAGAAATACAAACTGTACAGTTGAGAAATACCTAGTGAAATCCTCAATGTTAATGTATCCATTTGTAACTCTGAGAGTGTACAACTTTGTACTCTCAGAGTTAACTGAACGCATATTTAGTTTTACAGTATATGTGTGTATTTGTTCATTGTGTGACTACAGTATGTGTCTCTGTGTGTCAGGGATGTGTTGGGGGGATGGGGTTCAGGCACTGGAGGGGCTGGTGAGGCCGGGGCATTGCTCTATTCAGCCTTCACCCAGGCCGGCTTGTCACCACAGGTCACGCTGCTCATCATGCTAGTCGTCCCTGTTGCCATGGTGATGAGGTAAGACTGAAGTAGCAGCCATAGAAACACTCAATAAACTCACCTCTTGTTGCATTTGTGTGTTATTAGTAAATGATGGAATCCATAACCTTGCTGGATGAACAATATCCAGCAACGGAAGTGGATGTTCATTCACACTTTGGCCTCCTTAAAGGAGCACTTCACCTATTTTCAACCTTAACTTCATTTAATTGGTCCTCACTAATGCTCATTATACGATGGCACCATTTCTGTCTATTCAGTCTGTGTCTCAAGAGGAGGGCTGTGTACAGTTGAGAATCCTGCCTGCAGGTTTCTCTGCAGTTGCATCTGCAACCACTTGCATCAGAATCCCCAAACTGCACTGACCTGCAACAGGTCAATTCAAAGTGCTGCAACTGGTTGCGTTGTGAGGTGTGGACTGGGCTTTAAACACACAAGAAGGGGCGTTTAAGGGTGATACAATATGTATTTAGGACAAGAAGGGGCGTTTAAGGGTGATACAATATGTATTTAGGACAAACAGAAATCCTCCGCTGCAAGCAAGTCGGAACGAGGAAGATTCATTTGAATTTCTTTCATTTGGAAAGTGTCTGACATTTGTGCATACCACTGTTACCTGCAAATGCTGTGTCTTTTGAGTACTCGCTGCATTGCTATCTTGTCTGTCTAAAACCAGGAAATGCCAACTCGACACCAACATTGTTCTTGTGAAGCAAAGGAGGTCATACCGTAGCTCAGGGGTCCTCAACAGGCGGACCGCGGTCCATGACCGGACCGCGGGACACCTCTGCGGACCCTGGGAAAATTATTTAGAAAGAAAGAAAAAAAATATTTCTAGGCTATTAATCTGCGAGTTACCGCGATCGCGAGTCACAATTGACCCTAAAACCGAAATAAAGAGGCGCGCGGGAGGGGGGGCACGCTGCGCGCGCTTGCATGTGCGGACCCTAGCCTTATTCAAAAACGTATTTGTGGACCTTCAAGATTTGTTGTTGAGTACCCCTGCCGTAGCTTATGACCCAGTTTTGAACCCATGGTTTCATGATTAGGTCTGGATGCATGTGATGTGAGCACTATCTGGCTGAGCCACGGGTTTCTGCTCTGTCTATCTTTTCTTTGCACCATTGCACTGCCTGAATTATATTTTGTTTCGCTCTGGTGTGGTGCAAGGAAAATAGACGCTATTTTTAGTGCGCAACAATAGCGTACAGATAAGTATAAATAAGGCTTTACTGTTTCATGTAATGCTGGTAATTGAGTGAAAGGACGATTATTCTTCTGTTAGATGAGTTAGTTCGCAAAATACCTGAAATGTAAATAGTAATTACCTTTATTTTCATCCATATTCCTGTTTCCAGCTACTTTTTCCTGTTGGTCTTTCCGCCGTCATTTCCTCAGTGGCATAATGGAGGGGCGAGGCTGCCAGTGACGGGTGGAGTCTCAGAGGAGAGACAGCGGCTAATGAAAGATTCTGATGAAAATGAGCCACAGCAAGAGAAAGGTACAGCCAACGGAGCGGTCAAGCCTAATTCATACTTCATCGTACGACGGTGTCACTCGCCAAAAATAGCAGATCTACAATTTTTATATTTTTGGCAAGCGACACCGCCATATGACGAAGTATGAATAAGCATCAATGTGGCCTAGCCTGAAACATGAGAGGAAATCTGTAGGTAAAAATAATATTCAACAGAGATCCTCAGATCCTGTGAAACAGAATTTGATCACAACATCTGCAACAACCATGTTTGGCAAGTTCACAGTAAATCAAAAATAGCAAAATTACAGATTAAAAAGAATTAAATAAATGCCTTTTGTTAAAAGAATATATCAAAAGTGATTAAATGGAGTGTAATTCTGGATTCACTTCTTATGACTTGATAAACATACAATTCAAGTATCACCGTGGCGCAACGTTCCGAACTTAGGTCTTCATCAGGCAAAGTAAGTTTTGGGAGCTTTAAGCCAGTGTGTGGATGTTTTAACTTCTCCTTAATTTTTGCCTTGATGTCCAGCACCTGGCCTAAATATAGGTAAAAGATCTGAACACAATCTCCTCTGTGAACAGTGTAATAAACAATGAAGCCTTGTGTCAAATAGATAACAGTAATGCATTATACAGTACATTGCAAGCGTGTGTCATCTAGTCACAGGTCAGATCTTCTTCAGGCTAATTCCCAGCATCAGGCTCGCCACAGTGAATCTGTTTCTATATATTTGTTTTCTGCATCCTCCTCAGTGACTCCAACCACCTAGCAACCATCTCACAGGTTTTCCACCACTGAATTCTTAGGGACAGAGAAACTTGCTTCAATTCAGTCAATCCAGACCTAAGTGTGATATATACTGTAGAGCTTAGTAGAGATATAGAGTCTGCGCTGCCAGACTGCTAAAATAGCAGGATTTTTCTTTTTTTCAGTAAACTTATAGTTTTTTCCCCATATTATGTTATTCACTTATTTTGGATCCATTTAGAAGATGACTACTAAATCATTAACACATCCACCGCCAAGGGCTAATCTCATAATGCCAAGGTTTTATTGTTGTTTTTTGTTTTTTTCAGGTCGCCATAGGCCCCGTTAAAATCCTTTAGATTGCGCGATCCACTATTTGTAAACAATGTGCACATGTCCTGGTGTCTACTCGTCGAGACCGCGTGTCAAACGGAGCCGCCATGTTTGAGTTCTGACCGTTTATGTTAACATGGGAAATGCGAGGATGAAAAACTACATAGGTTTTACAGGGCTTTTTGTGTACGACTTAGAATGGAGGCCGACGGGAAACAAAAAACGGGATCGCACTTCCGGTCGACTTCGGGTGGTGTTACACTGAAAATGGTCCCCCCATTTCCCACACATACTGTGTGGGAAATGCGAGGATGAAAAACTACATAGGTTTTACAGGGCTTTTTGTGTACGACTTAGAATGGAGGCCGACGGGAAACAAAAAACGGGATCGCACTTCCGGTCGACTTCGGGTGGTGTTACACTGAAAATGGTCCCCCTAGAAAATTGAAGACATTTTTTTTTTTCGAAAAAAAGGAAAAAACACCCGGACCGTTGGACTACGGTTTCGGCGCTTAACAGTTGGATTTAACGGATATTTGGGCATAATTATAGGTGAAAATCTTTTGGGGTCCTGTCTTAATTTTTCATAAGATGGAAGTTGTTGTTGCAGTTCCCTGCACTACAGGGCAACATTTTGTTCAATGTTGATAACTGTTGTTTGACCCGGCGAAGTAATGGTGGATTTGGCCATGCCCTGAAATACAGTGCCATTGCTGTATCCAACTTTTGCTTCGTGGTCATTATTGCGCATTTGCAACTCAGCAGATTGTAAGGGAAGCAAGATGGCTCATTTCTCCTTAGCTTAGCTACCATTGGCGCCTTTGTTTTATGTGGAAAAACACCCATGATTCCTTGCCAAAAACACCTGGGATTCTTTGCCAATTATAAGTTGGCAACATATTTAGTAATCAATTTAAAATGTATTTGTTGTTGCAGGCCTGAGTCTGACAGCCACCCAGGCAGTCACCATGGCCTCAACGCTGCAACGACGCTGGGCTGTCAGCAGCGCCTTGCTGCTCCTGTTGGCGGCAACCACTGTGGGAGCCCAGGAAGGCTCTAAGGATCATGGCTACATCAATACCACTGTGGGAGCCCAGGAAGGCTCTAAGGATCATGGCTACATCAATTGCGTAGAGGACTGCAAATGCCGTTACTGCGACAACGATGGCTACAACAACAACAACCCTAGGGATCCGTTCATGTCTGAGAAGGAGTGGTACATGAAGTATACATGTGACCGTGAGTTGATTTTCCATGTTGCTTGATATTTAGTAGACAGGTGTGCTCAGCTCAGCTGTAGCAGCACTACACTGTACAATTCCTAGTGGTGTGCATTTAAAACGGCAATCCTTAGTTTTCATGTCCTACCTGGGATTTGAAGCCGGGACTCACGCGTGGGAGAACTTATACAGCTCTTCCAAGAAGAGCGTGGGGGCCACTCAAGTCTGTAATGATGCAAGTCGGGAATGCACGCCCCACCCGTTTTGCAATACCCGTTGTTGTCAGAGATGTGGGATCCCTGATGTAATCAGATACTGCTGATGCCGTGTTGATGGTGTTCATGGGCATATGCGAATGGAGTTAAATCTTAAACTAATCTATGAAGCCAATCAGGGAAGCCGATGCCAGCACTCCCCCCACACACAGAGATTTGCTGTGAAATACAACCAAGATTGCAGGGTTTTTTTTATTATTTTTATCCCACGATTTTGTAACTCTTTTTCACCCGGTGCCAATTATTTAAGTGATCCTGGGCGCTACACTCCCCCCGCCAGCCTAGGGAGCCCAGAGCCTAGCTCATACCTCCTTCAATGCATGAGAGCCAACGGACCTTCTTATCATCTGCCAGGAGGGAGTTTCCCCGGTAGGACGTAGCGCGTGGAAGGAACACGTTATTCCAACCAGTTCCTTTCCCCTCCATCAGGGGCCCCGGCTGTCAGGATTACTACATGTTTTTGTGACGGTTTTAGCTACCCTAGGAGACACGGGGAGAACATGCAAACTCCACACAGAGTAGGCCCTTTCACCAACTAGGCGCTAGGCTATGGGCGCTGATGAAGCGGAGGAGAACACGTGTGTCTTCTCCTCCGTGTGGGCGTCCACAGCGTCCCTGGCGGGAATTGAACCCAGGACCTTCTAGCTGTGAGGCGACAGTGCTACCGACTGCGCCACCGTGCCCCTAAGATTGCAGCTTTAACTCTGATGTTACAATTGTACTTACACTCTTGAAGTTACAAATGGATGATTTTACTGTATAGATGCTTAGTAATACATTTACTCTGTGTGCTGCTGCAGCTTTGTTCTGCATATCAAATCATTGTGTTTTGTTGCTGTTTTAATGTGACTATAAAGACTACATTAGGTCATTCTGGTTGTAATTTACCCATTCCATTATGTCATTCTCACCTACGGCATTTAATTGAGGAAGAGTCAATGCAACACAATATTCTGCACATAATGTCCCCTTAGATACGTGGTGCTCGGATTGGACATGCGATAAGGACTGCAACTACCGCTGCATGTGGGAAACGGTAGAGTGTTTCCAGAAGGAGGGGAAAGTGGTCCCAAAGTTCCACGGCGCGGTATGTATGTAGTTCTCACTCATTCTGTGGTCATACAGGTCATACAGTAGTCTGCGAGTGTTTACACTAATACGAAGGTCCTTACACATGGGGAACCTGATGGATAAACAATCCGAAAATGTTTCGCATCAAACCATTATACTTATAGTTAATGCATCATTCATTCAGGTTGATGATTTTATTCGCAATGACAAATCAACCGTAATTTTGAAAAGCAATTATGTCACTTTATCAGTGTGTAATATTCACGTTCTTTGTGAATGTACTCTAAACAACACAACACAAACACAACACAAAATATTTAGTCTTGGGTGAATCACTAATATATATATATGTATATAAATACATATGTATGTATATAAATGACATAGTTCAACGTTGAAAATGGGTGGAATTCCCCTTTAACTCTATAACTGCCAAAGACGTTTATAAACGTCTTTGAGAAATTAGCTGTTGCCTGCCAAAGACGTTTAAAAACGTCCTGGAAAAAAAAAAAAAAACTTAAAAAAAAAAGAAAGAAATTCTAAAAAGATTCTCTAATTATTTAGTATTGACACCTTTTCGATATTCCAAACGAATAAGGAGATAACAATTTCCAAAGATTTGCTGCTCCATCCACTTCAATGTTAAAATTGAAACGGACAAACAATTCACAATGTTTTTTGGTTTGAAACTACCGTACTGGTTTTGAGCTATTTTCAAACATCAAACAACACATGACAACAAGGTCAAATTGACCTCGTTGACATTTGTGAAACCACACCTGAATCTCATCTGTGATTAGAAATTTTCTGGGGATCAATCATACTTGAGAAAAATATTTTGTGGCTATGCGAAAAGGTACCAAAATCGGTCAAAACCCTGGCAGAGGCTACAGACTGTTCTGAAAAAACTCTGGCAGGGTAAGAGTTAACGTTGTCAATAATTAATTTAACATTCATACCAACAGTAGCTTTCATTTAAGTTGAACACCTGCTCTTCAATTGTGTGATCTAGCCATTTTTAAGTTTGATATAATTACGTCTTGTACTGAGGTTACTGCTTACGCCTCATTCATTTATGTCTAATAATGATATATTTCATGTTGTCCACAGTGGCCGTTGATACGTGTGTGGTGTCTTCAGCAGCCAGTAGCTACCATGGCCTGTGTGCTCAATTCTGTGGTTTGCCTTATTGCGCTATGGATGTGCCACCGTCATGTACAATTGCCCATCCCTTCGAAGATTGCCGTGACAGTGCAGCAATGTGTGAGAAGGAAATTTGAAATTACTCAAAACATCGAAATGTTATTCCTAATCTGTACTTGGCACCTTTAATGAAAAAGGCATTTAAACAGTCTGTGCTGCTCCAGTGCTGTCCTTCTCACCACTAATGCTTGTATGTTGTATAATGCATTTGACATCATTGTGTGATTATTTATGTTTGTGATTACCTAGGCGTGCCTTTTTGCCTGGGTGATGGCCGCTCTGTTTCATGCCATGGGGAACAACGTTACTGAGGTAAAATCCAAAACGCTGAGACACTGAACATCACTCTTCTGAGATGATGATGATGATGAAGAAGCATTCATGTATTCATTACTGTCTTCTCTGCATGAAGAGTTTCTGTTGTAGCTTGCCAAACCATCTCGCAGGATATTAGAAAGCCTTTTTTGTTTGTTCGGTGAAGGGGATTAGCCAAATTGTAAATCTAATGCCATTACTCAATAGTATCTCAATAAGTTGCTCTACTGTACATTGTCCTTGAATTAAAAACAACAGATTTTGACGAGATTATGTTCTTTTAATGCTGATTTACCCGTATAACCAAGGTACTTTAGGTCTTGATGTTTTGTATACCTTCTACAGTATGTGTTTCTCCCTTTTTTTTAGGCACTGGACTATTTCTCCGTGACAGCGTTTCTCTTCTGCTCAGTAGCCTTATGTGCTCAGAGGTGAGGTTCCTGTGTGTGCTGCGTGTCAGCGATATTTCCTGCGCTCCAAATATGAGCCAGACTGAGCCCCGACACATTCAGGGCGGAGCAACTCCTAAATTAGTGTCATGGTTAGATTGTTAAATCCCACCACAAACTTTAGTGTTTTGTAAACTCTGTTTTCTGTTCACTTTACCCCTCCTCTTTGCTAGAACGATGAACTTGACGACTGTAGCCTTGATGTCGCTATACATCGTCTTCGGCTGGATGTATAATGTGTACATCATCGTCATGTTGATGAACTGGACCTATGCCGGCCACAAAGTCGCCAACGGCATACTTGGTAAAGCCAAAACTCGCATTTAAGGAAAACACTGTAAGGCTTTTTGTATAGTTATGGTCTGGACAATTGTCATCAGATAGTGTGATGCCATCACTGTCAGTGACTTTGATTTTCCTTTCCATAAAACTATACTTGTTATATAGCAGCCTTAACACATTGGGTGCCAGAGGTTTATTAAAATATTATACTTTGAGTGCCAGGATTTTTTACAATTTTTGGACCTTTTTCAAGTAGTCACAAAATATTTTCAGTGATCACCGTCCTCACGGTGATCCCCTCATTACACACATACAGGTCTCGTACAATCGGGGGAAAAAAATTAAAAACATTCGGTAATCTGTTCCATAGTTGCAGCCAGTAGAAAATAGTTAAATTAACATGGTAAAAAAAAAAAGTACACAGGAGCCGAGATACAGGTTTTTGAAGTCATAAGTTAACCAGGAGGTGGATTGGAGTCTAAATCTTGTAGGAGTGATATCTCCTGTTGCTGTGAAGGAAAAAAAAGAAAAAATTAAAAAAAAAAAAATAATAATATTTTTTTTTTTTTTTTTTTTTTCAAAAACCGTATATATACGGTTTTGGCACTCAACGTTAGTATGCGCAAAACCGTATATATACGGTTTTGGCACCCAATGTGTTAATAGCAGTAAATCGCTAATCAATCTGATGTGCTGACTTTGTAATTGCCTTTTACCTTAAACGTCCCTTTCCTTATCTTCGTTTTATTTAACTTGTTTCACCTCTATTTACTTCACTATGTTATTGTTGTTTTATTTAATTCCTGTCATCTCTCTGCCCTCGCCATTTCTCCCTCCCTTTTCCACTGCATTTTGCTTATTTACCTTCTAACTCTCATTTCACTCTCTCTGTCTCTCTCTTTGTCTCTCTCTCTCTCCAACACCTATTTTTCCTCATTCTCTGTGTGTGTCATACTGTATCTCCCCTCACCCTGTGCTCCTTTCCTCCCTCAGGTATTGTTAACGTTTTTGGGTGGATCGCCTGGTGCTGGACGAGAGGTAGTTGGGCCAACGGATATCCCATACACATTGTCCATTGGTTTTTCCAGATGTGTTTCCTGGTTTCCCTGTCTCTTTTCGAGCTACTGGACATGTCGTCATCCCGCATCTGGTGGCTCGTTGATGGCCATACCTTCTGGCACATTCTTATCCTTCCCTATCAGTACTGGCTCTACTGGTAAGACGCTGCTGTTTATGTCAAGAAATGCTGTTGAGAGATTGGGACGCTTTGGAAAATCATGTTAGTTTCATTGTATGCTTGTTTGAAGAGGAATTTAAGGGATATTTGACCTACGTATATAGCGTTAACAGACACAGAGCTGCCAAGTACTATGAGATGGGTGGAAAAATGTTTTACTTGTTCACAAAAGTAGGCCTACTGTATGTGGGTACATAGCCCTTGTTAAAGTAACCTCAAGAGATTATATATTTTTCTGTAGTATTTTATTATTTGAGTATTATTTATATTTTTAAAATGTTTATATTCAATTGCAGTTTCCTGGTAGCTGACGGAGCTGCACCAGTACCCGGCGTGAATGTCGTCAACATCCGCGTAAACATCATTTACGTCGTAACAGCTTTGATAGGAATGGTAAGATGGTGCCGTTGAGGGGGCGTCGCCCATTCTATGATGCCATTCTAGCTGACTGCGTTTTGTTTGTTACCCTGTCTCGAGTGTTCAATCAGATTCTCCACTCCAAAGAGACGTTACACCCCAGTCTTTCTTATACAAATGTCTCTAGCTTCATTATCAATCCTGAGGTATACTTTGTTGAGCGTGGGTGTCGCATACCGAAATCTACCCAATCTACAAGCTTGTATTTTCTGAGTGCAACACTCATGCGCAACAAAGTATAAATCAGGATTTATTGTCAGTGTGCAGGTGATCTCTTCTCATTGGGAGTGCTTTCCTGTTCCTGCTTTTGACCTATACTGTACCTACTTCTATTGTCATACAGAAGTGCTCTTGATTTTTGCCATTCAACATATAGAATGATACCTTCTGTTATTTCAATGAGCGACGTAAATTCTTTAACAAGACCCAAATTCTGACAGATCTTCCCCGCACCAGTACCAGCAGCCCCTGCCGCCGCACCAGTACAACTAGCAGTCCCTGTCGTCGTAGTAGTAGCAGACCCTGCCGACGCACCAGTACTAGTAGCAGACCCTGCCGCCGCACCAGGACAAGGAGCAGCCCCTGCCGCCGCACCAGTACAAGGAGCAGCCCCTGCCGCCGCACCAGTTCACGTTCCCGTTCACGTTCAGGTTTACGCTCCCTTTGTTCAAGTTCAAGTACTAGTACTACATGCCGCCGCATTAGTACCAGAAGCCCCTGTCGACCCACCAGTACCAGGAGAAGCCCCTGTCGACCCACCAGTAGCAGAAGCCCCTGTCGACCCACCAGTAGCAGAAGCCCCTGTCGACCCACCAGTAGCAGAAGCCCCTGTCGACCCACCAGTAGCAGAAGCCCCTGTCGACCCACCAGTAGCAGAAGCCCCTGTCGACCCACCAGTAGCAGAAGCCCCTGTCGACCCACCAGTAGCAGAAGCCCCTGTCGACCCACCAGTAGCAGAAGCCCCTGTCGACCCACCAGTAGCAGAAGCCCCTGTCGACCCACCAGTAGCAGAAGCCCCTGTCGACCCACCAGTAGCAGAAGCCCCTGTCGACCCACCAGTAGCAGAAGCCCCTGTCGACCCACCAGTAGCAGCCCCTGCCGCGTTTCACTGCCCCACTTGCCATAGAAACTGTAGAAACGGTGCAGGGCTGGCGAGCCATATTCGTCGGCTCGGCGGATGCAATTGATGACTCATATGGATGCACCTCCAAGAAGCCCTCCCTCAGATTAGTTTAAATTCAGTTCATTTGTATAAGTGTTCTCAATGCAAGTGATCCCTCTTTAAAATCTTTTCCACTGTACATAGGCAGTATGTGCCTGTTAACATGAGGCTTCACCACAAGGTTGAAAAAGAGGACACATTACCATAGCAGTGATGATTTACTATTATAACAAATGTCATAGTTCTGACATGAAGCTTATTACATGTTTGTAGGGTGTACTCATCCCAAGATGGCTGATTAGTTTCTATGATTGCTTATTTCTTTAAGAAAGAAATGGTAAGATGGTGCCGTTGAGGGGGCGTCGCCCATTCTATGATGCCATTCTAGCTGACTGCGTTTTGTTTGTTACCCTGTCTCGAGTGAGGGAAGAGGGTAGTAGATTTGCTGCTCTTTGTTCAATCAGATTCTCCACTCCAAAGAGATGTTACACCCCAGTCTTTCTTATGCAAATGTATCTACCTTCATTATCAATCCTGAGGTATACTTTGTTGTGCGTGGGTGTCGCATACCGAAATCTACCCAATCTACAAGCTTGTATTTTCTGAGTGCAACACTCATGCGCAACAAAGTATAAATCAGGATTTATTGTCAGTGTGCAGGTGATCTCCTCATTGGGAGTGCTTTCCTGTTCCTGCTTTTGACCTATACTGTACCTACTTCTATTGTCATACAGAAGTGCTCTTGATTTTTGCCATTCAACATATAGAATGATACCTTCTGTTATTTCAATGAGCGACGTCATGAATTCATGGGATTCATGAATTAAATTATAGAGGTGAGTAAATAAGTACACTCAAGTACTGTACTTTGTACTTTACTCTGCATTTGTACTTTCCTCGAGTATTTCATATATCCATTTTGATGCAAATACTTTTATACTTTTACTCAAGTAGGCCTACATTTTGAATTCCGGACTTTTAATTGTAACAGTATTTCTACATTGTAGTATTGATTGAGTACTTTTCCACCACTGAAGGATGGTAGAGTGTTGTTAATGTTGTTTTATAGTCGTTTAATTACTTAATGAATAAAAATGTATGTGTCCCACAAGGTGGGGGGGGGGATACAGATTCTGCCCGGTCAACATTAGATTCCAGCCTCCGCCAGTGATGGATAGGATCAAGCAGAACATGTTAGATGTTTTAGAGATAAAGCGAGAGAGGCAGACTGAGAGGTAACGGGTCAGATAGGCACCAAAACCATCTTGGCACTAGAGATAACTGGGCACTAGGGCCATGTGGGCACCTGGACGTGTATTAAAAGTTGAACTGAGAGCCCTTTAGTTCTGCTTCAGATCCACCTCCTTTCTCTCCTTTTCAAGAGTGTTTGTTAAAATGTCTTGTTAGTATTCTGCATCACAGCCCCTGAGGACAAAGGTGGTTTCTAGCTATTTATTTTATTTCTGGATTTGATTTGCCTGCGCCTCTCTTCCTTTGCCTCTGCTCTGCCACACACATCCTTCAACTAGACACAGAACGCTTTGGAAACATTTGAATGCATAATAAACAATATTAGATACAACACATTTGTGTGTATATGTTATTTTTTCATTAGAAACAAGTGAGAACGATCAAGCTCATGTTTGGACATGTGCGTGTGCTTATGACTGTGCAGCTGTGCGATACTACTGGGCAAAGATTGTATTGCAGTGTTCCAACCGACAGCCTGCTGTAGGTAAAAAAACAAGAATGAAATATATATATAGCTGCAAGCAGCGATAATACGGGGCCAGGGAATGCAGAGAGAAAAAAGAAAGAATCAATGATAAGTAATATGCACAATAAGCCATAGAAACATAGAAGACTGAACTTGAGAGAAAGAAGACCATGCAATTAACATGAGCATTTTAAACCCTCACTAACCCTAACCTCAGTAAAACAACGCCTAAGCCTATCCTCAAGAAACACTGTAAGCCTAAGAATGCCAAATTGTGATCACCTCAACACGTCGTCGGGGACAGGGATTGAAATGGTGACCTCTGGACTCACAGGCTGCCTCTTTTCTCATTGAGCTAGAGATATGATAGCCCTGGTAGTGTCTGTTGATATATATATATAACTCTTTCCGTCCCTGATGGACCAAGCCTCTGTTTTGCTAACTACTCTAGATCACTGGTTCTCTTACCATCTACCGTGAAAGTAGTCGATCTACAAGCTCAAAAAACGTTGCTATCTGAAAAGTTGTGAGATTGTCGAAAGGCTATTTTCACAATGAAGTATGTCATACATTGAAAAAACATACACTCAAATAAGCATTTCAGGTTATCTTTAACAATTGCACATGCATTAATTGACACAATCATGTTGTGTGCAATGCAACTTAAATGAAGTCTGCATCAAGTGAGTCTTGAACTGGCGACCTTGAGGTTGTAAGGCACACACGGCCTTAAAGGGCAAGACCACTTTGGTAGAGGTTTGGGTTGTGTAGTTACCTTGCCATGATGTAACTCCAAAGGTGGACAAGAAATTAAAAAAAATTGCTCCATTGATTAGAAATTGATAATTCAAAATATGCTCCTCATTGACTTACATTGTACGGTAAAACAGCTCTCAAAGTCACTCTTTTAGCACATAAATGAACACAAACAAAGTTGATTCAGACAATATAGAACATCACCAAACCCAGTACTGTTTTTTTTTTTAATAAAAATGTTAACTTCCAGTTGATTTTGCTATTTTATTAAGAAGAAAACCCGGACTGGATTCGCGGATCCGGATCCGGATCTTCAAATAGTAAAATCAGCAGGAAGTTAATATTTGTATTAAAAAAACAAACGGTACTGGGTTTGGTGATGTTCTATATTGTCTGAATCAGCTTTGTTCGTGTTCGTTTACGTGCTTAAAGAGTGACTTTGAGAGCTGTTTTACCGTACAATGTAAGTCAATGAGGAGCATATTTTGAATTATCAATTTCTAATCACTGGAGCAATTTTTTTAAATTTCTTGTCCACCTTTGGAGTTACATCATGGCAAGGTAAATACACAACCCAAACCTCTACCAAAGTGGTTTTGCCCTTTAACTCACTACGGATGCAATACCATTGGCCACCGTTTCATCTATATAGCAGGTCTGTGGCGCTGTTCCTCACTCTGCCAGCCAATCAAAGGCTAGCTCAGTTTTGCAGGAGCAGCCATCTTGCTTTTAGCTCTTGTGCGCACAGGGCGATATATGTAAGTGCACAGTGTCTTGGGCGGGGGCTTCTTTCTTCTACAATAGAAGAGCTAGGACGTCACGTTTCAACAGCACTGGCCACAGTGGCGCACCTCGTTAATCATTAGACTCCCAATCCACTACCGCTGGGAGTGTGCGTTCAAGTCCCGCTTGGGACAATTACATTCTTTTTCAAAATGGGTTCCAATTGGCTTTCCAGTTTGCATATCCGGTCTTGAGCGGACACGGAAACAGCTTTGTGCATTCCTGTATGTGAGCGTGGAGATTACCGGATACAGTAGGCGGGGATCTAGACTGGACTGAAGTGTAAATAGACGCGTCCCCGAAAATACGGCGAGAATGTTTTTTCTTTTCATCATAGAAGGGCATCAGTGCATTACTAAATAGGCTGTGACATAGTCTGTTTAGTCAGCATGCCGTTTTAGCGTTTTATTTGGGCCATCTTTATAATTAGTTGCCGTTATGCTGTTACCGTTTCATTGTAATGATTTTATACATCTGTATAGCCAACATGACCGTCATATCATGACAGCCATGGCGCTACTTGTTCCTGTTTTTAGAAATGTCTTCATTTACAACCCGTACATCTACATAAACGTTAACATTTCAAATATAAAGTGCTGACCCCACGGCCATGGATGTAACAAGTTAAAACGTCTGGGTCTAAGTACCCGTACCTTCCGTATTGTGTAATAAAGAAGCATTTTAATCCAACCGGCGGCCATTTTGTATACAGTTATAACGTATCAGAGTGCAGTACACCTCCCAACCGTTAAGGTCGCGGTGTTGAAAGCATATGAAAAAATGGCCACCGATTGGATTAAGAGGCTTTGTATTGAAAAATACGGAAGATACGGGTACGTAGACCAATGCGTTTTAACTTGTTACATCCATGGCCGTAGGGTCAGCACTTTATATTTGAACTTAAGTCTTTGACCGTTTATGTAGATGTACGGGTTGTAAATGTAAACATTTCAAAAACCAAGAACAAGTAGCGCCATGACGCTTGTGACAGACGAGCGTCATGTGAACCATGGTTAACATCTGTACAGCTGTTCAGAGTCGCACACTCCCAACCAATCCCACCCCCTCAGTGGGTGCGCAAAGTTTACTCACGGACTGAACGGTCAGTCGGTCAGTGTGAGAGAAGAACAGAGACAGATTATTACTGCATTTGATTTCGTTCCTTACACACACCAAGGTTGCTTGTTTTGGATGAATGAAAAGTTGACTGATGAATACATGTGCATGTTGTCTTGTTATTTGGGGATGGATAAAATGGCAAAATGCCCCACTCGACCCATTTAATCTCCGATTGTTTGCAGTCATTTGTGCCATATTGGTGAATGTAAATTAAATTTAAATAAGATGGTTAATTGTCGTTGGGTATTTGAACACAGATAATAATAATAATGATAAACTGTATTTGTATAGCACCTTTCATGACATGAAATGCAGCTCAAAGTACTTCACAGAGCAAGAATACAATAACAGAAAAAGTAATTTAACAATAAAGCAAAAAAGAAAAGCAAAAGTATAAAACAACATTAAAATAAATTTAAAAAAAGGCAGTGAATCAGGCATAACAGTGAGGACATGATGGACAGATGGACAATGGTTGGTCATTGTGGTGTTTTGATTGATGTGTAAACACAGATGATCATTACATTCAAAGCTGTTGAGGCACATTGTAGTTGTTGCATGTTAATCCGTCAACCTCATTACATAAACTTCAGTTTAAATATAGGTATTACATGAAAATACGATTGCTTTTACTAGTAAATGTAGGTAGGCTATTGTTGGACTACTGATTTCTCAGTGAATTTCTGTAGGCTAAGTTCTCCCCCTCCCCCATTCACGCACCCTCATTCAACTAGCATAATGGCTGGTTGTACAGTTCATGTTGAGAATGTGAGACTGGGAGTCAGGCTCTCTGCTGGTCTGCTTGCATTGTCTTGTACATGTGATAAACATCTGCTGTGGTCTCCCCCCAGTGATGGAGATAAATAGTCAAATCAATCATCATAATGTTTACTACTGTTTTACTTCTAGCTTTAACATTTTTAAATCTACTATATCTTATTATTATCCACACTGTTGAGGAAGCTTTAAGTGCCCTGTGTGTCTGTGACAATAAACACAATGAATCATTGTAGGTTTGGCCAAAATCACTCTTGATTGTGTGACATATAGCTCTGTTTCCATAATGCTGCAATACCTTCAATTGTATACATTTCTTAGTAGTATTTTATATTGTTTTTATTTATGTGTCTGACACTTGCTTTGGCAATGTAAACATGTTTTCTCATGCCAAAAAAAGCTCTTTTGATTTGACATTGTGTGAGATGGCTGACCAGCAGGAGGGTGTGGTGGTGATTTTGCCTACACAGTAAAAGTGTTTATTTAACTCTTAGACCCTTTGGGTGAGTTTTTAGATATTTTCAAATGAAAACTACAGATTTGGCTGTGTACTAGTAAAAACGTGTTTGTTGTGGGAGGAAAAGATTTTTTACAATGTGATTACCTTGTGGTTCGATAAGATATTGCATACAACACAGGCCTGGATCCAGTTCAGGATCCTTGCCATATGTTGACCCCCATCTCGCTACACTATTCTGTCTAGTAAGTGGTCTTACAGTCCTTTAAATATTTACCTTTACTTTAATACCTTAGTAGTGTGTATGGTGTGTATGATATACACATGTAGGGTTTTGCAAGTGGGCCCCCCAAAACTAGGCTAAACAATAAGATTTTTTAAAATAATATAAGGTTAATATAAAAAATATCAATAATGGGGGCGCCCGCTGGCCTACCGCTCCAGGCGCATACCACGTACGCTGGTAATCCAGCTTGACAGCATGTCGCGGGTACCTTTACTGTGTGACACCCCCCCATCTCTCTCCCCATTTCCTGTCCTGTCAAATAAAGGCATAAAAAGCCCAACAAAATATGTTTAAAAAAACATTAATAATGTTTACAAAAAATGTCAAGGTATTTTTTCTCGAAACCCTTGAAAAATGTGTTTTCATAGTGATACCAATAACTATATTAGTTCCATTGATCCGAGCCAGAACACAATCGATTGGCTGATCTTTAAAGTAACGTGCTCTGAAAATGCACACGGCCCACCCATCTGAAAATAATGTGCGCAGCGAAAGTTGTGAAGGCCGCTAGAGCCGACTCAGCGCCGTTCGAGTTCGAGTTCGAAATTAAACAAATATGTTTAGCTCAGCATCATCTATCTAACTTTAGTTAACTTGGCATATGCTTCATATTTTTATAAGATGATCGGATCATCCGTGAGAGTACAATTTGTAAACGTCGGGTTCATTTTGCGCTGCTTGATTGATTGAATGAATGATTGAATGATTGATTGATTGATCGATTGATTGAATACTTTATTAGCAGTTTGCAGAAAAAAGCACAAGAAAGTACAGTTCAATACAAGGTCAGCTAAGAGGATTTAAAACCCAAGAAAGCCTATATGGCTTGTTTCCATTGGGGTCCTTTGTACTCAATCAACACAGTCTCACTCCGAAAACGTAGCCGGTTGACTTTTTGTCAGAACCCCACGACGACACCGAATGCCGTCGCGGGACGCCAGCGACGTAATAATGCGCCTTCCACGGTCACTCATTGACATTCATTGAGGTCCAAAGACGACACATTGCGCCGTCACAGGCGGCCCATTGATAATGCATTGGCATTCCAAAACGTGCGTTAAGAAGCTTGATTCAAATGCACCAGACCACACGCCACCACCCACAAAAACCTGTAAATATTCTGAGCATTTTCATACTAGTTTGGTAATTTTTCGATGAGTATTTGTTGAGAACGACACTTTTATTTAACTTTTCTAAACCCATGACGTCACGTCACATTACTTCCGTATGACTTGATTGACAGTAGTAAAGATCCGATCAAAACTATTTCGTTTAATCTAATAGATCTATATAATAGATGTGCTTGTCCATAAATCAATTATTCTGGCACTTAAATGCCTAATGTATGAACAATTCTAGCAATAAATAATTATTTGTAATTTCTAGATTCCTGGCACTCATTAAATCCCGCCTACTGCATCCGGATTTTCATCACGTCCACATACATGAAAACAAACGTAGCGTTTCCGTATCCGTTCTAGACCGGAAATGTGGTTATAGGCACATTTCACATTCTTTAAATGTTCTGGCTTGCTTTTAAAGCTTTTTGAAACAAATAGCAGCAGTCTTTTGCAGTCGCTTAGGAACAAATAGCAGCATTAATTTTTTTCTCAAAACGATTTCATGTTTTTTGTTACATTTAGGACGTAAACAATCATGTTGATTCTGGGGGCAGTTATGTTGCTAACCAGTGTTGCCAGATTCTGTGAGAGAAACAAGCAACCAGGTCTAGGAAAACAAGCCCAAAAGAAGCAACTATGGGCCACATGACTCATGAGCACTTCAAACATATACGTCAGCTGCTTGAAAATAGCAGATCTACAAGCTCACAACGCGTCGCGATGCGACGCGTTGTGAGCTTGTAGATCTGCTATTTTCAAATAAAATTTTTGGGGAAATTATAATAAGCAGACCTGGCAACACTGGTCACAACGTCTAAAGAGTGAACGTCTGGCATTCCCATGATGCATTGCATTGTTTTTCAACTACACCGCGGTAAGTCAGCTATTGTTACTTTTGCATTTATTTAATAGAAATGCATGTTAAATCTGCACCCCCACCACCACTAAATCATAGAACCACAACACGGAGTTGTTGTTAACATGTTAGGGTGTGTACAGCAGCAAGTTGGTCGGTCTGTATAAGTTTAAAACTGTTTTACTGTGGACATATCCCAAAAGCTAAGCCAAGCTAAACACAACAACATGAGCTCGGCTATTTATTTGTGTGTGTCCCTCTTCATTTGTGTGTAGTTATGTATGCTATGTGCCATGTTTGTTTGCACAACACTAAAGGCAAAACGAAATGTAATCATTGTTTGTGTTTCCCATTCTGAGTGTACAAATGGAATCAAATTGATGTTTTATTATGAATAGGGTACAAAAGGATCTCAATGAGCCATAGTGCTTTCTTGTGGTTTAAGGGTTTGGCCATTTTTCATATACCCTGTGCTAAGTTTGTTTATAAAGGCAAAGAGATCCTGAATATCAGTGCTTATATTGTTTAGTTACAGAACTGTAAGGGTCCATTTGGTGGCCACTGGAATATTTTATCTTAAGTATTTTGCATTTATATCTTCATCTCCCCCCCTTTACAGGTTTCTTTGTCATTCATTACCTTCCTTCCAGTGAGTACCAACAACTTAAAACACAATAACACAAGCACACATTTTTAACTCCCAACTAATACATGACAGAAATTGGAATAATGTGTGTTCAGTGTTGGACAAACTAAACAAATGTAGCACTCTATTCTACTAAGTTATTCTTTATTAAAGCTCTCTTACAAAATAAGTAGCTACACTTCTATTTGACTCTGAGTGATTGAATTAAACACAGAACTGTAAATGCTACAACTGGATGCACGTGGATAATTCTCTATGAATACCAACTGTACTCAACTCATTTGGTGTGCTGTTGAAGATGTATTGATGTAGCTTTTGTCAAGCTGGTGAAGAAAATAGATAGAAACTTGAAAGCTACATCATTCTGAAAAAAGTTGTAAAGCTTTTGAATGCCAGACTTTCACTTACATATATGTTTAATTAAAACATTTGAGTACTTTTTTCCACCACTGGTTCTACACACCCTGCTTTCAAGTTTAGTCCCATTGTCATACAAAGTGTTTTGTTTTGTGCAGCCATAGTTCTGCAACCTGTTAAGTACTGGGAGCTGATGGTACTGTAGGTGTTGCACGCTATACGAGCGAAATCAAATAACATAATTTATTTTATTTATTATTATTTTCTAATCAAACTGATCCCAATCCTATGTTTTTTGTTTTGATCCAGATTACAATTTGAGTAGGTTTTCCTGATCTGATCAGATATCAGAGTGCTCCCAATCCTGTTTTTTGGTTTTGAACTACCCAAAATCCAATCTAGATGGGGATTAAAAGTTTTGAACTTAATGAGAATTAACACTTTACCCAATTTTATTGTAGGGTTTTATTTTAATAGCTGATCTAAAAGCTCACAACACATTGCTATGTAACATGTTGTGAGCTTGAAGGTCTGCTATTTCTGAATAGCAAATGAATATAATTTGGGGTCCTTGACATTAAACATTTACAGTGCCACAGCCATAAGAGTGTATTTGGTTCCTTCTGTACATTCTTAAAATTATTATGAATAAACACATTGTGTAAAATTCTGGTTATTTTCTTTGTCTCAACAGTTCCAAAAATGACACTACCAAAGACAAAGACGTGTCCCAAATGCCAAGCCGAGATGGAGGCCAGGAGGATGTCCTGTGGGACATGTTTTTCACTACAACCAAAACAAAAAAAAGCAGTGGCTGCAAAAGTACTGAAGTATGGCCCAGAGTGGGCCAAGAAACAATTTAAAGGCAACAATCTCTGTCGCCAAGTGGACAATGCAATATGTGCAGTAAGTAAAACTATATGTAGATCCTTCTAAAGATCATGTAAAAGTTGAAAGAAAATATATATTTTTATCTTGATTATTATATCAATACAGCTCATGAATAAATCTCAAACTATTATAATATTACATAAGACCAATCATATAAAGAATTTATAATATAGAAATGTCAACCATCTTCAAGGTATGTTAATTTATGGACTCAATACTTGATCTTGGTTACTTTTGAACAAATTTCTATCAATGTTTTATGGCATGGAGGTGATCAGCCTGTG
Organism: Gymnoscopelus braueri; assembly: GCF_963280865.1. Taxonomy (NCBI): domain Eukaryota; kingdom Metazoa; phylum Chordata; class Actinopteri; order Myctophiformes; family Myctophidae; genus Gymnoscopelus; species Gymnoscopelus braueri. The sequence goes on along the minus strand of NC_137615.1, from coordinate 41,520,144 downwards.
GTACTGCTGAGTGTTATGGGAGCCCAGGTTTTCTTTGATAGCAGTCTTTAGCTTGTCTGGTGTCTCATCTTCCTGTTGACAATACAACATAGATTCACTATGGACTGGAGGTCAGGCCAGTTGGCTGGTCAGTCAAGCACAGTAAAACCATGGTTAGTTTCCTATTATACTTTAGCTATTAAAAAATAGCTGATCTACAAACTCAGTGTTGTATTGTGACGCATTGTGACCTTTGTGCATCGTCAAAGTATAAATATAGTTTTATTATATACAGTTTCTTTCTTAGTGATCTGTTATCCATCTTGGACCCATCTGTCTGATGTGGCTGTTTTAACCCATTCAGACTGGGATAACCTATGTTATACGTTTCAATCTGAGTCTACATCATATCAAATTCTTGAGCTCCATTTATACTTCGCCATATGACGGAGTTGGATGCCAAAAATAGCACATCTGCTATTTTCCAGCATAGGACGTGTCACACAGTGAAGTATAAACATGGCTTTGTTTTTAGAATCAGCCTAAGGTCTAAATGGGTTAACATAATTATATGATTATATGACTATCATAATCTGACAATCAGGTCAAAAAGGGTAAGGGTTGCAGGAGGTTAATCTACCACTGGTGTAAACATGTTCTCCATAACGTATACATTTTCTTATTTTCAATGTTTTGAATTGATCATATGTGGAAGCCATTTCTGTCTATAAACTTTGATAAAGAGCGAAGTTGTGTTGTCTGTCAGATAATACATAATTGACATATGGCCTTACATGGGAATAAGCATTGAGGTACAGCCATGTTGCTTCTAAGATAATCATCTAAATTTGACAGGTTGCATTTTCAATAATCCAGTGGTTTTAACTTATGTGTGCCAAATGCTTTTCTTAATTTCAGATGGCGAAACTTGGGGCTTTGGGCTTAAAGCCCATCCTATTTTTTGCCTACCCAACCCGTCGAGGACAGAAGTTGGTGGCCGACCTCATTCAACACTTTCCTTTTGGTGAGGAGTACAATGTCGTGCTTCAGACAATGAAAACTGCATACGAGTATCTCCTGACTAAGTGTAAGAATACGTTAATTTTTCCTTATTTTTTTGTAAGTGTAAGAACACACACACTTTTAAAATTATTTATTTTCTTCAGAATTTTTAATTACAATTTTCGTATGTTTGTTAATAATAAATAAAATATTACTTTTAATAAAATTAATATAATCGTGTTAATTGACTAATCACAGCAACCACACCAGACCAGTCCTCACTGGTTGAGGATGAGGCGGCTGAGGAGGAAGTGGTTGCTGAGGAAGTGGTTGCTGAGGAGGAAGTGGTTGCTGGTGCTGATGAGGAGGATCAGGATACAAATGAGAGGTAACTCCATCAGTCTTAAGGACATAGCACACAGGATGCATGCGGACGCATGCATTTATTTTAGGTTGGCTCAGACAGGGTGCGTTTTTCCGTGCGAATAATCGCATCCTGTGTGCAATGGCCTTCATAGTGTCCCCCCCCCCCCCCCCCCCCCCCAGCTGTCTGCTTATTACATGGTCTTAGCTAGGTAGGTAGGTACTTTATTCTTCCCCGAGGGGAAAGGCAGCTCTCATAGAGACATCAATAAAAACACATTTGATGGAAAAAAATGAAGAATAAATAAATAGGCATCTAAGCATCGTTAACCTACAATATTAAGAAGACAGACCAAACACTACTCAAGAGTCCGATGGCTTGCATCCCACATCCCCCATCCTAATCAGCCTGATCAAGCCAACAACAGGTGGTTCTGTTTGCACCACTTGACAAAGCTGTTCACCAGTCCTCTGTACTCCATCTCTTAACCTCCACTGACGCATGCCACAATAGCTGAATCATATTCTGCATATTTCTGCAAAGGACAAGTTGCTGGACCTATATACTTGGCTGTCCTGTATATTGCTATTCTGTGTTAAATGTTTGTTTTTATGTGAATATAAATGAATGTGTTAGTGTAATCCACATGGGCTTTTAAATGTTTTTATTTTATTTGTTTTTAATTGCTCATACATGTTTTGTGTTCTATTCCAGTCCCACCAATGAACCGATCATCATACTTCAACTTGTTGAAGTATTCCCCTCTACAAGTGACCCGTCTCCTCTCTGTACTCCCTCTACGACTGACCCGTCTCCTCCTCTCTCTACTCCCTCTACGACTGACCCGTCTCCTCCTCTCTCTACGACTGACCCGTCTCCTCCTCTCTCTACGACTGACCCGTCTCCTCCTCTCTCTACGACTGACCCGTCTCCTCCTCTCTCTACGACTGACCCGTCTCCTCCTCTCTCTACGACTGACCCGTCTCCTCCTCTCTCTACTCCCTCTATGACTGACCCGTCTCCTACTCCCTCTATGACTGACCCGTCTCCTCCTCTCTCTACTCCCTCTATGACTGACCCGTCTCCTACTCCCTCTATGACTGACCCGTCTCCTCCTCTCTCTACACCCTGTACCACTGATCCTTCTCCTCATCCATCTACCACTGACCCTTCTCCTCATCCATCTACCCCCTCTGTCTGTCCTCCCACCCGGTCCCTCCGGAAGAGAGGGAGAGGGAAGATGCCAGAGGATGGGAATGGGAAAAAGCCAGAGGATGGGAAAAGGAAGAAGAAAGAGGAGAAGAAGAAAGATGGTTATTGTAACCCTAGCATTCTGGGACTAATATTGAGGAAAAAATAGCAGATCTACAAGCTCTCATTTCTGTGCATGTCTTAACCCATTTAGATCAAAGGGTGATTCAAAAAATGCCTTCTAAAGCCTTGTTTAATGTTTATACTTAACCGTGCAACATGTCCTATGTGGGGGAAATGACAGATAAGACACACTGTGAGCTTGCAGATCTGGTATTTTCTGCATCCAAGTCTGTCATATGTTGAAGTATAAATGAGGCTTTAAGAGTTTCAGAAATGAATGACTTAGACTTGTTCACAGATAACAACATATAGGTTATCCCGGTCTGAATGGGTGGTGTACATTCAGTGAAGTTAGCCGAACTACAAGCTTATTGTCAGCGAAGATTTGTAGTGTAGAGTGGCAACAGGAGGGGGCTTAGTATAGAGCACTTTGGAATCAACTAAGTATAGGGTTAAAGTGGTTAGCCACTTAAACCCTATATGCTTTGTTGACTGGAGTCCCACAGGGATTTGTACTTGTTCCCTCTACACCCAATCACTACAGCATCACTACAGACACACAGAGATTTGGCTAATTTGCCCAATGTTTGTCCACAGCTAGGCGCTTATCTTGTGCTTGTTGTGACTCAGGCATAGTTCTACAACTTACAGCATTACCCCACATTGTCATTGTTTTATAGTAAGACATTATGATTTCACGTGAAGCTTGACCAATCATGGAGACACCACCCTTTTCCCCTCTCTGATGGGCTATGGGCATAAACGGCCCCTCTTTGATTGGCTACGGGCATAAACACGGATACATGGAGATTTGGCTAATTTATAGATGGATGTAAAATACTGCAGATATTTACAAAGCATCATGGCTTAATGAACTTGTCTTTTCATCCTTTAAGGTTGCAAGAAATGTTCCCAGATAAAAAGGTCCCAGGTCTTCCCATATAAGGAGATAACAGGGAGAAGGACAAATGAGGTAAAAAAATATATATATATATATATATATATATATATAGAACCCTCTCTGTCTGTGTGTCGCTCTCTCTCTGTACACACACACACACACACACACACACACACACACACACACACATACATACATACATACATACATACATACATACATACATATAGGCTACATACACACACACATAGGGGACATTTCTGTTTGGTCGATTAGTGCTCTATTGTAACAAAGGTTCTCGGCAATAACTGTTATACCGTTGGGACGCATGTTTATTTACCATTTAAATGGTTCCCCATTTGTAGTGAAGATGCAATTATGGGATGAGCATATATGGGTTGTGGCCACTAAAATGTGACAAAATCAGTCAGGGGGTCAGGGTTCCTACAAGGGTTTATTAAAACAACCCACTGTTACAGTAAGTTAACATCGCGTCACCACTTTCTGCTTTTCAATAGTGTGAGGAACTGTAAGGTCATTTTACTGCTCAGCGCTCAGATCCTGTTCAGACTACTTTAACCAGTAATTTGCACAAACCAGTTCTACACAAAGAGAGGCCGTTTCCGTATCCGCTCTAGACTCCAAAAAGTCCTGATTCCATGGCACATCACAATGGTTTGATGTGCAGATGGCGATTTAATAGACATCGTCCAAGCCTAATAGCCTCACAGTGTATAGATACAGGAAGCAGGGAGAGTATGGGAGCAAAGGTCTGACCTGCCCAGGAATCAACCTGGGGACTCAGTGTCAGGCGGTAGTATTTCCCATAACCACTTGGCCATCGGCCCCACAGAACCATGTTAATTTGTATATTTGGCTTAAGGCTGATCATGGCTGAGACAAGCAAAGGTACTAAAAATAATGGTATACCTTACCCAGTGATTTCTTATACTGTGTGTGTGTGTGTGTGTGTGTGTTTTTTTTAGGGCCAAAAAGAAGTGTTGGTGCGTTGGGCGCCTTGCCCTGCATGGTAAGACATTTTTGATATTATTCAATTTACACTATTTGCCCTACCAGAGGCAGTAGTTTCTGGTTGATCCCACAATTCTTTCTTCCCTCTGAAATTTGCCTTACTATTTAGGAAGGTTTCACCTCATCTTTGTGGTGTTGCAGACCTGCCGATGGCCCACATTTTCACATCAAAGTACGCTGGTACAACGTGTCCAGTTAAAGTAGGCAAAATAAAAAGCTGACGAAAGCTGACGACCTAACTTCCAGGTGCTTTTATCTCTCTCCCTCACTCTCTGCTGTGTGCAGCTGTGTGCTGTTCAGCATAGAGCTTAAGATTTCAGCCCGAGGCCAATGTGACCCGACAGGTCTGCGCGGCGAGGGCTGGGCCGGGCCCAATTGGTCACTTATTTGTCGGGCATTGGGTTGGGTCGTTTTTTTTATCAGGCAGGCAAACGCAGCGCGGCATCATGATGTCTCTGTGACTGTGTAAGCTGCGCTCATAACTTTATGGCTGTGAGTTATGAGCTACTTGACACAGTTGAGCATGTGTGACTGTGTGCGCTGTGGCGCAACTTGACACAGTTGAGCGTGTGTGTGTGGTGGCCGCTGTGGCATGTGCGTGCGTGCGTGCATGCATGCAGTGCCCAAGCGGAGCGGAGGACATTGTTGAAACCGTCCACGGTCACTTTTGTATATCCTAATAATATTATAGACGTGTGAACTTAGTAGCTATAATAGCCTGTACGCCTGTTTCCTGATTTAGCGGCAGCCGTCAGCCGTGTTCTCCAGCGAGGCTCCGATGTTTATTTGTTCCTTAATTAGGACGGTGCTTGCTACAAGCTGTTTTTTTATATATATATAAATACAGTTGGAAAAGGGTAGAATGACTCTGTTCTTCGAATCACCAATATGTAATTATAAAAATAAAAGGCTGCATGCAACAATTATACTTCTTTAGAATGTCTTTAGGCCCGATTAAAGCTCTAGCTCAGCGTATGGGTTTGATTGGCAGCTGCAGTCCACCGGCCTCAGCAGTTTGATTGGAAGCTTCTGTGTAACTTGCTTGTACAGCCTGAATGTACAGGAAGGTTACAAACTTCAGATTGTTGGATTCTAGTAATTAATGACTGTTAGTTGACTAATGTTGTTAATGACTTCTCTTTCAGACTTCAGATATGGACTGTTTGTCACCAGTACAAGAGTAAATTGTTTTATGAGGAACTAATCTAAATTCACATCAGTCAAAATAATGACATTACCAGAAATGTATGCTGGATTTGTCAAAGTGGAATGTTAGCCGCTATGCTGCTTGTCTTATCTTTTTTACATGTAGGCATTAGGAAATCGACATGCATGTGCATTAGGGCTGCATGATACTGATGCAAACACTTTTCCCCCATGACACCAAATCTCTTCACCAAAAATTGATGATCTACAAACTCACGTCACGTATCAGTGCGAGGCATTGTGAGGTTGTAGATCTTCTCTTTTCTGTTTCAGGTGGTTAATATAAAAGGTGTCCCGGTGCCCCTTTTGAAGACCCATGCGCTAAATGAATTCCTCTAAATAATGTATTTATACTTTACAGTGACAGAATCTGGGACGACACATGGGAACCAGCCAACAAATTTCCAGAGGACATCCAGTAACCTCACGCCTAAAGGGTACGGTCAGATTAAAGTATGGCTGCCAGCTGATAACCCTCCCCGTATCCGCCTTCGTCTCACCTGATTGGACAGAGTTGGAAAACCAGCATCTACTTTGAATCCACTACATCTCATCTCAGAGGCCAATATTGTACTTTTACTTTGTGTTAAGTTATTTTGGAGATTTTGTTTATTAGAAAACATACATTAACCACTTCAGCCTTATTTCGGCCATTTGAAAATAGTCGATCTACAAGCTCACAATGGTTTGCGATGCGACGCATTGTGAGCTTGTAGATCTGCTATTTTCAAATTACATTTGGATACTTGAAATGGGACATTCTGCAAGATGAGCACTTTAGTTTTGGAATACATGCCAATGCTTTTGCACTATTACTCAAGTTACTCAAGTCACTTTCACATGTAACCGAGTATATTTCTACATTGCTGTATTGACACTTTTACTTAAAGGGCAAGACCACTTTGGTAGAGGTTTGGGTTGTGTAGTTACCTTGCCATGATGTAACTCCAAAGGTGGGCAAGAAATAAAAAATAATTGCTCTATTGATTAGAAATTGATAATTCTAAATATGCTCCCCATTGACTTACATTGTATGGTAAAACAGCTCTCAAAGTCACTATTTTAGCACGTAAACGAACGCAAACAAAGTTGATTCAGACAATATAGAACATCACCAAACCCAGTACTGTTTTTTTTTTTTAAATAAAAATGTCAACTTCCTGTTGATTTTGCCATTTTTAATAAGTAGAAAACCTGGACTGGATCCGCGGATCCATATCTTCAAATAGTAAAATCAACAGGAAGTTGACATTTTTATTAAAAAAACAAACGGTACAGGGTTTGGTGATGCTCTATATTGTCTGAATCAGCTTTGTTTGTGTTCATTTATGTGCTAAAAGAGTGACTTTGAGAGCTGTTTTACCATACAATGTAAGTGAATGAGGAGCATATTTTTGAATTATCAATTTCTAATCAATGGAGCAATTATTTTTGATTTCTTGCCCACCTTTGGCGTTACATCATGGCAAGGTAACTACACAACCCAAACCTCTACCAAAGTGGTCTTACCCTTTAAGTGAAACATGTGAGTTCTTCCACTGCCCGGGAGGAAGTGGACTAAGAAGGAAGGGCTATATTTTGTTCTGTGCAATATTTTGTATTTGTTTCTTTCTTTGGTGTCATTAAAAGCCATTTGCACTTTGAATGTTGTGTTTCTTCCAAGATGTCAATCTATACCGATCAACAGTGATATTAACTGTCTTTTGTCAATGAATGAATGTATCCTAGATATACTGGATATATGAGCCAGATACTGTATGTAGCCAATACAGTGTCAGCTGCAGATAGACTATACAACTGTATGGACAGTTAAATGAATAATTATGTAAGGTACGGTAAATAGCAACTATGAGCAATATATAGGCTACCATCTGTCTGCAGTGAAATAGTTGACAGGTGACTATCCTGGTGCTGTAGTATACCACCTGTTAGCACGTGTAAATGCCAGTCATTATTCAGGCTCATTATCCAAGAGAACAACATATGTTTTATAAAATGAAAAGAAGGTGATGCAAGTAAATACACACTTTTAATAATACATAATTTGCCAACCATGGAAACAATGAGAATTTAAAGCCATACACCCAATAACTTAATGATTCAGACAATGATGATAGTTATCTATTAGAGGGTATGCATCATATGCCACTCATCTAGACTGGCAAAACCAAGCATCATGAAGCTGGAGTTTGGAAGCGCTTGTTTGGAAACTCCTCCTGACTCGTCATACCCTCTATTGTGTGTAGACTGCTAGCCATGCATGAACATCAATGTTATTTCTATATTCCTGAGGGGTTACGTGTAGACAATAAACAGAATGGGATCCAGGATGTGAAGCCTGAGAAGAGGAAGATGCCTCAACAAGTGTTGCAGAGAATGACCTGTTTGACAGATTTGTTTTGCATCATAGCCCACAAACAAACAACAGACTAAGAGGTGTTCAGACCTTTTTGATAAAAGGTAAAATGATTGTCATTTTAAAGCCCAAACCACACCAATGATTTGCGATGCAACTCCTTGCAACCAAACAGTTTTATGGACATGTCACACCATTGCAACTCCTTGCAACTGCCATTGGGGATAATGGTTGCGAGTAGTTGCAAGTAGTTGCATGCAATCGTTTGGTTGCAAGGAGTTGCATCCTGCTAGCCTGGGGAATGAGGCTCTAATGGCCATATTAAGTAAAGGGAAGGGTTAGGGTTAGGTAACCCTTATGCAACCCTAAACTACGTATCAGGTCCATTATGTAGTTTTCCTAATTGTAATGGATGACTATGTAAGTAAGGCACACATCAATATCTCAAACACATTTGGTTACTAAATAATTCCTGAAACATCTGTTTGACTGATTTTATCTAGGATGGCTCTGAAATGGTCTGAGAATGTATGACTGTTAGACTCATAGCTTGGAAGGAGATGGACATTAAACTTTGTCATAGGTCAACAGCAAAGCCATCATTTGAAAGGCCTTGCCCTACATAGAAACATATTTCATTGTAAATATTATGGGTTGTTCCTGCTCATCACAGGTGCCCTTTGAACATTGACACTGACCCACCTTCGAAGCTAAGGTGGGCCTAAAATAGACGGTCTACAAGATCGGGTTGCCGATGCGACTCATTTGAGCTTGTGTGAATCGGTTCTTTTAGGCACAGTCCTATGTGTTATTATGGATCCCAACAACGTTATAGGATAGACCCGCCTCACCTGTGTCTTGATTGGCTCCTTGGCAGGCCTAGTTTTACTGAGGTTAGGGTTATGGTAAGGTTTAGGCATAGTCTTACTGAGGTTAAGGGTTAGGGTGCAGGTCAAGGGTATGCGTGTGACATCATTGTACCTGGAAGTTATGCATGAACGTCTATTGAGTGGCAAAATACAGCGTCAGTAGGAGTTTCCAAATGAGCGCTTCCAAACTCCAATGCTTCATGATGCTTTATGTTTTGCCACTCAGTGTAGATGAGTGACATATGATGCCTACCCTTTATTACTTTTTTTTTTAAAATATTAGTTTTTGGGCTTTTATGCCTTTATTGATAGGACAGTATAGGCTGACATGATGGGGATGGGGAGAGAGATGGGGGGCGACACGCAGCAAAGGCCGCCAGGATCGGGACTCGAACCCGCGACACGCTGCCAGGCATCAGAGCCTATGTGGTATGCGCCTGGACCGCGCCCCATACCCTCTATTACTTTATTAGTCTATTACACTATTACACTATTACACTAACCTTGGTGTCATGTTTGACGCAGAGCTGTATTTGGACATTCCCAGGCCCCATGTGGCCAGCTTTCTGATACTCATTACTTTCATATACACCCACCTTGGTAACACTTGCTATGCATAATGTCTTATAACAGGGGTCTTCAACGTTTTCAGCCCAAGGACCCCCTAGCTGAGAGAGAGATGAAGCAGGGACCCCCATACATTGCATACAATTGTGTTGCAGATTAAACGTTTTCATAGATTTCATAGATAGCTTCATTGACTATCATCAGTGCTGTGTAAATTAATATTTTTGGTTAATTTCAGACATTTAACCACTTAAACATTGAAAACTTGGTACTTGCTTCTTTTGCCCTTGACACCAAACCTCTTTGCCGAAAATAGCAGATCTACAAGCTCACAACGCCTTGCAGCGTGAGGCGTTGTGAGCTTGTAGATCTGCTATTTTCAGCTAATGTTCAAAAGATATAGATATGTTATTAATGTAAAAAAAAATCACAAAGATTTGGCGGACCCCCTGGAGTAACTCTGAGGACACCCTAGGGGTCCCGTACCCCCTGTTGAAGACCCCTGTCTTATAAGCATAGTTATAATGCATTATAATCTGCTTATGAGTGCTACTATACTATTACACTGTACTATTACAGATTCCTGGAATGTATTGTTGTAGTATATTCCCACTGCCAGCTAAAGCCAGTAATCACCTTTTAATGTAATATTTTGGCATCATGTGGTAATAGGCTGGTCTACAATGATTAACATAAAATATGTGTATTGTGCTCCAGAAATGTCCCAAGTCTCCACCTTGAATGTCCACACATTTGTCCTCCAGCTAGTGGGAATGAAAGCATGATTTGCGGTTTTGTATGAACAAAAATGTTCTGTGAACAAAATGCTTCATAAGAACATTCAACAGACATTTACTGAAAAATGTATTACTTGCATAGAATACGAACAATACACGTAGGCATTTCCTGGTGTTCTACAAGTAGCTTTAACTAATTTTTAATCAGAATCAGTGTTATTGGCACATTACAGGTTATATAGATGCCTGTATTAATCCTAAGAGGAAACGTCAGTTGCCCAGAGGCAGCACAGTCAGCCAGCAGTTACAAGATGACAGATACACAACAAGGACTGTCAGATACAGCAATAGAGATGAATACATTCCAGAAGCACCAATATAAGGAGGAGGCAATGGAACAACAAGGAAGGTTTAACTGTCTTTTATTAAGGTGCAGATAACTGTATAAATCAGACAGCATTTCCATGTGAATCACACCTTCATATGGTCCAGAAGTACCATCAATAATAAACAGTATACAATATATACAAATATGTACCCTGCAAAACACAGATCACAGTCGCACAATGGAAAAGAAGCCCTGGGCCTTATTTGATTTGTGTCATTACATTAGCGTAAACTTACTGTACTGCCTGTACTGTTAAAAGTCTTAACAGGAAAAGGGACCACTTCACCCATTCATACAAACATACAAACAAACACTTCAGAACCATTTCACCTGCCTACTGTTCTCACAAAGACACAAAAGGGACCCGCACACAGAACACATTGAAATGCATACTTCCCATTTTCTCAAATTCTAAGCATGTGCACTAAAAAGGTCTGGCACAGACATTATCCTCTCAAACATCAAATGCGTAAATGTATGAAGCAGTCAGTAAGTAACCATGTCCATTATGGTCATATAGTAGCCTACCTGCAGCACATACTGTGCAATTGTACTATAGCACAAAACACTGGTCAGTGGTCAGCATGCAACAAGCTGATGTAACAAGTTTTGGTTAGCGGTTAGGGAAAGCAAAAAATGTTGTCATCCTGTACAACCAACCATCCAAAATATATTTTGGGTATATGGAATGTGTTACAGGGCCACAAGAAAACTACACATTTGGCCACGGGCCTCCAGTTGAATATCACTGGTTTAGATGGATGTTTACTGTGATATCATGCTCTTGAAATATACATCTTATTTCAGGGGTTGACACTAAGGTCTCAGAGGCACTTGCCTGTTGGGCAAGGACAGGTCATGTTCTACTTTCCCAAAGGTCATCCATTATGAAATGATATGTAAAATTTTGATTACCGTTCAATTCAATTTATTTATTTTTTTACTTTCTGGGGCTGTGCGATAACAAATGTCATACCTCAATGTTTAAGCAAAATACATACATAGCTATGAATATGACTATGGGTTCACACTTGCCATTTTATATTTTTAAGTGTAGCAACAGTGAGAACAGCACATTATAGGCAAACAGTGCTCTTATTTTACATTCCACAGACCAGCAGAAAGAGTGCTCTTCTTGTGTTTATTTTTAAAGATGATTCCGTTGGCGTCTGCTCTCAAACAGCAGAGAGGGGATGTGCTCTCTGCATCCTCATGCGTTCTTCATAAATGGTTGGATTGTGTTCCTTGCTGAGGGCCAGAGTCAATGACCTCCTCTCTCCTTCTCCTACCCCATGTTCCATCTGACACAACACAGCCCTGCTGTCCCCAGTCAGGCAACCTGGAAGCAAACTCCACCTGACAGAAAGTTTTATTTACCTGCCAGGGGCAGTTTAGTAGTCCGCAAAGGGGAACAATCCACACAAATCGTGGTAATCCAACATTGGAATAGTAGTCCATCAAAGAAAAGTGGTCCAGTGTGGCTGTAAAAAAAGGCCTGTAGGTAGGAGTGGTTGAGAGAGAGCGAGATAGACATGACCAGAGGAGAGCCAAATGAAATGGTCTGCAATGGTTGCCTATTCCAATTCGTCCTCAGACATGTCTGAGTCACTGTCATCATCATCAGCATCATCTGTGTTGTCCAAAAAGGTGACGTTCTCTGCATCAGTTAGAACTTGCATGTAACGTTCCCGTGACAGCTTCAGCACTTTTTGGTTTTCCCACTGCTTACGGAGGATTATGCACTGGAGTCCTTTCACACCCTCGAAACTTAGGTTCCACGGTGAGCCTTGGGGTAGAACACAAGACAAAACCTGTGTTAGTAACAGTCATCAGTGGTATGTATTATATTCATGAAATATTGTAACACTTGCTATGCATCCCATGCCTATAATGTGTTATAAACATACTTATACAGTAAGTATAGCACTCATGAATAATGCCTTATAACAATAACCGGTCCAAAACACATTATAGAGATTTGTATAATGACTTATAAAGGCCATGTAAAATGAATTGGAGTAAGCTTATAAAACTATAGTTACAGTTATAAGCAATCATAACTGCAATCATAAACCATTGTATAATGACACTTCCTAAGAATCCCATCTTAATTCTCATAGTAGTAATGCTTTATAATCACGCTTATAATGCATTATAATATTTGTTAAAATCCATTATACTGTCATAACTGTCTATGCAAGATCATAGAGACCTATAATAATTGACCTTAAGTCACCTTATAAGGGCCGATGCGTACTCCACTTTTAGAGCAGAGTTAAAATCGGTTTGGCTCTGTCCAAACAACGTCATTCAGAGGTTCGGAGGGTGCTGCCGAAACGATTTAAACTCGGCTCTAACAGTGGAGTATGCATCGGCCCCAAGTCATCATGAAATGCTATTTGTGTTATGATAACTGTTAAAATGCATTAAGATCCTTTTGTGGGTGTTTATTATTATAATTATACAGTGTTATACGCAGATTAGAATGTATTAGAAGTATGTTTATAATGAATTATAGACATGGAATGCATAGCAGTTGTTACAAAAATAATTTATTGCAAATACATACTCATTGGCCCAGAAGAAACACTGCAGGACAGCTCCTTCAGGTCATGGTCATAAGCTGAAAGACTTTTCCAGTGATGTTCCATCTCAGTCACCAGGATTTTCTTCTCCTCTGTGAGTCGCCTTCCTGCCATGATGACGTCAAACGCCCGTCTCTTTGTTCTGAGATCGACAGAATCTGGAATGCATTTATGACAAAGATTCACAGGGAAAATGAGCAGTGTTAGCCACTTAGACACTTGTAAACACACCACTCAAAGTTGCCTCTCCCAAACTCAACGAGCAAGTGTGTATATTATGTGTAATTATGGGTCAGATTTGTTGGAAGCAGTCAACAGACTAGTGTACATACCACTGTGTTGTAGCTGCCATGGCCATGCTGTATCAAGAGATAGGATGGTATCCATGCTCAGGTGTTCTGCGCTAGGAACCAACCTGTTGTACTGTTCCACAACAGAAGCTAGGATCTCCTTCTCCTTCCTCATCTTTCGAAGGATCTTGGCACGAGCTTTTGTTCCGTCAGTGTCTTTATGCAGACGCTGAGACCTCCTTTTGAGCCCAAGCACCAGCATCTCTATCCTATTGGCCAAGGCATCAGGCTCATCAGCAGTAGTTGTTGGTGCTGCAGAGAGGAAATAGTTGGGTACAAAACCACAGTATAAGACACAAGGATTAAGAACCCAATGTCAGTGAACTCCAGGTAACGTGACCATATCACCCGCATCTTAGCTGTCTTCACCAGTTAGTGTCAGAATTGATTTTAAGATTTGACTTATTACTTTTAAAGTTGTGAGCAAATAATATGTGCATTAACAATAATCAATTCCTCACCTTCTGCCCACTCCTTCACATCCTTCACCCAATCCTCGAACTGGCTCTCTGAAACTGCTAATTCAACCTTTAGTGATTCCAGGTTCTGCTGTTGGCTTAGAAGACCTTTAACGGCCTACAATGACAAAGAATCAGAGACAAGAAAACAAATGTTGTCTCAAACACGTAAAATACCAATACATGGAATATTAAAAATCTTAAAGAACATCACTGATCATTACCTTCTGATATCTGCGAGACAGTGATGTGGCTAAATTGTCAATCTTTTGTTTATTCCAGCGCATGGCCATGAGACTCAACATGTCTGTGCGTCCTGCAAATATAAATTGATGCAAAGTTTCAAAAATGATAGAAAACGCCAATATTTAGCCGATTACAGCACATGGTCATGCGAGTGAACATGTCTGTGAGTGCTGCAAATTGAAATTGATGTTAACATTATCATAATATATGTTAACACATAGGCCTAAGTAAGTATTATTATACTTGTATACGTTTTTGAAGTGGTCATCTCACCTGCTTTTGACATGTGCTTGGTGGTCACTGCAATTCTAGAGAGGAAGGCATTGCATTGCTCAACCTAGACAGACAGACAGATACCTTTATTATCCCAAGGGGGGAAATCAGTTGCCCAGAGGCAGCACAGCAGTTAAGGTTACAAGTTACAGAGATGTATGAAAAGGAAAAAGTACTGTTAAGTACCAAAAACGTGTCCATAACAGTCAATGCTACATAATTATATCACTTACCTCCTCTCCCAAAGTTAATCCAGCTCCATCTTGATGATTTCCACTCCATTTCACCTGGGAAAAATGCACAGATTAGGTTGACATCCATGTGCTGGTGTTCTGAGTAATACTATCACATGATAATGTTTCCTTACCTCACATTTGAAGTCATGGGCCTTAGCATGAAACACTGAGAGGAAAGGTTTCATGTGAAGCAGATGGTTTAATTCTGGACATTTATCTGCAACTTTCTGAAGGTATGGCCAATATTTGCACGTAACATCCATGCAGAAGAACGTGATTTGCCTGCTGGCCAGCTGGTTCTGCAGGTACAATGGGTAGGCATATATTTCCCCCCTGAACATATTGAGAGCGCCAAGTAGCACTCCATGGCGGCACACTGCAATCTCCAGTCCCTCTTCATCAAGATTGCTTGCAGAACGTTTGGAGGTCTCTCTGGCTGCTGACCACTGACCACCACAAACGGCTCTCCCAGGGACCTAAAATATGGAAAATGGATGATTAAAACCTTTTCGTATGAGCTTATTGTAGTTGTATGTACCGAATATATAAAAATACATATCTGTAGAAAACAGAACAAAATACTACTTTCCACAAAGGATCGATGGAAAATTACCATTTGACTTTTATCCAGTTATACTTTCTCAGTCTGCGCATAAAATGCAGCCTCTGCTGACCTTTCTTATAGACGGCATCAGTGTTGGAATTCCATGTCATCTTGGAATCAATCGTTGTACCCAAGTACTTGTATTCTTCCAGTTTCTACCTCATCCCCATCAATGACTATTTTCTGGTGTGCACGAGCACTAGTCCCAAAAGCAACCTCCTTAGTGTTCTTAATATTCAACTGAAGGAAGTCACTCTTACACCAACCAGCAAACTCATCCACTCTTCCTCAATATCTTATCTCATCATCCTCAATCAGACCAACGATAGCATGAACAAGTAAGCTCAAGGTGAGAGGACAGCGCATTTTGAAATATAATTATAGTATGCAATCTTACATGATTGGTGGACTTGTGTATGTAGTTCACAAATCTGGTCACATCTTCATCCCTGGCAATGAAGATTCCATCAAAGATGGCCTGTTCCTCAGATCTAAAAGGAAAAAAAAGGGAAAAAAAAGGAAGAAAGAAAGAAAGAAAGAAAGAAAGAAACCCTACTCAACAACATTTTACAATAGATTTCAGCCTAAGGTTTCTTGGTAATATAAATGCTGTTACATTATACTAATTTTGAAGTACCTGGATGCACTCTTAAAACGATAATGTTTGCGATTTCCATCGACTGAAATCGCAACCATTTCTGGTGTGCAAGCAGGGCACACGAAGGGCTCCTCCTTGCAGAGTTTTTCGACCTCATACTGTACAACTTCCCACTGAAAGTAGCTCTTCTGGAAGGCATCTGTTGAGATCTTCCCTGTCTATTTCAAAATAAGTATATCAACAGTTTATAATGGGCAGGCAATAAATAAGCAACAAATTCAATGCACATGACAAATAGAAAAAAAATATACTGTAGGCTAAATAAATTAAATACTCACACGGCCAAAGTGAACAGTTCGCTGATCAAGCATTCTTAAAAATGCCTGGCAGGACAGTCCTGGTGCAGCCATCTTCATTTTCTCAAATGAGAAAAATATATCTGTGGCATAAACTGTTGCGAAATGAAGTGTAGCAGGCCAGTAGTTACTGCAAATGAGATCGTCCACTCCAGCAGTCCAAGTGGCTTGGCATGACTCGCAACTCAGGTCAGGCATGCGGAGATCATATCGCCCTAGAAAAATCAAAGACACGCACACTGTAATGTAAAACCTAGCGTGGCATAAATTAGTCAATAGGCATACGTTTGATTTCATAAATACACCTACTGTATGACAAACCTTGTGGGAATTACCAAGTAAAAATATATTTTTAAGATGCTTTAAAAAAAGAAAAGAAAAATCCTTACCATCCATTGTGATCACAGCAACAGCCTTTCCTGGGTTGACCCTCAATGCCTCCGATGCACAACCACAGATATTTTCAGGTATCCGCACAGGTACAAAGCGCTCTGAAAAAGATCATAGATTTGAATTTAGATCATTTGTGTCCAATGGTAAATAGAACATTACGATTGCTGGAACCACTTGGAAGAGACTGAATGAAGAGTGAGAAAGGTTAAAAAGATTCCATGGCCGTAAGACAGGACCAAAAAATGCATTGTTTAGTAGTAAAAGTATGAGATTAATGAGTCAGAGAGGATACGTTATGGTGTACTCACAAACAAGAACTTACCACAACGGCAATGAGCCTCATTTACAATGCAGGTGGTTGGAGGCAAAGGCTGGAAGAACCCGGCAGTCATGGCATCCCTGTTGTGCATAACATTTCTAGTGTCTGTGTGCGTTTTGATGTCACATTCGGCACACAGGAATGGCCGTGGTTCACAGCCATGACAGCAGACAGCAGCTGGACTGATGGCACACTGTTGGCACATGTGTGTGCCTACATCTGCCCTCGCTGCAACGCGGTTAATCAGCCGGGGTCTCTCTGCCCGCCATCTCTCTAAAAGAGAGCGGTTCCGCGTACTCCAGTCGGAGGAAGCCTGGAGAGGAGCAGGGGTTGGTGCTTCCTCGATGTCAGCCGATGCAACGCTCAGGGAGTGCTGGAGCTCTTGTATGAAACGCTCTGTTAAGATAGTATGGGATATTGAAAAACAACATTATGTTATGTTTTACATTTACAATATAAAAAGTATAATAATGGCTGTGAAAAGGTTAGTTGCACATTTATTGCACATTTATTCTGGTAAATGTGTTATACAAACATATAATTAACATTCAAACTCATTGACAGATTATTAGAATATATTATGAACATATTGCTTTGCACTAATGAAATACACACCAACGGCATCTGGAGCAAAGGAGACCTCAGCATTAGTGTCAGGAAAATCGTTGGGAGGAACAGGTTTCTGACCGCAACCACCTGGATGAGCCTTCCGACTTGGACCAGCTATAACAGGAAAAAAAAAAACACTGTCATCAACATTTACTTTCAAAATTGTCTCGAATGCCGCAGCATGATTGGTCTTCAACCAGCCAAAAATGTCACGTCGCTCTGGATTAAGAGCATCTGCTAAATGCATGAATTGTAAAAACTATAACTAACTATATAACTATACTATCCTATTTGCTGTAACACTAGTGTCTGGTTATTATCCTGAGGACTATTAGACTTTTCACAAACCATAACGTGGACAGTTCAGTCGCCTATGAATATGCAATCAAATAGGAATGATTGCTGTAGGTTGATTTAAAAAAATGTCTAGCTGTCCATTGGCAAGGCACTCAGGACATCTTTTTTAAAGGAAGCCTTATCAAGGTAAATGTTGTTATATCCACAGTGATTTTCAATGTTTATTACATGCACACACATCACGACAGACGGCAAAGCAAGGCCCCAATCTGCTCATCAGGAGCAGTTAGGGGTTCAGTGTCTTGCCCAAAGTCAAGTGGACACTTCACATGCTCTGAAAATGTATGCGATCCACCCATATGACCACATGGCAGCTGAGATAGGCTGCCGGTTTAGTGGTCAGATGGGTGGATCGCAAAAGCTTTTGAAATTTTCAAGTGGATTTTAGAATCGGCCTCAGGTCTAAATGAGTTAATGGTATAACAATACTGACCCTGATTTCTGGTTGATCCTGGCCTTGCAGGGATGACATTTCTATCGCTGTCTCTCTTTTTCCACCTTACGGTCGGTCCAGGTGCCTTTGCCTTCTTCGCTGGAGTCGGTGGTGCTCTCCATTGTGACTCTGGAGGAATCAAGTCATTTAGACTTCTGGCCACAGCTGCCGCTTTTGCGCGACTTAAACTCCTTTCAAGTTCCGTAACCACGGCTTTTGAGTCACTCATGGTGACGGGTAACAACAAATTACAGACAAAGACAATGATAAGACAAACAAGGGTGTAAACACACACACACACACACACACACACACACACACACACACACACACACACACACACACACACACACACACACACACACACACACACACACACACACACACACACACACACACACACACACACACACACACACACACACACACACACACACACACACACACACACACACACACACACACACACAAAGAGAAAGTTGTGGGGTGGGGGAGAGAGGGGGAGAGAGAGAGAGAGAGAGAGAGAGAGAGAGTGGCTCTTAAAAGTGCCTTTTGGGTTGTTTGTTTGTTTGTTTAGGAGAGTTTGGTTGGAAGGATCTGTAAGAGAAAGCAACATATTCAGAATTACAATGAACAAAAGGAAAAACAGCCCTAAACCAGATATACAGAATCTTATACTTAAGCCCCAAAACACATCACGATACCTTTAATAGCTGCATACACTGAAATCCTGAGATAAACTCTGAGAGTGTACAGAACCGAATAGACCCTTATAGACCATATTCACACGGCGGCCATATTGCCATTAAGTCAATGAAATGCCACCCCAGTTGCCACAGCAACGCAATGTTAAATTCCAAAATAGCCGCCGTGTGAATATGGATTATGGCAGCGGTTCTACAAGTTTTTCATGTGAAGCGCCCCAAATTAATATATAACATCTCAGTTTTAAGAAATAGATCCATAAGCTCACAACACGTCACATCGCAATGCGTTGTGAGCTTTTTGATCAGCTACTTTCGAATATCCCAACAACAACATTAACATCATAATACATTTAAATTAAGTGATTAAATAGTTCCAGTTTAAAAAACATATTTATTTAACTCCTGGTACCAGCTTTATAGTTGAATCCTCTGCCCCCCGCCCCCACCCATCTTCTCTTATTCAACTGACCTTTATCCCAACATGTTTTGGATTGCACCTCTGTATGGTATATATGACTGTTCAATTGAGTACAATGGACCAACATTTAAACAAGCCCCTGGGGCTTATTGTGTTCATATTTTAGCATAACATTTGACTGTACTACTAGTACTGATTGATTGATTGATTAATTGATTGAATACTTTATTAGCAGTACAGGACAGTAAAGTTCTATAGGATTTAAACCACAAGAAAGCACTATGGCTCATTGAGATCCTTTTGTACCCTATTCATAATAAAACATCAATTTGATTCCATTTGTACACTCAGAATGGGAAACACAAACAATGATTACATTTCGTTTTGCCTTTAGTGTTGTGCAAACAAACATGGCACATAGCATACATAACTACACACAAATGAAGAGGGACACACACAAATAAATAGCCGAGCTCATGTTGTTGTGTTTAGCTTGGCTTAGCTTTTGGGATATGTCCACAGTAAAACAGTTTTAAACTTATACAGACCGACCAACTTGCTGCTGTACACACCCTAACATGTTAACAACAACTCCGTGTTGTGGTTCTATGATTTAGTGGTGGTGGGGGTGCAGATTTAACATGCATTTCTATTAAATAAATGCAAAAGTAACAATAGCTGACTTACCGCGGTGTAGTTGAAAAACAATGCAATGCATCATGGGAATGCCAGACGTTCACTCTTTAGACGTTGTGACCAGTGTTGCCAGGTCTGCTTATTATAATTTCCCCAAAAATTTAATTTGAAAATAGCAGATCTACAAGCTCGCATCACGACGCGTTGTGAGCTTGTAGATCTGCTATTTTCAAGCAGCTGACGTATATGTTTGAAGTGCTCATGAGTCATGTGGCCCATAGTTGCTTCTTTTGGGCTTGTTTTCCTAGACCTGGTTGCTTGTTTCTCTCACAGAATCTGGCAACACTGGTTAGCAACATAACTGCCCCCAGAATCAACATGATTGTTTACGTCCTAAATGTAACAAAAAACATGAAATCGTTTTGAGAAAAAAAATAATGCTGCTATTTGTTCCTAAGCGACTGCAAAAGACTGCTGCTATTTGTTTCAAAAAGCTTTAAAAGCAAGCCAGAACATTTAAAGAATGTGAAATGTGCCTATAACCACATTTCCGGTCTAGAACGGATACGGAAACGCTACGTTTGTTTTCATGTATGTGGACGTGATGAAAATCCGGATGCAGTAGGCGGGATTTAATGAGTGCCAGGAATCTAGAAATTACAAATAATTATTTTATTGCTAGAATTGTTCATACATTAGGCATTTAAGTGCCAGAATAATTGATTTATGGACAAGCACATCTATTATATAGATCTATTAGATTAAACGAAATAGTTTTGATCGGATCTTTACTACTGTCAATCAAGTCATACGGAAGTAATGTGACGTGACGTCATGGGTTTAGAAAAGTTAAATAAAAGTGTCGTTCTCAACAAATACTCATCGAAAAATTACCAAACTAGTATGAAAATGCTCAGAATATTTACAGGTTTTTGTGGGTGGTGGCGTGTGGTCTGGTGCATTTGAATCAAGCTTCTTAACGCACGTTTTGGATTGCCAATGCATTATCAATGGGCCGCCTGTGACGGCGCAATGTGTCGTCTTTGGACCTCAATGAATGTCAATGAGTGACCGTGGAAGGCGCATTATTACGTCGCTGGCGTCCCGCGACGGCATTCGGTGTCGTCGTGGGGTTCTGACAAAAAGTCAACCGGCTACGTTTTCGGAGTGAGACTGTGTTGACTCAATTCATAGAGACATTTAATCTCCGTCGCGTGGCTCGTGCCTCTATGTGCACAAAAGAACAGATCTATAAGCTAAGCTGATGACACGCCATGACGCAGTGCGTTGATAGCTTGTATGTCTGTTTTTTTGGTTAGGCGTCGCCACCACTAGGGGGGGCCACAGAGATTCCTTGTCCCAGGGCCCAGAATTTGGTGCACTGCTACGCCACCCACCCATCGATCCATCCTACTAGTTAATATGGGATTTTAAACAGGGCCTCAAGGCACTGTGCATTGATTAACCATGGCAAATGACAGTAACAGGTTTCATGTAAATGTGTTGTCTCTCCCACATAATTTTTTGAAGAAACTGGTGAAGATACAGATACAGGAAGAGTTGGCACCTAAACATTAGTCACCTCAATGTTAAATTGTCTCTTTCATTCCAAAATGTAAAAAAACTAAAACACAAACAAAACAAAAACTAGAAAAGTATGCTCCCCTGAGCGCAGATCGCCACCAGGCCTGGTTGCCTATACCCAGGGCCTGCAAAATGTGGAGGTGGTCATAGCCAATTGAATCAATGGAATCTGCTAAATATGACTGATAGATATTGATCACATCCCAGGTAGCCAAAATTGTTTGGCCCAATTCCGGCCCAGTTCCGGCAGGCCGGAAGAAATCACTCGGCCCGGGTCCGGTTGCCGGACTTGGGCCAGACCTGTTTGGAATGACTCCCCAGAATCGGCCCGAGTACACTGGGCCGAGTCCGGCTGCCGAAACTGAACCAGCATTGCCAGCATTGGGCCGGAATCACCCCAATAATATTGCCAGAACTGGGCCGTGCAATTTTTGCCATAACTAGCCCATATGTAAGCCAGAGCTACTCCAATATCTGCCTATGGATAAGCTTGTTCCAAGCTCTGCCATAGGCAAATATTGAAGTAAACTCAAACATCAATAAAACAAGTGACACTCAACTATAACATTTAGTATCAGTTTATTACAAATAAACTTTTCAAATGACGCCTGCCAAAACGAGGCTTTCACAGCATTGACATTCATGCTGTTACTATACAGATACTGTAACATTATTAATACTTGGTATTAATGCCTGCCAAAACACATGTCACATAACCAAACAAATGTGTAACATTTAACAAGAACCAGAAACTCCGTTCCACCCGCCCAGAAAACATGAATGAATGTGCATGAAACACTTAAAGGGTAAGACCACTTTGGTAGAGGTTTGGGTTGTGTAGTTACCTTGCCATGATGTAACTCCAAAGGTGGGCAAGAAATCAAAAATAATTGCTCCATTGATTAGAAATTGATAATTAAAAAATATGCTCCTCATTGACTTACATTGTACGGTAAAACAGCTCTCAAAGTCACTCTTTTAGCACATAAATGAACACAAACAAAGCTGATTCAGACAATATAGAGCATCACCAAACCCAGTACTGTTTGTTTTTTTAATAAAAATGTCAACTTCCTGTTGATTTTACTATTTGAAGATCTGGATCCGGATCCGCGGATCCAGTCCAGGGTTTCTACTTATTAAAAATGGTAAAATCAGGAAGTTGACATTTTTATATAAAAAAAACAGTACTGGGTTTGGTGATGTTCTATATTGTCTGAATCAACTTTGTTTGCGTTCGTTTACATGCTAAAATAGTGACTTTGAGAGCTGTTTTACCATACAATGTAAGTCAATGGGGAGCATATTTTGAATTATCAATTTCTAATCAATGGAGCAATTTTTTTTTTCTTGCCCACCTTTGGAGTTACATCATGGCAAGGTAACTACACAACCCAAACCTCTACCAAAGTGGTCTTGCCCTTTAAAGCGAACAATTACAAAGTGAATTGTACCACAGTCGACTTTGCAAGTCCTTCAACACAGCCTCCTCGTCTGGCTTTTTCTTTCTCGTCAGTCACAGTGCAAGATCCGGGAGGGTGGGGGAGAGCGGGGAAGGTCTGGGAGCTGTACCGCATCAAACATCACTTTAAACCCCGGATTTAAGCTTAGACAAATAAAGGTCATATTGTCTCAAATGTCAAATGAAGACAGCTTCAGAAATAAAAAAAAGTTCAGTTGAGGGCTCCAATATCCTCCATGCTCCTCCTTGCTGTTGCAGCTGTTTCACCAACGAATGCCTGTGTGGCACGAAGCCCCCTCCAATAGTGTCCTGTGAAATAAGACAGGTACAACTCGTCAGTTATTTGAATTTGGTCTATACACACAGACTCACAGATTTGCTAAATAGTTACTATATCGATTTTAAATGATTGAATCGTATCGTCATGAATAAACCAATATCGTGCCCAACTGCCCACAACTACTGTGGACTAGTGTAGACTAGGACAGACTCTGTCCAACTGGATATCCCAGCTAAAATCAGGGGAATTATCTTTTAGTGTATCAGCTTTAGACGGTCCGACAGATACATAGTCAGATTGACAGACCGCCACATAGACAGACGGGCACTTCAGACAAGCACTTTTGGAACCAGGCATGCAAACAGCCCGAGGTGAAAAAGGTGACAACATGTTGTTTTCTTTCGGGTCAGGTGTCACACAATTGCCCTATTTGAGTTCAAAAAGGTGACTGTAGCTGAAAAGTGACACTTTTGCATGTCTGTATACAGGTGGACTATAGGTGGTCTATGGGTGGTATACGGGTGGTATACAGGTGGTATACAGGTGGACTATAGGTGGTCTCTAGGTGGTATACAGGTGGTCTATAGGTGGTCTATGGGTGGTATACGGGTGGCATACAGGTGGTATACGGGTGGTATACAGGTGGACTATAGGTGGTCTCTAGGTGGTATACAGGTGGTCTACAGGTGGTCTCTAGGTGGTCTCTAGGTGGTATACGGGTGGTATACAGGTGGTCTACAGGTGGTCTACAGGTGGTCTACGGGTGGTCTACGGGTGGTCTACGGGTGGTATACGGGTGGTCTATGGGTGGTGTATGGGTGGTATACAGGTGGTATACAGGTGGTATACAGGTGGTCTCTAGGTGGTCTCTAGGTGGTCTCTGGGTGGTCTATGGGTGGTATACGGGTGGTATACGGGTGGTCTATGGGTGGTCTATGGGTGGTCTCTAGGTGGTCTCTAGGTGGTCTCTGGGTGGTCTACGGGTGGTCTACGGGTGGTATACGGGTGGTCTATGGGTGGTGTATGGGTGGTATACAGGTGGTATACAGGTGGTCTCTAGGTGGTCTCTAGGTGGTCTCTGGGTGGTCTATGGGTGGTATACGGGTGGTCTATGGGTGGTCTATGGGTGGTCTCTAGGTGGTCTATGGGTGGTATATGGGTGGTCTATGGGTGGTCTCTGGGTGGTATACGGGTGGTATACGGGTGGTCTACGGGTGGTCTACGGGTGGTCTACGGGTGGTCTCTAGGTGGTCTATGGGTGGTCTCTAGGTGGTATACAGGTGGTATACGGGTGGTATACAGGTGGACTCTAGGTGGTCTCTAGGTGGACTCTAGGTGGTATACAGGTGGTCTCTAGGTGGTATACGGGTGGACTATAGGTGGTCTATAGGTGGTATACAGGTGGTCTATAGGTGGTATACAGGTGGTCTACAGGTGGTATACAGGTGGTATACAGGTGGTCTATGGGTGGTATACGGGTGGTCTATGGGTGGTATACAGGTGGTCTCTGGGTGGTCTATGGGTGGTCTCTAGGTGGTATACAGGTGGTATACGGGTGGTATACAGGTGGTCTATAGGTGGACTCTAGGTGGACTCTAGGTGGTCTACAGGTGGTCTACAGGTGGTCTACAGGTGGTATACGGGTGGTATACGGGTGGTATACAGGTGGTCTATAGGTGGACTCTAGGTGGTCTCTAGGTGGACTCTAGGTGGTCTCTAGGTGGTCTACAGGTGGTCTACGGGTGGTATACGGGTGGTATACAGGTGGTCTATAGGTGGACTCTAGGTGGTCTCTAGGTGGTCTACAGGTGGTCTACAGGTGGTATACGGGTGGTATACGGGTGGTATACAGGTGGTCTATAGGTGGACTCTAGGTGGTCTCTAGGTGGTCTACAGGTGGTCTACAGGTGGTCTATAGGTGGTCTATGGGTGGTATACGGGTGGTATACGGGTGGTATACAGGTGGTATACAGGTGGACTATAGGTGGTCTCTAGGTGGTATACAGGTGGTCTCTAGGTGGTATACGGGTGGACTATAGGTGGTCTCTAGGTGGTATACGGGTGGACTATAGGTGGTCTCTAGGTGGTCTATGGGTGGTATACGGGTGGTATACAGGTGGTATACAGGTGGACTATAGGTGGTATACGGGTGGTCTATAGGTGGTATACAGGTGGTCTATGGGTGGTATACGGGTGGTATACAGGTGGACTATAGGTGGTCTCTAGGTGGTATACAGGTGGTCTATAGGTGGTATACAGGTGGTCTACAGGTGGTCTACAGGTGGTCTCTAGGTGGTCTCTAGGTGGTGGTCTACAGGTGGTCTACAGGTGGTCTCTAGGTGGTCTCTAGGTGGTATACGGGTGGTCTATAGGTGGTATACAGGTGGTATACAGGTGGTGGTATACAGGTGGTCTAGAGGTGGTATACAGGTGGACTATAGGTGGTCTATAGGTGGTCTATAGGTGGTCTATGGGTGGTCTACGGGTGGTATACAGGTGGTCTATAGGTGGTCTATAGGTGGTATACGGGTGGTATACGGGTGGTATACAGGTGGATGGGTGGTCTACGGGTGGTATACAGGTGGTCTATGGGTGGTCTACGGGTGGTATACAGGTGGTATACAGGTGGTCTCTAGGTGGTCTCTAGGTGGTCTCTAGGTGGTCTCTAGGTGGTCTCTAGGTGGTATACGGGTGGTCTATGGGTGGTATACAGGTGGTCTCTAGGTGGTCTATGGGTGGTCTCTAGGTGGTATACAGGTGGTATACGGGTGGTATACAGGTGGTCTAGAGGTGGACTCTAGGTGGACTCGGCATTTATAGGATGCCAGGTCAACAATGACCTGGTATCTGTCCTTTGCATAATCCTGCAAGGTCATCAAGGCTAGGAGGGCAAGTGCTACGGGCTGAGGTGGAGTCTGAAGAGGTGAGTCTATGGGTGGTATACAGGTGGTATACGGGTGGTATACAGGTGGTCTCTAGGTGGTCTCTAGGTGGTCTCTAGGTGGTATACGGGTGGACTATAGGTGGTCTCTAGGTGGTCTATGGGTGGTATACGGGTGGTCTATAGGTGGTATACAGGTGGTATACGGGTGGTCTCTAGGTGGTCTCTAGGTGGTATACGGGTGGACTATAGGTGGTCTCTAGGTGGTCTATGGGTGGTATACGGGTGGTCTATAGGTGGTATACAGGTGGACTATAGGTGGTATACGGGTGGTATACAGGTGGTCTATAGGTGGTCTATGGGTGGTATACGGGTGGTATACAGGTGGTATAACACGACTTCCACCGTTTCGGTCTGGTGCAAGCTGCAGCCACCTTTTGACATACATCTCGATTTGGCCATCAGGTGCATTTGCGGTGCTTGTATTGCGGCGCACAGCTCCTTAAAGAACACACACACACAAAAGAACAGGCAGGTTATGGCAATTCTCAAGAAAATCCTAATCTTATCGCTGCGAGCGTTTGTGTGCAGCCAGGGATGAAGTCAATTTGTGACCGGCGCAGATCAAAACATCTGACGCTTCCATGATGCACTGCATCAGATACGTTTCCTGTTGGCACCGTAACTCCCATGCTGGATGAGTGAGAACTTTCTCAAACTAAATGAGAATAAGACAGAGGTTCTCATAATCGGTTCTAGAGAGCAGAGAGAATCAATAATAAGTAGACTCGGTAACCTGGCTGAAGAAAGTAACACCTCAGTCAAGAACCTTGGGGTGATAATTGATTCTGAATTGAATATTAATACACACATTAATCATGTCACCAAGATTGCCTTCTTCCACCTTAAAAATATTGCGCAAATGAGACTATCTGTCGCTGAAAGATGCAAAAACACTGATCCACGCATTTGTCTTCTCTTTTTAACTACAACTAAGATGAGAGAACACATTACTCCAGTCTTAGCTTCACTACACTGGCTCCGAGTTGTTTTTAGGATTGATTTAAAAATTATTTTACTTGTTTATAAAGCTGTCAATGGTCTAGCACCTTCGTATCTCTATGACTGTGTCTAGATTTGTTCCAACTGCAGATCTCGCCTTTTTTCTCAGATTTGATGACTTACTGTACTCCGAGTAACGCTCAGTCATTATGGCCGACAGGTACAGAACAGACCCCGAATTTAAGACCCCGAAAATCTGCAGAAGTCCCTCAGATCACCACTCCCGGGAAAACACTGTAAACATGGAAAAATGGACTGACATACGACATACGTTGCAATGAAAACATTCAAATACACCACAAGTAGGTAACAATGGCTTTTTTTTAGGCATTCAAACTGGCCAGTGTGATCACCATTTCCATGCTTCGAAAACACCCCCTCATACAGACCAGTTTAAAATCTTTGTGAAACCAGTCCCACTGGGGTGAATTGTAGACTAGCACACGATGGCTGCGACATGTGCAGTCGGGGTCCACCCGCTGTACCGACAGCCTGCGGTGCCGACGGTTCACAATGCCGATGGGGTCCGCTTAGAGAGCCTGTGATGCAGGGTTAGGATCCACTCAAGACCGCTGCCTGTGAAGTTAGGTTTAGGCTGAGGGTAGGGGTTAGAGGTGAGGCTCTGCCACCTGGGAGGTTAGGTTTAGGATGAGGGGTTAGTCTGCCCAAGGTAGCGAGCCATCGGCACTGCAGACTGTCGGCACCACGGCCCATTGGCACACAGATGCTGCCCCATGCAGTCACCACTAGTATGAACAGTGCATAATCAGATAAAATCCATAGACCCTTCTCACTTCACTGCAAGAAAAATCTAAACCTAGGATCAAAGGGTACATTGAAATCTAAATGTGTACATACATACCAGCCAAAATGGGCCCAGGATCAGGTGCATTCCCCACCAGAAGTGGACCTGGAAAGAGGGAGAGATTAGAACAAGCTAGGTTAACATTGATTAAACAGACAGAAAACCAAATTAACATGATTTTGCAAATGTATTTTAGTGAATTACTGAACTGTTGCATATCATTGGGTAAAGTAAATTTTGCCATGTTGGCTCGCATTTGAAAATGTCGCCTATGGGATTTAACATGGCCTTTTTGCTTAAATGCATAAAATAAGGTCTGTGGTTAATAAAAGAGTATGAACTTGCGAACCTGGATTCAGCAGGTTCACACGGTTAACAAGGTTTTCCACAGTCACTTGGTAGGGTGGCGCTGGAAGCAGGCAAATTAAATTAGTGTTAGTGATATCACAAAATCACAGAAGTCAAACCTAATTTAGAGGCATTTTTTCCTTACTGCCAGCTGGAGTGGTTTTATCTGAGGACCATGTGCTTCACATGACGTCTCTATAACACGCCCCCCAAATACCTAGCAAGCATCTACAAGCTCACAACACTCACTAGCACACTGTAGATCTGCCATTAAAAAAATAGAATTGATTCTATGACATTCAAAGTATACCATCTGTAAACATCTGAAGTCACCATATTATGGTGACTTCACAATGAACACATCAGCCTGGCTGCTAATTGCAACCTGCTACCTCCAGCATTATATGCTATTTAGAAACAGGTGGTACACCGGACACTTCCAAACAAAATCACATGCACAGCATTTGCCAGAAAGTAGCTCATTTTTTTCTTTTTCTTTTAATCGAAACACTTTGCAGATAGAAAGATGACCATTTAAGCTTTCATACAGCTACAATGTTGTTTAATACAATAAGATAGGACTTTTCTGTTTGGATGTATGGGCTGTCAATGGTTGGTGTTGCAACTCTGTTCAACATTCAATCGTTTGTCACTACCAAAAGCAGGAGTTAAATTTAAGTCCTACACACTTCATGACAAATAGTAACCTCACAAAGCACTGTAAATCTGCTATTAAAAGAAAACAAAAAAACGCAAGAAATAGCCATATACAAGCTCACACACTCTGATAGTTTGACATTGTAGGCTATAACACCAAATTATGCCATTAGGTTTAAACCATAAACACTATGAGTGTATTAATATAAAAAGGAGAAACACTTACATATATGGGGCTAAAAGAGCCGATTTGCGAGCTCGTCAAACAACGTGGTTTGTGTTGGTGAAAAGCCTTGTGTCTATTCAACTTTTAATGCGTCCTATCCGGTCTAAAGCCCGCGTAATCAAGAACTGTATCCGGCCCCATTTTCACATACACATACACGCACGAACACATTCTATTTCCGTTTCCGATACTAGACAGGAAATAACAGTCTAGCGCCAAATAGGCCCCCTTTACAATACTTTGTACAGCGAACTAAACTATTAAACAAACAAAACTATCACAACACACAAGTTACGAGCCAACTCACGTCTACACCACTAAACCAATTTAATACACAAGTTCTCATTCACAACACGCACCGTGCCGTGCTACAGACAGAAATTCTGTGATTCGAGCTACCTATGCGACCAGCTATGCTAGCCAATGCTAGCGTTAGCATCATCCACGCAGCTGTGAATGTCAAACAAGTTAACCTTAAAATACTTTGCAAAAACTTCAGTAAATACTGGGGCATGCATATAAGATATCCGACGCTGCGGCCACAGTTCAGTTTAATTCTTAGAAGTTGTGTGAGTGATATGAATTATAGTCATTATTACCGTGAGAATGTCCGTCCGTCTTGTCAGCAGCAACCAAACAACACAGAATGCGCGCTCTGGGCTGACACGCTCTGACGTCATGACGCATGGATACGATACAAATCCCGTGTGTGTGTGTGATAATGATGATTATCACAATCATACTCATAACAATAATGATGATAACGATAATAGTAGTATGAACAATATATAATAATAGGAATAAATGATAAACAATAATGATGTTGATTATAATAAATTGAGAGTATGTTTAAAAAATATATTTTATTTTGCACATCAAAAATATAAATAGTTTACTAATATACAGTTTATTTTTATGTTGTCCCATTTTAAAATTAATATCACATATTGAAGGAAATATCAATTAGTTAATACAGAGAATGGAAATCAAGTCTATTTAAATCTATTATTTTTATGTGCCAATCTGCCAGAAGTTGGCCAAAATCGGGCCGATTGCACACATCCAAAACTGGGCCAAATCTGGCAAACAGATCTGGCCCAGATCTGGTTCACTTACGGCAAACCGAAGCCGACAGTCAGCCAGAACTGCCATAACTCAGCCGGAATCGGGCCGAGTCGGCTGGCTACCTGGGATGACTCTAGAGATAATATGAATTGACTTGTGTGAGTTTTGGACAAGATTTGTTGGAGTAGTAGCAAAAAGTGTGTTTTTACGAAAACGCGATATGGCGGAAAATGTAGTCTGGCACAAATGGCCGGGGCCTATACTCGGGGCGAGGAAGGTTGTATAACCTGCTGCTGGGTGGTAATTAGTGGGGCTCCTTTCCGGAGTGTTACGGATAAGAGCGTCAGTGTAGAGGATCTGTTGTCTGTGTTGTGTTATGTGTGCGCGCGCCTGTCTTCGTCCTCGTCTTCCCTTTGATGTTATGCAGATCCTGTGTGCGACTCCGTCTCCAGGATTGGTGGGGAGCTCTTCACTTCAAGCTCAGCACTCCGCACCCCTCCAATCACCGTTCTGTCCGTCCCTTTAAAGCCGACCTGAATCCTTCATTCAAGGCCGCTGTCAGTTGTGATCTGAGACTAGAGTAGGCTAGTGGCAGCGCGCCCACCGGAGCAGTCAGAGAGTTTCCGAATGTGCCGTTTTCACTCCATTCTACTTGTACAGGTTGCTACTCCCATTAACATGCTAAGGCTGTGTTATCCAGGGCAAGTATTGTAGATACTATTACATTCCTTCTTTAATGTGTTAAGATCTCAGAAGGCAGGTTCCAGTGTCTTGTATGTTTGTTGGCCCAGTTCAGACTAGAGTAGTCAGGTAGGGTAAGTTTTCTTTATTGCTTTCTTAAGAGTATTTAGATAGCCAGCGTTGGGGTTTCCCTAGTGGTTTAGGTAGTGTTGTTTGTTTTATTCAGTTCTTTGATTTGGTTCCTGTCCAGCCCTATTCACATTATGCCCGAGTAGCACCTCACTGTACCTATCTATTGTGCACCAATTGTATGCCACCACTTATTTATCTGTAATAAAACTTAAGCTTTGGCTTGTACCATCTTGTCTTGTTACGTTCCTACTCCCCTAGACCCGGTGGGTCGTAACAGGAGGTTGATAGCGCAGTTGTATGGCCAGTGCGGCGGCATATGTTCCCTATAGCCATGGTTCACATGACGCTTGTATGACAGTCATGTTTCAGGGTTAATGTTCCCCGGGTCCTATGTTCCCCACTTTCCTAGGGAGAGCGGGGAACATAGGACCTAACCTAAACCTAACCCTAACCCTAACCTTAGTGGGGGAATATAGAACCCGGGGAACATATGACCCCGGCAGCGACAGTGTTTGCTGAACGCAGGGGCTGGGTCATGATAAACGGCAGGTGGGCTACTGATGACAGATCTGGTGGTAAGGGTTCTGGGGTGGAGCGAGGAACACACAGTGTGGAAAAAAGTGGAATGTAAACAGTTAGCATGACAGAAAGTAGGCTACTCCATGATGTCACCTTTCCAGTGGACCTGTCAATGTGCGGTTTGTGCAGCGTCCGTCAACCAAGGATGGCCAAGAACCAGGGGGGAGAGCCAGGACAGTCCATTAGGCTGATCTGATGGTAACCAGAGATACGCAGGTTGACCGGCGCAGTTCTATCATAGACCTTGGCGAGGAGTTGACCATTGAGGGCATTGGCTTCCACAAGCGAGTCGAGTGCCACCGTGTCCATGCCCAGCATTTACAAATGATAAATATTTAACTAATCTGAGTCACTGGATTCATGGACCCCAATCTACTCTATACAATCTTTTTACAAGTCTTCATTTAACTCTGAGAGTGTACAAATGGAACAAATTGGACCCGTAAGCCCATGTTATTGTATTGTTATTGTACACATTAATTGTGTTCTTCACAGTAAAATGCAGTGATATGCAATTCACATGCTGTGATAGTGAGTCTAGGCCTACTAGTAGTAGTAATAGTTGTTGTTTTTGTTTAATTTCTTTCTTTCTTTCCTTCTTTTTTGTCTCCGCCGGAGGCGGAGAGTATGTTTTCGCTTCGTCCCGCTGTGTGTTCACCTCCCTCCTAGCCAAGCTAACATTGGGCAAGCTCCACGTGACACGTGTCAATATGTTGACACCAATGCCTTTGATTGGCTAGAGGGACGCATGACGAAATAAAATCCTATAAATAGGTGTGTCACTTCAAAAAGCCATTAATGGTTTTTGAAGTGAGGTAAGACAGGATCAATCAGTCTTGATTGGAACAGTACCTTCCAGTACAAATCACCCGTCCGTGCGTGTGTGTGTCCCTCTGAGAACACCTAACATTGGTCAAGTTTCATGTAATATAAATATATAAATAGCTTAGACAGGAACAGTACTATCCAGTACAAACAGA
Source organism: Gymnoscopelus braueri (assembly GCF_963280865.1). NCBI lineage: Eukaryota > Metazoa > Chordata > Actinopteri > Myctophiformes > Myctophidae > Gymnoscopelus > Gymnoscopelus braueri. The sequence continues at coordinate 41,487,109 of NC_137615.1, read as the reverse complement.
GATCACAGCTGAGATCACACAATGCAACTAACTCCCATTACGCAAACTGAAGAAGCAGTAAATCATCGTCTGAAACCTGATGAAGAAGCAAAGGCGCAGAAGGCCAAAGCTAAGAAACGAGACAAAGAACACTAAACAGAGACAAAGAATCCCTAAATGACAAAAAAAACGATAGCACAGGTCTGCTGGCGGAGACTTGTGCTCCGAGGAGCACATTTTCTAGTTTTTTTTTTTTTTTACAGTGGTGGTTGTTGGTGGGATTAGGGATTTTACTAAGAGGTATGGTATTTGAAGAGGCCTGCTTTGGAACTTCAGCTAGAACATCTCATACTGTCACATCTTCACCAGCCAGTAGAGGGAGTCCTTTTCCATGGACCAGGTGACAGGTACTCCCACCATCAACTACAGTAGCATACAGTACATAAAATAGTAGTATTTGATGCATAGTCACTAATGTATTCTTATGCATCAGCCTGTTTGTTATACTTCATAAAAGGTAGGTTTATAGCTCTATATTCTACTACTACTCATTGCTGTACTGTGTTTGTTCAATAACAGGAGTCTCCCTGTCTCTCCGGCTCTTTACAGAAAATGCATTTTCAAGTCAGGATACCAATTTTATCCAATCAGTAGAGAGAATTTGGGTCATATCAAAGACTCAGCACTCAGCATCAAGTCCCTGCGACATACTAGCGTCATCATTTCCAGGGGGTGTACTTGTACATCAAGCTGCCTCACGCTACAGAAACAGGAGATAGGCTCCTGACCTATGGGCCTCATGGCTCGGCAAGCCTTACTTACTCAGTAGAGAGAACTCAGGATACAGATTAAAAAAGTGAAATAGGAAGTGATGACACAAAGAAATGAGCCGACAACATTGGAACTGGAACACTATACAATTGAAGCTGATAAATGGGTACTCTCTCATGATTGGCTGAAATTGGCAACCCACCTGAAATGTGTTTTCTCTCAAGAGCTGGAGAGACTGAACAAACATTCTATCCATAACAAACACTCACATAGCAGTGTCTTTAAATTATTCATCACATTCCATAAACTGATACTTGAATACCATATTGCAGTTATCCTGATACATTGATACCTGATCATTTACTGCCATTGCAATGTGGTGCTACGATGTCTTGTTGCACTGTTGATTTTGTATCTGTACTGATTGTTTAGTTTCATGTTCTACTCCACTTTTGGCAGATCAGTTTACACTTCCACGCTGCATCTGCTATCATGTAAGGTGGATAGTTGAACACTGTGAACTGTAGGCCTACTGAAGTTAATTGAATGCAAACACCTTCTCTCCCCTCTGTTGCCTTCATGGTTTCAATAAGGGGGTCTTCATGGTTTCAATAAGGGGGGAATAACTGAAAGGCGTGAACTGTCAACCCTCATTATAATGAGTACTCATATAGAAAATAGCAGAACTACTATTGCAATGCTTTGTGAGCTTGTGGTGGCTGGATCACCAAAGTGAGAGCAAGCTGTCAAATCTAGGTGTCACAGATCAATTATGAAGATTCAGCAACTGCATTGCCTGGAAACCGGTCCATAGTCCCACCCCCCAACTATGACCTAATACCAGTGGAAACCACATCTTTATGGAGCTTTGCCCATGTCAACACATTGTAGAAGTCTATTGACAGAGATCAAATATGACATTTCATTAAATCTGGTGTGTGTAATTATTTGATTACACATCTTTTTCTATTCTTTCATTTTTTATTTGAAATATTTTAATGATAGAGAAGTGTAGAACCGGCAGACTTTTCAAAAGAACCAAAGTTATGAGCCACATAAGTAATGAGTTAAAAAAAAGAAAACCAATCGTTCTAAAATGGTTATTCATAACACCCTGTACAATAGCAAATAGGACTGCCAAAAATCCCCAGGATTTAAATAATATAGCCTACTCCAGACCATTATCACCATGTACTCATTTGTGTTCTTCTCATTAAAAGAAGGCTATGCAGTGCTATTTCAGGGCTGACTATGATATTCGATAAGCCAACTATATTGAAATAAAGGCTTATTTTCAACATGTTGGTGAAAGCAGAACTTGAAATGAAAACCATTCACCTGCCAAATGCTGGTGATTTCTGTTGGCTGATTCCACAATCCACTCTGTCACCATATGAGTACTTTGGATTCTAAAGAATTAGACTGGCTTAAATTATGTATTGATTCACCACTCTGGAGTTGCCTATAAGTGAACCTAACAACTATAAAGATCCTGTCCATGACCATGCAGTCAATTCAAACCTCTTTCAAACAGCTGTGGTTAAACAGAACGCTGATCCTCCGTTCATCTCTCCCGGCAAGCTCAGTCCATTTCCTACTCCTTCCCCTCCTCCCATGCCTTTTTCACTCCCCCTCTCTCCTCCCATCTCTCTGTCAGAGTTAGTCTGATTGGCCGGCTTTAGACCTTCATCAAACGCATCCTCGTCGATGTACAACAGAGGCGCCTCCTCCTCCCATATCTTCACCTCCTTCGAACCTTCCTCCCCCACGGGCGACGGAGGGCCTCCTCCCTCTCCACTCTCGCCCTCGGCGGCGAAGGTGCTCATCACCACCGCCTCCTCGTCCCTCACTCCCTCCTCCGCCTTGCCTGCCTCCCCCCCGCCATCGCCCTCCTCCCCGCGTAGTTTGACTGGCCCCGCCCAGGCGTCGTCACCCTCTCCTCTGCCTTTGCTCTTCCTCGTCCACTTGCCACTCCGGACGCTGACGCCCAAGTGCTTGGACTGGCTCCGCCTCCTCCGCCTGACGAGCAGACAGATGCAGATGACTCCGCCCACACACATCACCCCGGCCAGGAGAGCCACAATCACGATCCAGAGCAGCGAGAGTCCTCCGTTCTCTATAAGGACTGGAGGTAGGGATGTCGCTGGTGGGGTGGGGGCCGGAACGATGGGACCCCTACGGGTCTTTTTGAAAGGGGTGGTTGTTGAGAGTTGTGAAGGCACACTAGTGATGTTGGGTGTGAGGGACATGACTACATCATCATCATCATCATCATCATCATCATCAACAACAGCAACAACAGTGGTGGCGAGATCAGAGGCTGGTGGAATGGATGCGGTTTGGGGGGTGGTGGATGGTGGCGACGTTGTAGTGGTGGTGGTCAGTGCATCTGTCGGGCCCTCTGTGGTTACGAGAGCAGTTTCTGACACGGTCATGGTCAGCGCCTCGGCCGGACCCTCCATGGTTATGAGAGCCTCTTCTGACACGGCCGTGGTCAGCGTATCGGCCGGCGTAGCTGTAGGAGCTTCACTGTCAATTGTATCCACAGTCGAAGAAGTTGTTATGTCTAACAACGGATCTGTCGCAGCGGTGACTTCAGTTACGGCAGTGTCTTGAGTTACAGCTGCTGCAGGTTGTCCCACGTCTGTGGTGCCATCCATGGATGTAGGGTCCTCTGGTGTTGTGACATCCTGAGCAGGTGGACTCGTTATTATGTTCATGTAAGTGACATCCTCGGATTCTTCTGTTGTCTCAGCCCCCTGAGCAGGTGGACTCGTTATTAGGTTGATGTAAGTAGTTTCCGCTGGTGTTCCTTCATGTATGGGAGATGTGATGACATCTCCAGGCGAGACCGTCTCTTGGGCATGGAGAAAGGACAGAGCGAGGGACAGTGACAGGAATAGAACCAGACTGTGAGTTGACCGGAGCAGAGCCATGTTAGGTGATGACATGGTTTGGTGGTGACCTTATCCAGAGAGGTCGTGGGTCAGAGTTCAGTTCACTCAGATGATCTTTGTGTTCTTGAAGCGTCAGTGAAATGACTTGTGTCAGAGCTGAGCCGAGTCACAGCATCCTTCATCGGTTCTGTCTTTTTTTCTGTAACAAGCCAAACCGTCACTTTGTGAGTTTGGAACTTTTTGTTCCAGTACCTCTTCAACGTTCACTGCGGTGTTTGGTGGCGGAAGAGACACAACTCTTTGCTTCCTGTTTCTTCTCTAACATCAGTTCTTGAGCTCACTGCTGGATATTTCAAGAGTTGCGTGGGAAGCTGCAGCATTGATGAACCCAAACTGGACAGATAGAGAAATGAACAGAGTTATACGTTGTCTATCAAACACTCGTCCACCCATCATTTTTGTTCACTTTCTTAGTGTAAACTTTCTTTGTGTAAATTTGAGGAAGTGAACAGCTGCTGTTTATTTTTGTCCACAATTTTACATTGAAATGTAAATGTCGATAATAATGTGAATAACAAAACATTTATACGAAAACCACAGTTGAGAATATATTGAATGCAAACAACCCAAAACCTGTAGAAATGCCTCATGTTGATGTGTCAAAAAACTAACCTGAACTTTTTAAAATGCTCTTACTATGTATTGTGTATCATAAAACGTACTAAAAGTAGCATGTGAATATAATTCAATTCTTACAAGTCTTTAAGGAAGTCCAAACCAAGTAGTGCACTTACTCACATGTGATGGGTGGTGTGATGGAGACAAATCCCTTTTAAGACCCAAGTCACACAGCGTCTTTGTGCATGTGCTGTGCCTTGCACTAATTCACATACAAAACAGTATTCCTTTCCTCTTTTCTCTTCTTCATTTCTCTCTCTCTCTCTCTCTCTCTCTCTCACACTCACTCACTCACTCACTCACTCACTCACTCACTCACTCACTCACACTCTCTCTCTCTCTCTCTCTCTCTCTCTCTCTCTCTCTCTCTCTCTCTCTCTCTCTCTCTCTCTCTCTCTCTCTCTCTCTCTCTCTCTCTCTCTCTCTCTCTCTCTAGCTTCTGTGTGAAATGATTTGGGTACTGCTGAGATAGGTGGAGCTGGATATTTGCCCAGACACCCTGAGCCTGTTTTGTTCATGCCGTCATGTTGCTATACTTTCTGCAGAGAAAAAGGAGAAGTTTGTTCCACAAAGGGAAGCTGACATGTATCCTGATTTTGTTGTTGTGCACGTTTGTGCATGTGGGAGTTAAATGACATTATATCTGCAAAGAAGACATTACACTTTAAATTATCTTGCGGAAAAGTCCTATAATCACTTAGATTTGAGATTTTAGCTCGTGTTTATCCACTGCTTAATTTGGGCCTCAAAGACTTGAGGCATTATTCCGAAAGTAAATCATTCTATATTTGCATAGTGCATTTCATTTATTGCATGGAAAATAAAACGGATGCCTGGTTACAACAACAATTAAATAAAATGGTCAAACAGGCTTAAGTTTGAATAAGACCTCACATTTAAACATTATTAAACATTATTTTGGGTATGTGAGCTTGTAGATAGGCTTTAAACCCTATATACTTAGTTGACTGGAGTCCCACAGTGCTCTATACTAGGCACCCTAATGTTTTCCTTCTACACCAAATATCTTCCCCGATTTATGCAACGTTTGTGAGCTTGCAGATCCGCTATTTTCGCTCAGTGTTCACCCCAGAATTGGGACGCTAGGTTTCAAGTGATTCAGTGGTTGAGTTGTACAGTGGTGTAAAGTAACTAAGTAAATGTACTCAAGTACTGTACTTAAGTACAATTTTGAGCTTGTAACTCTGCTATTTTCAAAATATTTGTATACATTTGAAAACGTGTGAAATGGGTAATGAGTACTTTTACTGTTGGTACTTTAAGTACCTTTTGATACTCAAGTAAATTTTTAATTCCAGACTTTTACTTGTAACAGAGTATATCTATATTGCAGTATTGATACTTTTACTTAAGTAAAACATGTGAGTACTTCTTCCACCACAGGGAGTGGGTGGGGAACCTCTCAATCTAACGTTGACACGAGGTGTTACTCATATCCGTCCTCCACCCAACTTTCATTTCTAAACTTTGATGGGAACCCATCAGAAAAGTGCGACAGCTGCAAAACACCTCTTCACCCTCAATTGTATCCTACTTTCTGTGTAACGCTCTGCTACAAGTTAGTAAAGATACAGATTTGGGACTTTCAAAAGCATGCTAAATTAAATACCCATGTTTTCACCATAGAGCAGTGGTTTTCAACCTTTTTCACGCCAAGGACCCCTAAATGGATATATATTTGGCCGCGGACCCGCATCTGAAAATGTTTTACGCCAGGGACCCACAGAAGCAAAGATTTGAGTTAAAATGTTCGCTTAAAAAATGGATATATATACTCAAAGATATGCACACATTTTCAAGATTGTGAGCTTGTAGATCTGCTATTTTTGAATAGCCAAAGCTAAGTGGTTAAAATGATTGTGACTCTATGTTAACTGATTTCCCTGGGGACCCCCTGGTACCCAGCCAAGGACCACTGGTGGTCCCCGGACCACTGGTTGAGAACCACTGCTGTGTAGAGGACTCCAAAGTTCACCTGTTGTTGTGATCGTTGTTTATGTGGGTTGTGTGTGTGTGTGTGTGTGTGTGTGTGTGTGTGTTTGTTTAGTTTCTACTTCCTCTCTCTCTCTTGTTGTGAATGACTGACAGACAGTTTGACTGGTTGTCATGTTGTCCTAGTTTAGTTTTTTTTTCATGTTTTCTTCCTTAAGTCTTTCTTCCGTAAGCCTTTCTCGTTCCTCGGGCTGCACCCCGCGGGCCAGTGTTGGATGGGGGCGCATTATCAATAACAAACCTATGATTGAAACTATTAACAGCTGATTATAGTGAAGAATGGGATCATTTATTCATCCCCGGTCCTATATGAGCTCTCCTATAGTATTAACCACATGAACCTTAGGCTAGCGTCCCTTACAGGTACAGCATGTCATAATAGGGACGCCCCTGTGGGACTCTGGTCAACAAAGTATAGTCTTGAAGTGGTTAAAAGCAGTGGTGGAACGTAACTAGGTACATTTACTTAAGTACTGTACTTAAGTACAATTTTGGGGTATTTGTACTTTACTTGAGTATTTTTACTTCTACACTTCTAATACTTGTACTTTTACTCCACTATAATTATTTGAAAACTTTAGTTAGTAGTTACTTTTCAGATATAAATTATGATATTATGGAACATACATTAACCACTTTAGCCCTATTTTATACACAGGCTATTTGAAAATAGCCGATCTACAAGCTCACAACGCGTCGCAATGCGATGCGTTGTGAGCTTGTAGATCTGCTATTTTCAAACACTTTAGTACTTTTACTTTTGGTACTTTAAGTACATTTTGATGCCAATACTTTTATACTTTCACTCAAGTAATTTTTTTATTCTGGACTTTTACTTGTAACAGAGTATTTCTATATTGCAGTATTGATACTTGAGTACTTTTTCCACCACTGGTTAGAAGAGGAAGAGGTTGTCACAAGCCCAGATGGACGTAAAGGGGTTCACTATCTAATGGATACCTCCACTGTACCAGAATGAATTTGAAACCTCATGAACTTACAATCATCAAACCTGTACCTATGAAGCCAGCATGATGAATGACCTTTGGCCATTTGCACTTACATTCTATTCTATCATTTCAGCTCTACTTTTAACGCAATGAAAACATGATATATTCACTTGAACTGACTTGGACTTTGGAACAACAGTGGCCTTGTTCTTTGGATCAGAGACTTCCTCTCTAACCGACCACAGAAAGTCTGTCAATGAAAATATGTCTGATCAACTTACCGTCTAATACAGGATGTGTTCTATCGACTGTATTGTTTTCTTTTTACGCAAATGGAAACCTTATCCAAGAACAATAATGCAGGTTGTATAAGTATGCTGATGACATGCCATGGCCTTAGTTGCACCTCACACACGCACACATACACACACACACGCACACACACACACACACGCACACATACACACACACACACACACACACATACACGCACACACACGCACACGCACACGCACACGCACGCACGCACGCACACAAAGCAGTGTTAGGATTGTAATTCACCTACAAGAAATGTTCACAGTGCCTTTATCATCCCAGAAGACTCAACAGTTTTTATGACGTGAATGTGAACCATTAAAAACTGTGTAGAAGACTCTGATCTAGAATGTGTAGCCTACTCATTGTTTATTTTACATCGTTGCAGATTAAGCAGTAATGCCCAATGTATTCTCCGTTGTACGAGGTTGTCGCACACACCGACAATAGCAGATCTACTGTACGATGTGTCACATACCTCAGACCTGAGTTATCTGTACATCTGGAACAAAACTCTAGGCTGCCACTGGCAATCAAAAAACTCCTTTATCCCATTTACTGTAGATCTGGAACACCTACTGTATACGTTGTTATACTGTACCTTTCAAGCCGGGAACACCTCTGTGTGTAGTTGTTGTATACAGTATAGTATATTATCGTCTCTGTCGGGTGGAAACCTCATTAATTATGTCCAAAACTGTTACTTTTCAGGATTCAAATGTTAAAATAGCAAAAGTAGCAGATCGACAAGCTCGAAATGCGCCGCGTTTCGGGCTTGTAGATCTGCTAATTTTGATGCTTTTGTGTGACGCTGTAATATGATCAAGTAGGGCGTTAACTTATGAAAAAACACCAAAAGTTAGAATATGGAGGCAACTATATAGTATATAGCAACATAAATGTTTTGTTTTTCTGAACAGGGTGAAACCTCCTTGGCAGAGATCATACATTTTTCGATAAAACCACAAACACTGCAATACGCATATAAATATGACTATTTACTGTGTTTATAATAAATCCACACCATCAACATTTAATGAACATTTATTTACAATCAAATCTACTTGAACATATCTGTGAATGAACAAAAGTTCCAAAAGCAACATTTGCCATTTAAAAAATCTACAAAAACAAAAAAACAGACACAAATAATTATGATATATCATCCACCTCAAGAAACGAGAAACTGTAAGGTTGCCATGACAAGGATATCTACTCACTGATCTTTGGCTTTTTATGGTAGAACTATATGGGAACAGACCAGCTCAGTGGCCTTGTGTATATAGTGTCCGACCTGAGACTGGGAGGTCGGGATTCGATCACCGGCAGACTATAAAAAATGACTATTAAAATTGTACCCAATGCCTCCCTGCTTGGCACTTAGCATGAAGGGTTGGATTGGGTAAATCCATACGCTTTGGGCCATATGGCTCGGCAAGGCTTACTTACTTACTATATGGGAACAAATGATGTTCCGTGAAACTAGTATGTGGCATACTGTACAACAAACAATTTATACAACTAATTAGCAATTGCTTAGGCAATATTTATAGGCATCCATTTTTATTTACAATAGTTTTTCATACAGTATACTGTAAATATACAAGTAGTGTGAAACCCTCTATCACTGATTGCTCTGCGTATAAATAAAATGTGTTGCTGTTGTATCTCACGTAATGCCAATTTCAACTCCAACCACCCTCCCACAACCACATAATATGTGGTTGTGTTATGATTAACTTATGAAAAGTTGCTGTATATAATGCAGCAACTTTTCATTGGTTAATCATGTTTGGTTTTGAGGTTCTTCTGGAAAAGGTTTACCATTTGCATACCAAAAATCTGTGATGTCTTTTTGAGTCACTTTGGGCCACAGGCTCTCTTCCTTCCTTTCCTTCCTGCCCTCCCTCCTTCTCTTGCTCCTGTGGTCCTCTGTCTGTCTTGGCCTCTCTGCTAAACTGTCTTGCCCCACCATGGTGCTGTTGGCATACCAGAACTCCACCTGCTCTTCCACAGATGACTTATGAGCCACCCACAGATTCTGCAAGTCGTCTCCTTTCGCTGCCTCTGGTGGTTGCTCTCCACTCCCCCTCCTGTCCCTCTCTCGCTGCGCTGACAGACGCAGCCCAAGCCAGATAGTCAAGCCCAGAAAGAGAGCCGCTGTCACTCCCAGCACCCACAGGGTGATGAAACAGACCAGTTTAGAGGAGTGGGGATGTGACCGTCTCTCCTCTCCTCCCTCTTTACACTCCGGAGAGCTGAAGTCGCCATCTTGGACCGTTTTCTCATAAGGAGTCCTGTTGATGCCGGTTGGAGGCGTGTGGTTGTTGCTTTCCACAGGGTCTAGAGTTTTGTACATTTTGATTTCTGTGGGGTTGATATACAGTGGGGTGTTTCCTCTGGGCTGTGCTTCCCTGAATGCTTTGTCGTTCTCCGACATCACTGTGTTGTTTGACTCTTTGTGGCTCTTAGCAACGTCCGCTGGTTGGCCAACAGCTGACGTCTGTGTCACGGCGGTTTGACTGACATTAGCGGCTCGTCTGTTGTCTCCTTGGGAACCAGTGTTCAGGTCACTGAGAAAGGCTGAGCTTGTAGTTGCTGTCAGTCTTTGGTCAAACGTGCTGTTGGCTGTAGGCAGGGTTGTGGAAGCAACCGGCCCGGTGTTGGACTTCACATCAGGAGGTGATGTTGTTGAGGCATGTGAGGTTGGCTCAACGGTAGAGTCAAGCACGGGGGTTGCAAGGAGGTAAGGGAGGCAGAACAGCAGGGGTAGCAACGCTTCTGTCATCATCTGCCTTTCAGATAAACACTGAACAGTGACAGACAGAAACTTCCGTTATCACTTTTGCAAGTCAACATCCTGTTGTAACACACCTTGCTTAACGATCCATCGCACCAAACAACCACCCAACTAACTCGGTGGACTTCATAATGACGATTGACGAATGATGTTAGAAAAAACAAAAAAAAAGAAGCACCTACCTGATTTACAGTGTCTTATCTCATTTGTTCACATCGCATCTCCACTGCCTCTTCTTCCCCTTGTGACAGGATTTCCTCTTTAGCTGACACGCTCCCACCCAGCTGATGGCTCACACAGGATATATCTCATGCACACACACGGCCACGCCTCTGCAAACTGCAGCGAGGACCAGTGGTGGATTTTTTTTTTATGTTATACTTATGTAAAAGTATCAATATTGCAATGCAGAAGTATTCTGTTACATGTAAAAGTCTGGAATTCAAATTTACTTGAGTAAAAGTACAAAAGTCACGTTGTGAGCTTGTAGATCTGCTATTTTCAAATAGTCTAGGTATAAAAGTAACTAGTAGCTAAAGTTTTCAAATAATTGTAGTGGAGTAAAAGTACAATATTTGCCTCTGAGATGTAGTGGAGTAGAAGTAAAAGTATAGACAATTGGATTACTCCAGTAAAGTAAAAGTACCTCAACATTTTACTTAAGTACAGTACTTGAGTAAATGTACTTAGTTACTTTACACCACTGGCGAGGACGCAGAGTACAAACGAAAGAAGGAGGGGGAAAATGTAGAAAACTGTTACACAGACCCTGGTCGGTTGACCCCGGTTTGTTCATTTCTAATCTATAGTGAGGAAGCCGGCAGTTAGATTTCCATCACATGGGGTGACTGGCTGAGGCAGGATGTGGTTTTGTGTGGCGGTGCCTCCCTGACGAGCTCCACGTAGTTTCAGGGAACCTATAGAGAACATTAGCTATCAAACTTTTTCAAGTCAAGGATCGGATCCCCAAATAGATTTTTATTTGGCCGTGGTCCCTCATCTGAAAAGGTTTCATGCCAGGGACCCCCCAGAAGAGAAGATCTATGTTCAATCTTTTTCAAAAATATTTTCAATATAAAAAAAAAAAGAAAATCCAAAATAGCAGATGTACAAGCTCGCAGCTGGGCACAAAGTGACACGCTGTGAGCTTGTAGATCTGCTATTTTGGAATAGCGAACGTATGGATAAAGTGTTTGTGATGCTTTATTAATTGCTTTTGCTGGGGACCCCCTGGAACACCCCCGAGGACCCCTGGGGTCCCCGGATCCCACTTTGAGAACCACTGACCTAAACAATAGGTAGCAGATATCAAGTTCCTCTTGTCTCTTGTCAGCGATGCTAATGCCTGATTTACAGTTGGTTGCGCATCGTGTCTCGCACCGCAAATAGCAGATCTTCAAGCTTGTGAGCTGGTAGATCTGCTATTTCCAGTGCGAGATACCGGTGCGCAACTAAGTATGTGAAATGCTTTACCGACTGGTGTAGGTTGCCATTGCGAAAATGTTTGAATACTTTTGCCTTCCTGAATTTGCCTGACGACACTAGTAGACCTATTGTAACTCCATGGCTGAATTCATGAATGGTCATTGGTTCCTCTCCCCATACAGAGTAGGAGGAAATATTGCCAATGGCAGAAGTTGATACACTGTATATAGTATATCCAATCTTTAGAGGTCAGCACAACAGAAATAGAGCACATGGGTTAAAGAAGGAAATGACTACTAACATAGCTAAAACTAAAGTACAATCACTGTCCCTTGTAGACACACTGTGCTCAGGTAAATAAACCAATGAACCAAAACCTTGAAATGCTTTTCTGATTCCTTCAGCATCCCTCAAGATCCTACTCAAAATGTTATTGTGGATGAAAGAAATTAAAAGTTTGTGTGTTTTTAAAGCCTTTTCTCTTTCTTTCCCATATTGGCATATCCATTTAGTAGCTCTGTGAGTGCTTTTTCATTTTCTCTCCACCCGGGGTATTTTGGCCCTCAGCTGGTACCATTGGCTGTCCCGGTTTAATTAGGGATTGTCTCGGATTACCAAAACCCAGATTGACATAATCTGTTTTGTGCCACTGACACCAAGAGTGTGTGCTACCGGTGTGTGGATAATATCGCAGCCAACTGCTCCAAAATTCCCAGACTTGACAGCAGCGCAGTGTGTGTGTGTTTGACACATCGGGCCAGACCCCACTCTGGCACATCATAGCCTCTCAATGGAGGGGGAAGAGTCAACCCCACCCGGGAGCGATACAGAGCAGAGTGAGACTTCACAGGAGGAGGTGGTGGCAGGATATGAAGAGGTGGAATGGAACGGATTCCTCCAGGGGGCGGCGGTGGCGGCGGAGGACGAAGAGGTGGTGGAGGAATGGAAGCCTGGCCAACCAGCCACCCCGAAGCAGGTCCTGAGGATCAATAGATACACTAGAGGTGGGTGAACGTTGCTGCGTGGCCCCCAAAGTTACAACATGGGCCTTTGTGGGTGTGTGTGTGTGTGTGTGTGTGTGTGTGTGTGTGTGTGTGTGTGTGTGCACACGCGTGTGTGTACGTGCGTGCGCGCGCGTGTTGGGGATTTTAGGCTCAGGAGTGGACACTATGCTTCTACGTCTGATTAAAGCTCAGGATTAGTCAATGATGCTACACCCAATTTGTTAATGCATGGCGCACGCACATAGCTTGCATGTACGTGTGTGTGTGTGTGTGTGTGTGTGTGTGTGTGTGTGTGTGTGTGTGTGTGTGTGTGTGTGTGTGTGTGTGTGTGTGTGTGTGTGTGTGTGTGTGTGTGTGTGTGTGTGTGTGTGTGTGTGTGCACGCGCGTGCGTGTGTGTGTGTGTGTGTGTGTGTGTGTGTGTGTGTGTGTTTGTGTGAGCGCGTGTGTGTGTGCGTAACACTACCATATTTTTTAATTAATTTGAAGTAACATGAAGAAAGAAGTGTCTGATTTTATTGTTAACATATTTGATTGTTTCATAGATGTTGGTTGTTACCTTGAAAACCTGTAATTTTTGGCAAGCAACACTGTCATGAGATGGCGTTCACATTAAGCTGAACCACTTATGCTCTAGAAGAAGATGAATGGCAAATATAAAATGGCCCCTATGAACAGAAAGTAACAGAAAAAGTCTGTCCAAACATAAAAGAAGAGGTTTATGACGAGAAGATACCTTTTTATTTAAATTATTTTTTGTGACCAAATTTTTATTTAAAGGGGAAATCCACCCATTTTCAATATTTAACTATGTCATTAATATAGCATAAAGGAGTTGTGTGGAAATAAGAAAAAATTTAAAAAAAAATTAACATTGCAAAAAAATTTAACATTGCAAAAAAATTAACATTGCAAATTACACTGTGATGACTCATCATGGTGTAATTTGCAATGTAAATTTTTTTGCAATGTTAAATTTTTTTGCAATGTTAATTTTTTTTTTAATTTTTTCTTATTTCCACACAACTCCTTTATGCTATATTAATGACATAGTTAAATATTGAAAATGGGTGGATTTCCCCTTTAAAGTGTAAGAGAAATTACTTTGTATTCAAGTCGTGTATGCATAGGCAAACAGTTCACACAGAGTCCCACAACAACTTAAAGAAGTGTGTCTTTTCAGTGTATAGTGGTCATTAATGTACTCGTATCAGCCTCTTCCTCTGACCTGGCGACCAAAAGCATGATGTACTTCATATAACAGAATAATTTTAAACAATAAAATAAAATGAAAAATCATTGATTAATTGATTGATTGAATACTTTATTAACAGTTTGCAAAATAGTACAGTGGTACGATTATATATATCCGATAATGATGCTAAAATATGAAGAAAAAAAAACCTATGGGCTTGTTTCCATTGTGGTCCCATGTATTCAATTCATCAAGACATTTAAAGACATAATACAATAAATCATCTAGCAATAAAAGTATATGTACAGAAAACAATTGGAGGGTGGGGGGGGGTCATTTCTGGTGTCAAGCTTAGAGGACTTTTCTAGGACCAGTTGCAAATTTTAGACAGGTGCTCTTTTATGGCGGTTTTGAAGTAGGGTAAAGCCAGTCACACTTTTTAATGGCTGTTGGTTTGGCATTACACATTTTGGTGGCATAATAGTCAAACGAATTTAACCCCATGTTTGTGCTGAATCTGGTTTGAACGAGATCAATGTAGCTCCCTCTGGTGTTGTGTCTGTGTGTGTCTCTCAAGTTGTTGAAGTGGTTTGAACCTTGAGTATCTTGAAGACCAGGCCCATTGCAAGTTGCTGTATACTCTGTCCTCTACCTACCTGAGCCATCCCACCCTAGCATAATGAGCAGGGGTTAGGTGAGTTGTAGGTGTGAGGTAGTAACCTGATCAATTTGTTTTGAGAGGTCTGATGTTTTGTTTTAACGCCTTTGTGGTGCTAGAGTACCATGAGGTGCATGCATAATCAAAATGACATTGTGTTAGTGCTCCAGCTAGTGTCCTCAGTGTATTCCTACTGACCAACGAGGAGATGCTGCCCAAAAATCTTGTTCTTTGGTTGACTTATTGGTTACTTTTGTTGCCATTTTTTCACTCTAAAATACAAACCACGTAGGTGATTTCTTCTTTCCTTGTGATAGCATTGTCACCCACTTTGATCATATCAATCATTATGTAACTGTACCTAATCTAACTGCTTATTATATTATTATTTTTTAGCGTACAGCACAGGGCGAAGAGGAATGATATATATTCATATATATGATATATATTCATATATATAATATATATTCATATATACATAAAGAATATATTGTTGTTGTCTGGCAGAAACCTTTTATCTCCACATTTTAACTTTTTAATGTTTTATCATAAATTGATGGCCTGCTTCATCATACAAGAGTGTCGCACAACAGTAGTGAATATAGCCGATCTACAAGCTCACACCGCAGCATTGTGAGCTTGTAGATCGGCTATTTTCACTATTTTTAAATGTTTTTTTTTTTACAATTTCAAAATGAACAATTTTGGACAAACAAGGTTTTCAACGATATATATATATATTATACATAGTATTATGATGATGAAGATGCAGACCATCAGTTTTTGAAGACCCAGCTGCATGTTTGGCTTTTCTTTCAATGTTCTTCATCCCTTTATTACTCCTTAATCTTTATCTTGTTATCCATGATCCTTTCTTTTCATAACAACTATTACTTCACTATTGCTTTCTTTAGACAGAGAGGGGTTGTGTAAATCTCACACCTCACAACAATTCCATTTGATTGTGAGGAAATGATTAAATTCATTAGCCTATGAAATCTCCACTTTCACCACAATTCGATTCAGTCCGGTTTGATTTGTTTTTATTCAAACTTAATTTCAGCTCATGAAAATACATTGAATTCACAAATTTGACTGGATGAAGTGAAATTAGTCATTAGTGGACTGCAGACAAGAACTGATAAGTTCTGTCATAGATTCATCTTTCATTGAATTTCATTTTGGCCAAAGAATAGTCCATTATAAAAGAGCTTTTGATTCCAAATGGCATTAATCACCATCTTCGGATCGAAGCATCACGATGCATTAATGATTAATGCATGTTTATACTCCTGTGTGTCACAGTCTAAAGGGGTTTTCAACTGATTGTGAGCCAGGGACCCCCATCCTGGGGGCCACTGTTGCGTTGGGTGGGTATGTGGGCAAAGATTAGGTGTTTTCTTGAGTTTCTGTTTTTGCTGACTAGCTCATGCTCATTGTACACAGTAAACTCAATCTGCTTTACATTAAAGGATAACAAAAAATGAGTATCCAAATAAAACAATGGCTACATATCTATGCATTAAATGCATAGATTTTTTACAGAATGTTTTACATAATACGTCTTCAAATTTTGAAGACGTATTATGTAAAAACAAACAGATACAGTATACCGTGTACAGTGTTTGCTGTTTATTACTTTAGAGGTTGCGGTTGTCGTATGTTTATTTACATTTTGTCCTTAAAACACCTCTAAACTTGCCTGATTAATTGAGTCAGTGTTAGCTTAAAGCTGCACTATGTTTCCTCTTCTACCCCTGATTTGAACCAGTTTCCTGCGCAAGAGCTGAACATTTTGCCATTGAGCTATTAAATCAAATCTTGACCATCAGGTCAGAATTTGTGACAGATCCTGTGTCTAGATGAGACATGACCTTTGACATGATCTAAATGTCTCAATACTTATTTAGCCTATGTTTGGCATTTCTCAACTGCCCTTGTCTAAATTTCAAGTAGACCTGATAGCCTTTGTAACATTATTGACAAGACGCCTAATACTTCGCAAACTCCGCCATCCCATACACTATGTTTAAAAGATATGTCTTATTATTTACAGCTCGAGAAAATTTGATATACGATGAGAGGCTCTTCTAGGAAATTTCATGAGGCATGGGATCCTTGCTTATACAGAGAGAATTATTTTCCCAGTTATTATTGATAAAATTACATTTTATTCATAAAAAAGAAAGTTACATAGTGCCGCTTTAACAAAACGGTGCATAATAAGTAGCTATCTCTCTAGACAGATCCTCAAAAAGAAGAAGATGATGATTATTTCATTTTATTTTTTATTCTATGTATTTTACCGAATGGGTTCCCATATTGATAGGTAAGAGACATTTTGATTTTGTTCGTAAATCAATCTGTTGTCCATGGACTTGGCTATAGATTTTTCAAATCAATCTGTGCTTTAAAATGGATTAAAATTCAATGATTATGTAACTTTCTGTTTGCCAGAATTGTATGTTCTGTCTAATTTAGACTTTGTAGAGTTGTGGCAATCCATTATTTTCATCGAGCTACACTGCCATGCAATAACACTGTATAACTTAGCCATATAAAATGGTCAGTTATTCAGTGACAATTTTATTTGTCTGTTAATAAAACAACAACTGATGCACAAACTCCAAGTGGCATGCTACGGCCCCCACTGTCTCTTGGGGGTAGTTAGAGACAGACAGTGCTAATTGGGGGTTAGGGTTAGCCTGGCACTAGCCAGACCGACAACACACGGATCCACTCACATGTGGGAATCTGTGAGTGAATCCACGCCATCAGTCCGGCCAGCCGCTGCCGGAAAATGCACTCGCTGTCCCTCTCTGGCCGATACCAGGCCAGGTTGGTTGAGATGTTGCAGCTGGTGTTGGCACTGTGGGTTGCCTACAGGCCTGGCTCCTCCTGCTCTGAGCAGAAGTGGGGGCTTTTCTGTGCGTTGCGTCGTCGTTGCTGCTGGGCACAAACATCTCACTGGCTAGCTATTATTATGCATTTATTTTACCAAAATGTAGTAATGTAGGTAATGTCTACAACCATGGCCACTAGAGGGCAACCAATAACCAAGTGTAAAACAACAGTGAGCACAAGCTGGAATATGCCCATCAGCTATTTTTGATTATCTGTGAATTAAATAAAAATAAAATACAATGAATGAATGAATGAATGAATGAATGAATGAATCTTTATTTTGAACATGTTAAAAACAAAAAAATTAATAAATGCAATAAATTGCAATAGCCTACAGCCTCTCAGGCAACAACAAAACTATAATTTTACATGTTCAAAAAGGAGTAGGTTGAAGTATAAAACGTATTTGATCCTACCCCTTCTTTCCGCTTCCTTCAGCGTCATCACATTCTTTATCATATACCCACATGGTATACCCTTAACTAAACCAATTATTTCAAATTAAATAAAGTAATCAATATAAATATATATACACATATCCATATACATATATATATAAACATATATATATACACATACATACACATAAACAAGTATTTACACATTCTATAATTATTATCTACATCATCATCAATACAATTGTCTTAGTAACCTATAGATTATTACTGTATTCTTCCTCCCTATACCTCATAATAATACATTCTTTATATCTTTTTTAAACCGGATCACATTTGAACATTGCTTGAGTTCCACATTCATACTGTTCCATAGCTTAACACCACATATAGATATACAGAACGTTTTAATGTCGTCCGAGCACCTTGAGTTTTGAAATTTAACTCCCCCCTTAAATTATAGCAACCCTCTCTATCAGAGAACATCACCTGGATATTACCAGGGAGCTGATTATTCCTAGCTTTGTACATTATAAGGGCAGTTTTATGTTCTATAATATCCCTAAATTTTAAGAGATTTGAATTTAAGAATAATATATTTGTATGATCTCGGTATCCAGCTTTATGTATTGTTCTTATAGCTCTTTTTTTTAAGTATAACTAACTTATTAAGCGAAGATTTATATGTATTTCCCCAAACCTCTGAACAGTAATATAGATATGGTAACACCAGGGAACAGTAAAGCATGCGGAGTGATTTATAGTCCAAAAAGTGCTTTGCTTTGCTCAGAACTGCAATGCTTCTTGATAGTTTAGTATGTATATATTTAATATGAGATTTCCAGTTCATTCTATCATCTATTATCACCCCAAGAAATTTGTTTTCAAAAACTCTTTCAATATCGACCCCATCTACTTGTATATTTACTTGATTATCTATTTTATAATTACTAAATATCATGAATTTAGTTTTAGCTAAATTTAAAGACAATTTATTTCTATCAAACCACCGTTTTAACTTGCACAATTCAGAAGTGACCAGGTCCAAAAGCTCCTGTAAATTAGTTCCAGAACAAAAAATATTTGTGTCATCTGCAAATACTACCATTTTAAGTATTTTAGATACATCACACATATCATTTATATATGTTACAGTATGATTGGAGAACCAGGACGATTGAAGAAAGCGCGCTCGTTTTTACCACCCACCCAGCAATTCTGTAGAAGCAACACTAGAGGGAGCCACAAGCCAGGCTTGTGCACAAACATATATGGCCGCGACTACACACACACAGTCACACACACACACACACACACACACGCGCGCGCGCGCACACACACGCGCACGCGCTCATGCTTTTTTTGGTTTATTGAAAGCAGGACTGTTAAGATACTTTTATTGTGTTCTGGCTTTTGTTTTACTTTCTCCCTGACACACACACACACACACACACACACACACACACACACACACACACACACACACACACACACACACACACACACACACACACACAGTGATCCATGAAAAGAACTATTCTGTCCCTATCGGTTTACAACTCGAACGGCGCTGTGTCGACTCAGCAGAGCATCGGCTGGTCAGGGCGGGCACTCGCGCCTGGAGGCGCGAGGGCGCGCCTCCTCGGCCTCAAGCTCTGCTGAGTCAGCGCGCCTCCGTCATGGACAAGCGTGTGCGTGTGAACGCGTGTTCAGCGTTCCCCTAGCGTAGCTTCCTGGTTGCTATGTGGGGGGGAACAACAAAAGACAGGTCTGCGTCGGCGTCGCATCAAAGCCCCGCCTCGTGGCGCCGCGTTCTCCTTCTCCTCCTCCTCCTCCCCCTGAGCCTCGCGTAATAAACCCCCGCCTCGCAGCGCTGCGTCCTCCTTCTCCTCCTCCTCCTCGCGAACCTCGCTAATAAACCCTGTCTCGAAAAGCCCCGCCTCGCCCCGAAGCCCCGTGCCTAAAAACGAGCGCTCTGTCTTCAATCGTCCTGGTTCTCCAATCGTACTGTGACATATATAATATAAACAGTTTCGGACCCAATACTGACCCCTGGGGGACTCCACAAGCAATGTTCAAGCATGTTGACACAGACTCACCCAACTTCACAAATTGTTTCCTATCACTCAAGTAGCTTCTCACCCATTGTAAAACTATTCCCCTAATCCCATATCTTTCCATTTTATTAATTAATATGTCATGATTAATAGTATCAAATGCTTTTTTTAAATCTATAAATATCCCAGCTACATACTTGAATTCATCAATAGAGTTGGTGATTTCTTCAACTGACTCCATTAATGCCATTGTTGTTGATCTGTTTGCTCTAAATCCATATTGGCTATCGCTGAGTAGACTGTGTTTTTCAATGAAATTATCAAATCTGTTATTGTTATTACAATAAAATATGTCATGCCCAAAATAGGGATACCAGGTTGAAAGTGGTAATAAAATAAGAAGAAGAAGAAGAAGAAATATATATATATATATATATATATATATATATATATATATATATATTGGATGTCCTGTATGATAAGTTGGCTTACTACCATTCTGTTTGGCAGAGTACCTGTGTTCTCCAGGGGACAACATATACAACATCAACTTCTCCCGGTTCAAGATCAGGGACCTTGAGAGTGGAGCTGTCATCCTGGACATCAAGAGAGGTACTGTTACTGTGTGTTTCTATTACTTATTCACTTAACAACTTGAATCTAACCTATTATCTGCCAAGATATTTAGGTGTAACCCATGGAAATACAGTCAACTAGTTCACGGCCCAGGAAAATACGGTCAGCATCAAATAGAATAGGGTTTAATAGGTTCTATGCACAGCAGCCATATTGGAAATAAATTGGGCCCTTAACAGGACTTAACAATTATACTAATTAAGGCTCTGTTCCATTCTGGTCAAACAGAGTCAGGGTGCTGATATTGTGCATGTGTGCTCACTGGAAACACTCTGCTACACTAGTGGGTCTCATTTGTGTCCTTGAGGGAGTTCAAAATGGCCCCCTATGGGTCTGTATCTCTGAGTGGAACCAAATGGACCCATTTGGTTCCATTTGTACGCTCTCAGAGTAATGATTGTCCTTGAAATTAAAACGTTTGAGAACCACTGTGCTACACCAAATGGAACAGAACCTTCATTGAGAGACGAGAAACCAGTGGCCTTGTGGTTAGAGTGTCTGCCCTGAGATTTGGAGGTGATGGTTCAATTCCCCGGCGGCGGGGTCATACAAAAGACTATAATAATCAGACCCCTGCTTGGTACTCGGTATAAATGGTTGGGTTAGGTGTACTTGTGCATCATGGCTGGGCGGTGTACTTGTACATCAAGATGCCTCACGGAAACAGAAGATAGGCTCCTGCCCTACTACGCTTACTGTCCCCAATAGGTGGCATAGTTTCACTTTTCAACACATTCTTGTATTCATCACAGTAGGTACTGGGGGCTTAGTTGTGTCCTTTGAAATGTCATCCATGTAAATATTCTCACATTTACTGATGGAATTGGCACATATAAACTCAATCTGCTTTACTTTAAAGGACAGTACTTTGTGGACCTCACAAAATTGCATTTCGCTTCTTGTACCTGTACTGTATATGAAGTGACAAATTAAACCTTCTTGATTCTTAAAACGTAGTATAAATATAAAAAAATGCATACATATGCATTTTAAGTTCTAAGGTACAGAACAGCATGCACAATGTTTGCCATTAATTGCTTTAGAGGTTGTGGTTATCATATTTATTTAGGCTACATTTCGTCCTTAAAACACCTCGAAACGTACCTGATTAATTGAGTCAGTGTTAGCTTAAAAAAGTGTGAGGTTAATAACTATAATAAGTAACAGACATTTGGATTTAGTTCATAAATCAATCTTTTCTGATAAAGCTGTGCTTTAAAATAGATGATAATGTAACTTTAACAAAAAAAACGAGATGAAACACGCACGCACACACGCACGCACGCACGCACGCACGCGCGCACACACACACACACACACACACACACACACACACACACACACACACACACACACACACACACACACACACACACACACACACACATACACATACGCACACACACGCACACACGCACACGCACACACACGCACACACACACGCACACACACACACACACACACACACACACACACACACACACACACACACACACACACACACACACACACACACACTAGTTAATACAAAATCATGCAGTTACAGTATAAGTAAAATCTCTCTTTCTCTCTCACTCTCTCTGTCTCTGTCTCTGTCTGTCTCTCTCTCTCTCTCTCTCTCTCTCTCTCTCTCTCTCTCTCTCTCTCTCTCTCTCTCTCTCCCCCCCTCTCCCCCCCTCTCTCTCTCTCTCACTCTCACTCTCACTCTCTCTCTCTCTCTCTCTCTCTCTCTCTCTCAGACATCAGAGACATCAAGCCAGAGGATATTCCTGTAGGAAGATTCATACGATATCATTTCTCTCCTTCATTCCTGGCCGTCCATGAGATAGGGGCTTTGTAAGTCAATCCCACACATTGTTTGGTTAAACGACCACTGCTGTGTGTGTGTGTGTGTGTGTGTGTGTGTGTGTGTGTGTGTGTGTGTGTGCGCGTGTGCGTGTGTGTGCGTGCGCGCGCGTGTATTTGTGTACCGTTGCTGTCGGGCAGAAACCTATTATCTTCATATTCTAACTTTTTGTGTTTTTCCTAACTTAATCCCCTACTTGATCATACTACAGCGTCACACAAAAGTAGCAGATCCGCAAGCTTCAAACACAGCGCTAAGTGACACGTTTTGAACTTGTAGATCTGCAACTTTTTGCTATTTTTGAATTTGAATCCTGAAAAGCAACGGTTTTGGACATATGAGGCTGTCGCAGACAATAGCAGATCGACAAGCTTGTTGTGAGCTTGTCGATTTGCTATTTTCAGCGAAAGCTTCCCCCACTGTAACAGAAAACAGAAAAGCCCATATAGGGTTCAAGTGGTCAAGGTGGGTGTCCTTGACATGAAAGAGTTTGAGAACCACTGATATTATAGCAACATAAGTGTTTCAGAAAACTGTTAGGATTTAGAAGACATTTTGTAGAATCGGAATCTCAGGCCTTAATGGGTTAAGCGGTTAGTTAGTGGTTAAAGGAGTAGTTCACCCAAAATATGACTTATTTTCTATCAATTACACACCCCATAAAGCATTGAATTCATGGAGATTTTTTTGTTTTTGTCTTATTCCTAAGCCAATAATTTGATGACCGGCATTCTCTCCGAGACTCAAAGAGTCTCCTTTGAGTCTCCTACCGGATACATTAGAATCTTTCCGCCGGTAATCAAATTATTGGCTTAGGAGGAATGCGACAAAAACAAAATAATCTCCATGAATTCAATGCTTCATGGGGTGTGTAATTGATAGAAAATAAGTATTTTGTTGGGTGAACTACTCCTTTAAGAGCTGCCCCTTGTGTTCCAGGCTGGAGTTCAGCGTGGGCAGTGAGGCGGTGAGTTGCTTTCGACTGATCGAGAGGCACTTCTTCAGAAACCTGCTGCTCAAAACCTTTGACTTTGACCTGGGCTTCTGCATCCCCCACAGCGTCAACACCTGCGAACACATCTACTGCTTACCTGACTTAGAACCTTCCATAGGTGAGTTTTAGCCTCTATACTTTCAACCCGGCATCCCTGTTTCATGCATGTCATTTTATACAGGCACAACATTCACAAAAAGTCACAAAGTTTGCACACAACGTGTCACAAAGTGTTGTGAGCTTGTAGATCTGCTTTTTTGTTGAGCGTTCGCCTATTATGACGTGCCCAGAATAGGGACGCTACGGTTCATGTGGTTAAGTGGTTAACATGCGCTCGCACGCACACACTCAGCCACGTGCACAAACCCATGCGCTCACACACAGAGATCACACATTGAGATCACTCACTAGTGGTCCAACTTCTCAAACTTTGTCAATAAATAATTAACACTAAATGTATACAGTATGTATTTGGCCACAGACCCCCATCTGAAAATATTTTGTGCCAGGTACAAGATATATTTTTCAAAGATATTCCCCATTTTTCAAATTTTCATTCAAGATTTTTTGAAAATAGCAGATCGGCAAGCTGTGAGCTTGTAGATCGGCTATTTTCGAATAGCCGGAGTAATAGGGTTAAAGTGGTTAAAGCGGATTTTAACCACTGCCCTCACCCTACTCTCACCTCCTCTACATCAAACCTTAACCCTGATTCTACACCTTTACTCTCTCTGTTCCCATTGGCCAGTGGACGAGATCATCGCCAACCCCTATGAGACGCGCTCGGACAGCTTCTTCTTCGCCAACAACAATCTCATCATGCATCATAAAGCAGAATACTCCTTCAAGCCCTGATGCGGAAGCCCTAAAGAAGCCACATAATTATGTTTCTATGTTTTGTATTTGTGCGTCATCATCGTAGTCTCACCCACAAGTTAAACGAGTACAATGTTTATTACTGCATTTATTTGTTCTTGTTTTTTTTTCATGAGTTCAGAATGAGGAAGAAAAAACCTCTAACCAAAGGAGTGTGTGTGTGTGTGTGTGTGTGTGTGTGTGTGTGTGTGTGTGTGTGTGTGTGTGTGTGTGTGTGTGTGTGTGTGTGTGTGTGTGTGTGTGTGTGTGTGTGTGTGTGTGTGTGTGTGTGTGTGTGTGTGTGTGTGTGTGTGTGTGTGTGTGTGTAACTAAAGGCAACAGAATCGAAGAGCATTAGACATTTGTAGAGAAGAGAGAAGATCATGTAAAGAAGCATTGTGACATGCTATCATCTACCTGCACAAGTAATAAAAGATGCGTTTTTCATCCTCAGCTCTGTGTGTGCGCAAAAGTAACAGATCTGCAAGCTCTTGTAGATCTGCTACTTTTTGCTATTTTTGAATTTGAATCCTGAAAAGTAACAGTTTTGGACATAGGACAAAGCTCTGCATTAACGCAATTTCAGATTTTTTTTAAAAAAGTGTTAAAAGTTAAAGCTCTATATTCTGATTGTAATTCTATAGATGGTTTGTATACATGTACAGTAGTAGCGGGGGTCTCTGCATCTAATTGTTCTAATTACTCTCTCCTGATAGGACATAATTGGTATCCTGGCCTGAAAATGTATTATTAAAGAGCTGGAGACACAGTTAGAACCCTGTTAGTGAACAGGCACTCTAGCAATGATTACTATTAGAATATAGAGCTATTTAGCATTTATTTTCACAAAAGAAAATCACTTAATGTACCTTTAACTGTTTGTGAATACAATTTATTGTTAATCTCATATTATGTAAATACTTTTTGCACATCATACTATAGCTTTAGAACAGATGTAACAGGTATTTGATTTTTGACATAGATTATTCTAGACAGATAAAGCATCAACACAACATGGTAATTGTTTATACCTCTGATTTTGTGCTGGATACTGATTATAATCATCACTTAATATAATATTTATCTAGTGCCCATAGCATCACATACTTGCGCAGCCCTTTACTTCCACTGGACAGAGCATGATCCAAGTCCAATACACAAAGGATTATAGTCACTAATTTTACTCATTATGATCTGGATTGGTTTAATAACTCATCTGCAAACTGCAAGTTTCAGCTCATCAAAACCAATTGAAAACTCTGGTGAAAAGGACTTTATTCAATCATGTGTGCCACCCGTATGAGTTGCAACAGGAACCTTTGGTATGCTGTGTTAAAATGCAAATCAAACAACTATACCATATTGTACACACTGTATCACTAGAAAAAGAAAAAACAACACAAAATATGTTTTCATGTTAAACATTTTGAATACAGCATATGATTATAAACAAAGGAGTAAAAGTAATAGATTCATGAAGCCCTGGAAATGTAATAGGTTTTAGAGTTGAACATGTCAACTCAGTACCAACGGCTCTAAGGCAATCAGGACTGTCACCATGGTCCAGTTTATAGTGTGTGGCCATAGAGTCTTCGCATTACCAAAGAATATATATATTTACGCTCATCTGTTTTCCTTTTCATTTTGTCCGGCCAACATAAAAACCACGACAGGGACATTCTAACTAGTAAACAAGAGTGTTAGATTTAAAGAACCCACTGATCACTTCATTATTTTTTGGTATAAATATAAAAAAAAATACTTTTGTCTGTTTTCTTTATTATTATTGATATTCACAGTCCAATTTCAAAGTCAGTGGTGTACTGGTCCTGAACAGTTGGTAAAATTTTGTCAGAGAGGAGAGTTTCTCCATTTTTCTACCTCAGCCATGTACACTGCCTTTCCTCTCATTTCCTCCAGGGACTTAATGCGATCCATGTAGCCTGGTTTGCATTCAAACTTCTCTCCCTCAATGAGCAGGTCAAAGAACTCTGGAGTGGAAAGTGGATTGGGCTGCAGTGCGCTATCTTTCAGTCTGTATAAACACTTGCCTGTCCTCTCAATTAGTATTACCACCTGCATTTGCAGGTCATCATATTCAGATCTTAATATAGTGATCATTTCCTCAACAGACATCTTTTTATTTGAAGCTGTTTGATATTTGTCGAACTCAAAGTTCTTATTGGCAGCCATCTCTGCTTTGTGAGTTTCAAGTATTTGAGCTGTTTGTCTTATCTGTTCGACCTTGGCCAGTAACCCAAGTTTGACCTGCTTCTGCAAGTTTTCAACTGAGTTGTCAAGCTTCTGTCATTCTTTGAGGACCTCCTTTGCAAACTTTTTGTACTAATTAGGTTCAAATCTTTGAAGAAGTTCTTCATGCTTTTGAAACCCATGTCCCACAACATTTTATCAAAGGAAACCTTCAAATCTTCATCATCTTCGTTATCATGGTCATCGTCGTCATCACTGCATGCACCTGCATTGTTTGCACCACCGGATTTGTTGGCTGCAAACAATGCAGAATTGTTGAATTTGAAATGAAGTGGCATTCCTTTGTTTGTTTTGGGACATGGGACCCCTGAGGCTTTGATTGCCTCCAGGACTGGTGGGGCCTGACCATCTGCAAATGTCACCAAAACCCTGATGTTCTCTGCTATGTGGTTGGCAAAGATTGAGAGCACAGAATCAAACCCATATTTCTGCCTTGGTGTTATCCGTGCAAGAAAGGCCGGAACCACCAAACAAACAGCAACAATGTCATAGACACATTTGGCTGTGAAAAGTTTGATCAGCTGCTCTGAGATCAGCCTGTCTCTATGTATTCCTCGGTGGTCATCAAAACCTGGTGTGTCAACGATTGTTAGTGAATAGTCAATCTGAAATCCCTCTTGATGGTTAATTTTGTATGCAGTGACTTCAGATGTCTGACTCTCAGCTTGAAACAGCTTTGTTTCACCCTCATCGACTAACACAAACCGAAATGAATCCTCTCATTTGACACCTAGGATGTAGTTGATCATCCCATTGATGAGGGTGGTCTTTCCTGCCCCAATTGCTCCAAGAACCAATATGGTGCGATTAGGTTTTGCTGAGTCTTTAGACTCTTTACCACTAAACACTAAAACGCTCAATTTCCCTTTCATGGGAACATTGTAAATAATGGGGGCTCCTTTATGATCGACTACTTTTTCTCTCATTTGTTTCATGTATTCTTTGATGGACACAAGCACATTCATTTTACACTGTTTTGTGCCACGTAGTCAATTACAATTTAGATCACAAAGATATGTTTTTCTTGGTGACAAATTATTGTCAAGTCTTGCCGTCAATACTGCAAGATAATGTTGCTGTTGAGTCTTCTGTGTGTACCTCCCTGGAGTTCTCTCTGGTCCAGTCTACAACACACAAAACATCTATTCAATCTCAATCAGTCTGTCAAACAATCAATTTGTCTCTGACTTCAACAACATCATCAACAACATTTCCCAGTCAGCATCCATCGGCATATCATTATTATTATTATTATTAATTTATTTTCATTTTCATTTCGAGTGTGATTAGCCTCTTGGGGCAATGGATTAAATGTGGCTGTAGCGCTAAAGCAGAACTTCCAGTTTAGCCAAACTGGAGGCTGTCAAAAGGCTGTCAAAATAACCAATTTAAACCGATGTTTCACAGCAGAATATCATTTTACCACCCTGTGAATGACCTTGAATTTGCAAAATAACATAGGGGAATTCATTGTCACAAATACACGTGGACGAGTCCCAAGCTACGCAGACACACTGTGGCACGACAGCGGGGCTAACAACACTGCAGAGCTTAGGAAGGAGTGGAGGACAGCAATCCAGGTGAACCGAGTTTGTGTTGGCTAGTCCGCACTCTCACATCGCATCATAAATTACTTTAGGCATATTTGACTTATCATAATTAATCAGAGCTAAACTATAATTAATCTAATGAAAATGTTGAATGTTATAATTATATTATGCTATATTTCCTCGTAACGCTAGAGGGTACTCTCGCGGCGTTGGAAATGATGCCTGCGGCACTTGACCATATTTGACAAGATGGGATGCAAATGTGTTTTTCAGTGGAGTGAATAACAATGCAGTGCATAAGTGGATAATTGCATAAGCATAACAATGCTTCCGTAAGTATTGTGTATTTTTGTACAGTTTTTAATGCCTCCCTGCCCATGCCCACATTCGCTGTACATATCTAACACTGGACCAACAGTTATGTTGTGCATGGCCCATTTTATAAATAAAAAAATCACATAAAATAAAATAAAATCACATGCAACGTTATGGCGAATTCATGCAATCTGAGATATCTAAGCATTGTTATGATCATCTGTCTCAAATCATTATTAATGCAGCATGTAGCACTAGTATAGTTGCATGACCTGCTCGCTAGAAGGCCAGGCCTTTTAGTCAAGGATAGTGCAGCTGCTTGGTGTGTGGGAACCCCAAGTTCAACTCCTAGGATGCCTCTAATATGCATTCCCCTCGGGCATTACATTAGTAATGGCTACTGGTAATTAGCATTCTCGCTATAGCATTGAGACCATACGATTGACAATTACAGTGACATGACCACATAGTGTGATCAGGGGAGCATCCTATTCCTGCCCACTTCAGTGGATAAATGATCAAATGTGGTGACATTCGTCAAATGTTCTCACTTAGTTTGTTTACACTATAGAGGACAGCGTGTTACTGAATGACATCATACCAGTGGAGTCAATCGTTGTAACTGCAAAGGCAGATCAGGACATCAACAGTGAGGTCTTCAAATATCCTAAAAAACAATGGGCACACAACACATCATTGCTGTCGGGTGGAAACCTCATATGTCCAAAACTGTTACGATTGTAGAAGTGACAAATAATATAAGAAAGAGGCAACAATTTAGAAAATAGCAGATCTACAAGCTCACAAGCTTGTAAGCTATTTTCACAATATGTACTGTATCTGTGGAAGTGAGTCAAACAAAATGTAATGCCTCAACTCCTACATTCCAAGTGCTTGTCAGGGTGGGGGGTCCGCAGTTCAAATATGATTATTTTGGGGGGTCGCCGCCTGAAAAGGTTGAGAACCACTGCTCTATACAGCCTGTGTGTCTCTTGTTTGCTCATATCATTATCTAACATACAAGTCAACTTGAATTCTAGGAGCCCCATACTCTGTGATATATTGTTGCAATAAACAATTGTTCTTTAGACCATAATACAATGTGCCATCTAATGAATTATCAGCACTATTATCTCTCAGTGCTTATCAAACCTGGGTAATATGAATATTTGATTTTCAGCATGATAGTCCAGGATATCTTTGTTTAAATCATATAAAGTAGTGCTCACGATTTTAGCACATCTCACAAACAACTAACACAGATTACACCAAACTGATGCTTAAGTTATCAATACATTCAGAGTGAATTTGCTACTGTTATGACTCTAATTTGGATGGCAGTATTGTCAAAGTATTTTCTCACCAAAGAGATTCTAACAAGTATTTAGTGACCGTGTTCTCTGTTTGCTCCGTAACAGAAGGAGAGATGCATAGGCTGTTCTCTACACTGTCTTTATAAAGCCAGGCTGCTTTTCTGATCAGACCTCATGGTCACATGTACTGTGTGTGTGTGTGTGTGTGTGTGTGTGTGTGTGTGTGTGTGTGTGTGTGTGTGTGTGTGTGTGTGTGTGTGTGTGTGTGTGTGAGTGTGTGTGTGTGTGTGTGTGTGTGTGTGTGTGTGTGTGTGTGTGTGTGTGTGTGTGTGTGTGTGTGTGTGTGTGTGTGTGTGTGTGTGTGTGTGTGTGTGTGTGTGTAAATAGAGTGAGATATGATAGGACGAAATTTTGACTGGCAGTATTTGTTGGACAAACCACTGAACAGAACTTCATTTAATTTATAGGGGGTAATTATACTTCGTTCCACCATAAGCCATGGGATATTCTCTTCTTGGGAAAACCATCTCTCAAGTGAGCGAATGGCAAAAGATATGTGATATAACTCAAAGTTTGGTAATTCAAATCCACCTTTTTGTTTACTCTGGTAAAGAATTGTGTTTTTTAACCTTGGTCGTTCCCCCTTCCAAAAAAAATGTGTAACAAGGCCTTGTATCTGACTCCAATAACGGGGAGGAGTAGGTAATGGGAGCATATACTGGAAATAAAATTAACCCTTGGTAATATGTTCATATTTGTGATGGATATTCGACTGCTTAATGACAATTTTTGGTTGAACCATCTGTCTAGGTCGTTGCAAATAGAGTGACGTAATGTTTTGTAATTGGCAGTGGCAATTCTGTCAATAGATGAAAAAATATTTATTCCTAAGTATTTAAATGTAGAGACCTGAGGTATTTCTGTTTGCAGTCCTGGACACCACAGAACACCACATTCTGAAGACTGCTTGGTTATCTACGCATGATTTCTAGGTGTAACAAAATACATAATTTTCCTCGCTGCTTGCTGTGAAGTTCGCTGTGACCTAGGCAAATAACTCATCTGTTTCTTGCATGCGTACGATCAATCTCCTGTGGGAGCCATCTTCTTCTCTCCCTCCGTCGCCACCTTTCAAGACATGAACCCATGTTGGTTCATCATTTAGAATATTTACTCTAAGTACGTAAACAGAGTTAGAGTAAACCAAGTATCTGTACTCTAACTCCTTCTTATGCTGTTTCATCGTGACTCACCATATTCTGTTAACACAGAATCCCTCACTATGGCCTCTAAGCTTAGAGGCCTCTCTTTTCTTACTGCATAGGCCTTTTCCGCCACTACACTACTGACACTGTATGGACTGTAGTCCTGTATGTTACATTAGATGGACATACAGTAACTCAGAAGGCATATTGTTTCAAATGCATGTTGTATACAGCCCCTTGAGAACTAATGTTTCCGTTAATTAGATAAATAATAAACCCTGACTTATTTTTGAAATAATAAGTATAGTTTTTGAAATATTTAAGCTTTAAATGTAAAGTCTATGGCATTTTATCATGTTACTTCAACGTGCTTTAACTTACACACTCCATTTAAACTTAAAAATGCTTTGCTATCTTAGACTTGAATCGATGTGATAACATGTTTGATAACTTTTATACTTTTGGAGCTATCCCTCTTCAAACCTGTGGTATTTTCAGGCCAGTGAATCCATTACTGTAACACTCCGCTCAACTTTTTGCTCATCAATATGCATGGTTGTCAGTATAGAAAGTATCAAAGTACATCTAAATTGCGTTAATGCATAAATTGCACATCACATAAACATTTCAAATGTATAATAAAAATTAAGTTAAATATTTAAAAAAGTATGACACATTTTTGGGAAAAAACAGTGGACGTTCTTCATTGGTTTACTGGCAGCATGCACACAAAGTATTGTGCTGATCGGTCCAGTGATTAGCTCCAGACAGACAGACAGACAGACAGACAGACAGACAGACAGACAGACAGACAGACAGACAGACAGACAGACAGACAGACAGACAGACAGACAGACAGACAGACAGACAGATCCCTCTTACAGAGCCACGCTGTATAAATCATACTTTTGTCTTTTCTCAATCAAATCTTGACACCTGCAGTGCCGATGTGTTTCCTGTGTGATGTTTAAATGCAGTCTTAAGTATTGTGTCATAAGTATGTGTGTTCATATTTGTACTATATAAATAAAACAAACAAAACAAAACATCACCATTATTGGACTTTTTCTGTAGAAGCACCATTGAAATTGTTTAATTAGCCTACTGATATCCTGAATAGTGTATTTTTTCCCATAATGTAAAATAAATAAATAAAATTAAGACCAACACCCCTGGTGAGATCTACGTTGGTAATGCCCACGTCTTCCAGTAGATGTCAGTATTGTGCAGTACTAACAGAAGGCAGAAAGGCCTCAGACTTTTTGTTCTCCATGGACTGAAACAGTGGCGATGACTCCATTATTACATGACAGTATCACACATGCTAATTAATAAATAATCAAAAATAAGCTAATTATTTTTTTGTTTTGTTTTCCCGTATGAAACTGTAGTAGTTTTAGTGTCCTTAGAAGCTTCTTCAATGAGCTATAGTTGTGACAAGGACTTGTATTTAACAGTTGAGAAGAATATTAGTGCCTGCAGCTGTCACTCTTTTTAATGACATGATTGATTAGTAATTTTTTCAAAAACCCACACTCGCTCAAGTGTGCTCCTTCTTCATGCATGAGACTGTTTAAAGCAGAAGTGTTTTAATTAGTAAGGTTTGAGTGAAACTGTGGTGTTTTGTATGTAGGCCTACTGAGGATACGACTGGCTCTCGTTCAAGTGTGCTCCTTCTTCATGCATGAGACTGTTTAAAGCAGAAGTGTTTTAAATAGTAGGTTTGAGTGAAACTGTGGTGTTTTGTATGTAGGCCTACTGAGGATACGACTGGATACAAAACACTTATAGCCTCCTCCTGAGATAATTGTGTGGAAGTTTATAAATAGACGGTTTAGCTGTTGTTAATCTTGGCCCCCTATTTTCTTCAGTATTTTCTTCATTTTTGGATTCTTCATTCAACGTGAAGGAATGCAACAAAAACACATTAGGCTATCCATGAATGAAATGCTTTGTGGGGTGAGAAATTGATAGAAAAAAAGTAATTCTGGGGTGAAATATCCCTTGAAGACTAATGTAGTGGCAGAAAAACCTATGCAGGAGAGTAAAAAAGGCCTCTGGATTAGAGGCATATGGGCCTCTGTGTGCAGAAAATGATGATTCATGATGAAAACTCAAAGCATAAAAATGAGTTAGAGTACAGATACTTTGTTTACTCTTACTCTGCTTACTTACTTAAAGTAAATGTTCTAAGCATGATTAACAAACAATGCTTTCACGTCTGGGAAAGTGACCACGAAGGGAGAGAAGATGGCTCCCACAGGAGATTGATCGGACACAGAGGCAGATCATGAATTGTACACTAAGTGAACTTATGGGGAAACTGATGTATTTTGTTATACCTAAAAATCACGTACAGATAACCATCTAGCCTAGTTACTTACAAGATGATTAATATTGCCTAATATTAAGAAATAGACTAGAAGAGGAGGAGGTGAGACCTATTGCCTAAATTGCCTTCTGACAGAAGTAAATAAATAGCACGACTAATGTGTGTGCGTGTGTGTAAATGAAATAATTGAACGTAGGAATGGAATGGGGATGATCTTGAAAATTGCTTGGTTATGCTATGCTATTTGTAACCTGCCGGCAAGAAGTAAAGCCTGAGATTGAAGATCCATGCACGACCGACATGGTTTCATATCATTTCTACCGATGAAAAGAGTCCTGTAAACAGTGGAAGTTAGATAAAGAACCATTAAAGGTGCCTCAAAGAACCATAAAAAATTGTTCTTTGAGGAACCGTTTCTGGGTACTCAAAGCACCTTATCAAAAAAAGGTTCTCTGAAGAACCTTTTTAAAAATGGTTCTTGGTGGATCCAATTGGTTTGATAAAGAACCACTTTATAATGGTTCTTCAGCTAAAAATTGTTATTTGGGTAGTAAATGTTTCATTACGCTTTAAACTTTAAAATATTTGGTGAAAGGATGAACACGAGATTAAAGATTATAGTTATTACTCATTTTAATTATTTAATTTAACAATATGCATCCTAAGAGAGATTCATCGTAATTGTCACTGAGTTTCCAACTAATGCAGTTGTCATAAAATTGTCTGTCCCGCAGAGCGCCCACACTGTAAGATTAGCCCTCCAAATGAGCTTGCGTTTGTGCAAGCTTAAACTTAGATCAAAGGGGGAAGTACAATGTTAGATGTGAACAACAATGTTGCAGTCCATCTTGGTGTGGAACTGGAAATGACATCTCTCGCCTAAGGCATGTCACATCTCAAATTAGTTCTCTCGGTTTCAGTTTCTTGATGGGAAAAAAATCCTCTTCTGATTAAATGGTTGTTTTTTTATTGTGGTTTAAAACCTCCTTCCTGAGACTGCTGTGGTTCATTTTGTCCATGTTTGCAATTTCAGCAAAGCAAGTAGATTGACAAAGGCCTAGCACTCCATTATATGAAATATTACCCCTACCCCACAGCCCAATTATGATGGAAACAGGACAGTGAAAACCTGTTTGGTTTGGTTTTATCACGTTTTGTCATGCTCATTTGCTCCTGTGTTGTAGATTTTTGAGATACTGTTGAAATGTGAATACATTGTTCTACTATTATAACAAAACAGAACCAAATGCCTTTTGTGTTGACTGAAACAACTTCTACATCACTGTAAAACCTTTGAAGTCAATTCTTTGACATTTTAATAACTGCCTCACACACTGGCACCTGCATTTTGAGTTGACCACGAATGAAAGACCCTTCATATGAAATCACTGGTTCCCAGCCTTTTATCCTTGGAGCCCCCTTTCGTACATCTGAGAAAAGCTGAGAGCCCCCCCCCATCACAGTGCACCCTAGCTTTAGGGTGTTATCAGACTAATCTACCAATTGAAAACCATGATCGTGATGGGTTTGCATTTAGCAAAGTTGTGGTTTAGTGTGAGTTAACTTATTTGAACACAGACGTACTTTCAAGGTGGGAATCGCAAAGTTCTCCGCACATCACATAAAATGGCTGGCACATCCACTTGAAGATCTGCTCATTTCGGCAGAGATTTGGTATAGAGGGAATGGGGGGGGGGGGGCAAGTGTAGACCCTTGAGGGATCCTGGTCAATGAAGTACATAGGGTTTAAATGGTTAAGCTAATATGCTAGGGTTCTTTAATGTGGCTCTCAAAGTTTAGGCTGGGATCAAATAATGACAAATAATAACACTTTTATTATTGATGTGTGCTGTGGTTGTAGTCCACCTCATCCTCTTCCTCTCAGCATGACACCATATGCTCTTGATTCTTGATAAACATCCTCCACCATCTCTATTTTTACACAATGCTTCGCTGGTATCACGGTCTATTTGGGGGGCGGCTTTAATGTATGTTCACTTTGACTAAGCCCTAACTCATTCGCCCCCACTGGCCCACATCTACACACACGTACACACACACACACACACACACACACACACACACACACACG
The DNA here is from genome assembly GCF_963280865.1 of Gymnoscopelus braueri. Taxonomy (NCBI): domain Eukaryota; kingdom Metazoa; phylum Chordata; class Actinopteri; order Myctophiformes; family Myctophidae; genus Gymnoscopelus; species Gymnoscopelus braueri. Next base: position 41,451,661 of record NC_137615.1, on the reverse strand, counting down.
CACACACGCACACACGCACACACGCACGCACGCACGCACGCACGCACGCACGCACGCACCCCCCACACACACACACACACACACACACACACACACACACACACACACACACACACACACACACACACACACACACACACACACACACACACACACACACAGTCACAGTCACACACACACAGTCACAGTCACACACACACACACACACACACACACACACACACACACACACACACACACACACACACACACACACACACACACACACACACACACACGCACACGCGCGCACACACACACATGCACATGCACGTATGCACACACGTATGCACGCATGCATACACTGTTCAAAGTTTCCATTTCCTTGTACTACTAGTCTGTGGTGTCTCTCTCTCTCTCTCTCTGTCTCTCTCTCTCTCTCTCTCTCTCACACACACACACACACACACACACACACACACACACACACACACACACACACACACACACACACACACACACACACACACACACACACACACACACACACAAACACTTTTCAAAGTTTCCTTTTCCTTCTACTGCTGTGGTCTCACACACACACACACACACACACACACACACACACACACACACACACACACACACACACACACACACACACACACACACACACACACACACACACACACACACACACACACACACACACACACACACACCATATCCTCTCATTCACAGAGCATCCATTGATTCTTACGTTTGTTTGATTTCTTTTGTGTTCTTCCCGTTCCCTTCATCTTATCTGGGTCAACCAGTGAGTGAAAAAAATTAAGAAAAGTCCCAAGATATACATCTATCTATGTGTTGTCCAGTGTGGATGAAAGGATGCTTGATGCAGCTCATGTGTGTGATGTATGACTGGGCTGAATTCATTGGAGTCAGGGGTCACAGGGTCAAACACAGTGGCTAGCCCAGTGACATCATCTGTTGGCTTCAGCTTGGTCGTCTGAGGTCATTTGTAGGATGTGCTATTCATTTTTGACAGTGATGGAAGAAGTACTCCGTTCTACTTTTACTTAGGTAAAAGTAAAAAATACCACAATGTAGAAATACTCTGTATTCCAAGTGTTACTTGAGTAAAAGTACAAAGGTATTGGCATCAATATATACTTAGACAACCAAAGTAAAAGTACTCAAATTTTCAAAATTTGTCCGGTCCTTTTAAAGAAATAGCAGGTCAGCGGCAGCGGTTCCGGTAGGAGACACAAAGAGTCTCCTTTGTGTCTCCTACCGGAACTGCTGCCTACCGGTCCGCTGGTCATCAAATTATTGGCTTAGGAATGTGACAAAAACAAAAAAATATCCATGAATTAAATTCTCCATGGGGTGACTAATCGATAGAAATTTTAATTTAAAAAAATAATTGGGTGAACTATCCCTTTAAACGTTTTGTAACCAGGTGCTAGACTGGGGTGGGGAGCGTGTTCTCTGTCTCTGCATTAACGACTCCTACAGGTTGGTTGATGATGTGGCTGTTCAGCAGGGAGCGGAATTGGGAAGAATAGTATGTTCCTCTGCATAGTAAACCCTCCCCGTGAAACGCCTCACTGATGGGAAACTGGGAATTTGCATAACGACTCAAGTGGGAGAAAATTAAAAAAGGCTCTCTCCCCTCTCTCTCCAATCTCTCAGTCTTCCCTTTTACCCCTTCCTCTTTCTTTCTGCAACCTCTATACTTAACTAGTGCAGTATCCGTTAACTTGAAGGCCATGTCTATGACATCAGTCATGAATCATGAGTCATGAGTCTCCAACATATTGATCGATTGATTCAATACTTTATTAACACGTTTGTTAACAGTACAGGTAGTACAGTCGAAGGTTATGCTAAAAGATAACACAAAAATGCCCGGGGGGCTGTTTCCATTGTGGTCCATTGTACTCAATCCATCAGTAAGTACGTAGGATCTCCATATTAGACTATATAAAGGGACTCAGGCAGACAGCGTTTCCTGGGTTTATAGATAGATGATAGAAAATAGATGTCTATCTCTAGTTGGCTCAGGGTGGTTAGCCACATGTGGCACATTTACCATAGCCCTGTAGAGGCATCCTTTATAAACCTCCACTGAGCGTGACACTGACGTAGGCTGTCTGATAAATTCCCCCAACTCTGGTATTGACATAATGCACATATCCTGTCTAGTCACTGTTAAACATGATGAGATCCCTTTTAAGGACTACAGGAAGTACAATTGTGTGTAGGTGTTTGATGTTTGATCATCAAAGTTGCAAAGTCTGGCTAAAGTAGTTGTGAAACCGAGAAAACGACATCTCTATCCTACAGCATGTAACATCTTAAATTAGGCTCAGTTTATTGAGAAAACAATCCTCTTCTGCGCAGAAGAGGATTGTTTTCTCAATAAACTGAGCTGACCATCCATCCATCCATCCATCCATCCATCCATCCACCATCCATCCATCCATCCATCCATCCATCCATCCATCCATCCATCCATCCATCCACCATCCATCCATCCATCCATCCACCATCCATCCATCCATCCATCCATCCATCCATCCATCCATCCATCCATCCATCCACCCATCCATCCATACGGCCGTCCGCCCGTCCATCCAAGCGTCCGTCCCTCTATCCATACATAAATCCATCCATCCATCCATCCATTTTCTACAACTTTTTACATTTGTGGCGCCCCCTAAGGTCAAACATGAAAGCACTTTTAGAGGTGCGTTCTATCGAGGCCCCGCTATTTAGGGTTGATTATGTAAAAAAGGCAAACAGTATGGAATATCAAAAAGTTATTTGACGCTCATTTGTCACATCACTCCTTAGATCATGTGTAACTAATTTGTTGAAGATTGGTAAAATGAAATAAGTTAAAGTGTGAAATCACAATACACTTTGCATGTAGAGCGGAGACCCGACATTGTCCCACCCTGAGCAAGCAATTTGGCGACAGCGGCAACAAAAAACTCCCCCTTAACTGGAAGAAACGTCAGGCAGACCCAGCCTCTAGGGGGGGGGGGGGGGGGGGTTTCATGCAGATCTCGGACTTCATGTGCCTCATCATGACCCTCTTGTAGGTGGGCAGGTTTTGAACTGCCCACTGCCGACCTCTGACTCTGAGACACAGAACGATTGAACTGAATTTATACCATCTTATTATGAGCATTAGTGAGAACCAATTTTATGAAGATAAGGTTGCAAATGGGTGAAGTGCTCCTCATATTTAAGAAATGTATAGTACACGTAAAAACAAATTAGTAGGGTTCTACGTTACCTAGTGGCAGTGTGCACAAGATATTTGGCGCTCATCCGTCCTGTGGTTTATGAGATTAGCCCCGGACAGACAAACAAACATGCAGACCCTCTTCTATTCAATTTGAAATCACATGGGGTAGGACATGCAATAGCAATAAAAAAAAAAGTTCTGCTTTGGTCATACACAACAAACAAAGGTGCTACAGAAACAAAGCGGGAAGATTACAGCACATCCTGTACTGATATTTTAATACGGTTTATTCTGTAATGCTTTTATTACTATACACCCCTTACTACTGGATACTGCTCAGTACTTCTGATCAGAAGGAGAGTGGAGATGCTTCTGGTGTCTCGTCAGATTAGCTAACACATTGAAACTCTTGCCACACTGTTTACAGTGGAAAGGTTTTTCTCCTGTGTGGATACGCTGGTGTGTGTTCAGGTGACCTAACTGGCTGAAGGTCTTGTCACAGTGTTTACAATGGAAAGGTTTTTCTCCAGTGTGGTGACGCTGGTGTGACTTCAGGTGACCTAACTGACTGAAGGACTTGACACACTGTTTGCAGTGGAAAGGCTTTTCTCCAGTGTGGCGACGCTGGTGTGTCTTTAGGTTACTTAACACCCTGAAAGACTTGTCACACCGCGTACAATGGAAAGGTTTCTCCCCTGTGTGTAGTCGCTGGTGTGTCTTCAAGTTACTTACCACGCTGAAGCGTTTGTCGCACTGATTACAATGGAAAGGGTTTTTCTCCGTTATGGAGACGCTGGTGTGTCTTCAGGGTGCTTAAGACGCTGAAACTCTTGCCACATTGTTTACAGTGGAAAGGTTTTTCCCCATTGTGGAGACGCTGGTGTGTCCTCAGATTACCTAACTGACTGAAGCTCTTGACACACTGTCCACAGTGGAATGTTTTTTCTTTAGCGTGGACATGCTGGTGCGTCTCCAGATGAAGCACAACACTGAAACTCTTGACACATTGTTTAAAGTGTGACTTCAGAATATCTAACCGACTGAAACCCTTGTCACACCGTTTGCAGCGGAATGGCTTTTCTCCGGTGTGAAGACGCTGGTGTCTCTTCAGGTTGACCAACACGCTGAATCTCATATCGCAATGTTGACATTGGTACGGTTTTTCACCAGTGTGGATGCGCCGGTGTGTGATCAGGTGACCCGACTGACTGAAGGTCTTATCACACAGTTGACAGTGGAACGGTTTTTCACCTGTGTGAATACGCTGGTGTGTCTTCAGACTGCTTAACTGACAGAAACCCTTGCCGCAGTGTTCGCAGCCGAAAGGTTTTTCTCCATTATGGACACGCTGGTGTGTCTTCAAATTAACTAACACACTGAAGCTCTTGTCACAATCTGTGCAGTGGAATGGTCTTTCCCCAGTGTGGACACGCTGGTGTGTCTTCAAGTTAACCAACACGCTGAACCTCTTGTCACACCGTTTACAGTGGAAAGGTTTTTCGCCAGTGTGGAGAAGCTGGTGCGTCTTCACACTACCTAACTGACTGAAACTCTTGTCACACAGCTTACAATGGAAAGGTTTTTCTCCGGTGTGGACTCGCTGGTGCGTCTTCAAGTTGACCAACACACTGAACCTCTTGTGACACTGTTTACAGTGGAAAGGTTTTTCTCCATCATGCAGAAGCTGGTGTGTCTTCAGAATATCCATCCTGCTGAAACTCTTGCAACACTGTTTGCAGTGGAAAGGTTTTTCTCCAGTGTGGATATACTGGTGTGTCTTCAGGTGATCGAGGCGACTGAAACTCTTCTCACACTTTTTACAGATGTGGGGTTTCTTTCCTGTGTAAGTCAGCTGGTGTATGTTTACTTCTCCTTCTCTTGGCTGATTCAAAGTCTTGATACACTGTTGATGAATGGAGGATTTTGGTTTGTCTGTGTCTCCTTGTTTCTGAGTGGTGACAGTGCTGGTGATCTGCTGACGGGCTGCTGAGGGGATCGTTCCATTTCTCGTCATTTTATTTCGTCTGTAGAGGTTTTCCTCTTTCTCTTCTGTGTCTATTATCTTGTATCTCTTTCTTTATTAAAGTTAGCCTTCTACTGCTTCTCTTGGAACTCTCTCTTACAACTCTCTCTCGCACTCTCTCGCAATCTCTCACTCGGTGGGTGTGTAAAGGAAATTTCACTCCTTATATAGGCTAACCAGAGCTCAGGTGTGATGTAATTCACAACACAAACCGCTGCCATGCATGCCTAACAGGCAACGTTGTATTTCATCCATGAATGTCCTGAATTTGTATGCTTAGTTGTTGGTGTTCTCAAGATATATAAACGTACACATACACATAGACATTCACTGAGATTTGTGGAATTTTGAGATAGATGTAAAAGAGAACAGCAGAGACATCCTCCAGGTTGGCACAGAACCACTTGCAGTGATGTACCATTGTTGAGCTTACCGTTAGCATTAGAATTGTTTTAGCTGGAAAGCGGCATAAAAATCGCACAAATCCAAAAATGTCTGCAGATGAGAACGCCAACCATCCAACCAACTTCAAACTTGCCATGTGTAATTGCTGAGGATGAAAAGGAGTGCAGTGTTGATCATGAAGTCGGTCAGATCAGCGGTTATAGAACCAGCCTGCGACAATGTTGTAGTCAATGTTGTCATCAGACGTAGCTTGAGGTGTCTGTCCGTGCCCAGATATGCCCAAATATGGAGCTGACTAGGATTATATTGATGACATCACCAAAAGGCACCAGTTCCACACGGCTCCAGATTGGCTTCAAAGTACTCTGATAAAGGGGTACATGGCTCTTGTTTAATTACTGTACAACAACATTGTTCTTGAGAAGTTGTTTTGTTCTCATGGTGAAGATTATAAAGATTGCTAGGTTTGTTGTTTCTACATAGTGCCTTCTGACGCAAACCCAGGCAGAGAGGGAGTGTTGAATCCACATTTCCAATATTCATCCCACATAATGTGTTAACGTGGAACTTCCTATTGGGACACTCCGACATATACCAACACCACATCACACGACTATGTTTTACAATGTGTCAGAGAGAGAGAGAGAGAGAGCAGAGAGAGAGAGAGAGAGAGAGAGAGAGAGAGAGAGAGAGAGAGAGAGAGAGAGAGAGAGAGAGAGAGAGAGAGAACCTCTGAGCCACCTCAGTCACCTTGTTGGACTATCGGCAGCTGAACATCATAACTTGTACACGCTCGACCACACTGCTCCTGCTGGTTCCACTCGCTGGACCTCCAAAGCGGGTAGTTACAAGTGGACTTCGCCCGCAACACCTGCAGTCCCAAGATTGCAATTCCGTGCATGCCCTTTGGCCGCTGTGTGCACCTTGACAACATAGCCCACGCAGAGGACTTCCCTCCGTCATTCATTACCTGAATGACAGAACCATAGCCAGCCTCCAGGGGGTGTCGCAAGCCATTCACCAGGCAGGTCTCTGTCTGGGAAATGCCACCTTCTGCAGTGAAAGACAATGTTTCTGGGTCACGTGGTAATCGGTGAAGGAGTCGCCACTGACCCAACCAAGTTTGCCATTGTTAAAAACTGTCTGACAGACTGACACAATGAAACATCGGAGAGCTACGGAGTTTCCTGGGCCTGGTGTATTACCAGCGTTTTGTGCAACTCTTTTACCAGCCCCCACCACCACCTAGCACACAAAGGGTAGATGTTCTGGTGGGACACGGCATGCCACATCACATTCCAGCAGCTGCAGGAAGCGTTCACCGAGGCTTCCATTCTGGTGTATCTTGACCCAGGCCGACACCAGTGACAGGGGTCTGGGTGCAATGCTGTCACAGAAGGGAGAGAAGAGAGAGCATACAGCTGCTCTCTCACCCAGCTCTAGAGGAATTACTGCATCACCTGACAGGAACTGTTGGCGGTGGTTTGGGCACTGAGACACTTTCGCCCGTACCTGAATGAGAAGCAGTTCCTGCCCTGGACCAATGCTGACCTGGTTCCTCCACTTTAAAGAGCTATACGCTAGACCGCGGTGAAGTTGGTTTCAGGTTGGATATTCACCCAGTTGGATATTCGAAAATCTTAGGGACCGTCAATAAATTACAGATTGCAATTTTAAAAAAATGCTATATCTCCTAGACAAAACCACCTGGACACACCAAAACACATCACAATGTTCATTGACCATGCATACACTATGCACACCCTTTATTTTGAAAAATTTCCTAAGAATATATATTTTTATGATTTTCCGAAATCTAAGAAATGTAATAACTTTTTGGTCGCATGACCTTTTCAACAAAATCATTGTTCAAATTATTTGTCAGTAATTCCCACATCATGCACACCCTTTATTTTGAAAGTTGTCCTCAAAATGTATTTTTTATGAATTTCTGAAATCTAAGAAATTGAATAACTTTTTGGTCACATGACCTTTTCAATAAAATCATTGTTCATATTGTTTGTCAGTCATGCCTACATGATGCACACCCTTTATTTTAACATTTTTCCAAAAAAAATATTTTTTATGATTTTCTGAAATCTAAGAAATTGAATAACTGTTTGGTCGCATTACCTTTTCAACAAAACCATTGTTCAAATTATTTGTCAGTAATTCCTACATCATGCACACCCTTTATTTAGAAAATTTCCCTAAAAAAAGATTTTTTATGAATTTCTGAAATCTATGAAATTGAATAACTTTTTGGTCACATGACCTTTTCAACAAAATCATTGTTCATATTGTCTGTCAGTCATGCCTACATGATGCACACCCTTTATTTTGAAAAGTTTCCTCAAAATGTATTTTTTTATTAATTTCTGAAATCTAAGAAATTGAATAACTTTTCGGTCGCATGACCTTTTCAACAAAATCATTGTTCATAAGGGCTGGGTTTCCCAAACGCATATGGTGTAAGACTTGTAGTGCTGCACATGCTCAGATGCTCCTCTAGGCCGCACACAGAAGCCTGTGAACATAGACATTTCGTACATAGATGTGCCACGCACAAATTTAATTTAATAATATTTGGACTGCTGGACAGCTGACAGTAGGCTCTCGTTACTCTTAAAATGTATATATATGTGTATGTATATATATGTATATATATATATATATATATATATATATATATATATATATATATATATATATATATATATATATATATATATATACACCTCTACCCTAATGGACAGGGGGTACACACTACACTACACTACAGTAGAGAAGAGAGCAGAACAGAGGAGTGCAGTACAGCAGTACAGTACAGCAGTACAGTACAGTACAGTACAGAAGAGAAGAGAGCAGAACAGAGGAGTACAGTACAGTACAGTACAGTACAGTACAGTACAGTACAGTACAGTACAGTACAGTACAGTACAGTACAGAAGAGAAGAGAAGAGAGCAGAACAGAACAGAGGAGTACAGTACAGTGCAGTACAGTGCAGTACAGTGGAGTACAGTACAGTGGAGTACAGCACAGTACAGTCAGTGGAGTACAGCACAGTACAGTGGAGCACAGTACAGTAAAGTACAGTACAGCACAGTGCAGAGGACTACAGTACAGTACAGAGGAGTACAGTATACTATTCCCGCTAGGTTGCCACATTTACGACATTCAAGCAACTTGGTATATATTGCCACTTGCCATGCTTGCTTTTAGACGGAAATAAAAACAAGCAAAACAAACAATAGGGCCACTCAGCCAGGTTGCCAAGTTTGCACTTTCCAAGCAACTGGATATATGAAAAATATGGGTTGCCATGTTTGCTTTTCCAAGTAAATCGAGTATCGCCTTCCCGCTATTGCCTTCTTCCCATTTACGACGCGTGACGCTAGGATGAGCGGGCAGAAGGCCCGCGAAATTCTAGTATATATATATATATATATATATATATATATATATATATATATATATATATATATATATATATATATATACATATGTGTGTGTGTGTGTGTGTGTGTGTGTGTGTGTGTGTGTGTGTGTGTGTGTGTGTGTGTGTGTGTGTGTGTGTGTTTGTGTGTGTGTGTATATATATACATAAATATATTTCTTTTTAAGAGTAAAGAGAGCCTACTGTCGGTCCAAATATTATTAAATTAAATTTCAGAATGGTAGACCTGTGGCCTGAGGCCTACCATTGCGTGGCACATCTATGCACGGAATGTCTATGTTCACAGGCTTCTGTGTGCGGCCTAGAGGAGCATCTGAGCATGTGCAGCACTACAAGTCTTACACCATATGCGTTTGGGAAAACCAGCCATTGTCTGTCAGTCATGCCTACATGATGCACACCCTTTATTTTGAAAAGTTTCCTCAAAATGTATTTTTTATGAATTTCTGAAATCTAAGACATTGAATAACTTTTGGGTCACATGACCTTTTCAACAAAATCATTGTTCATAGTGTCTGTCAGTCATGCCTACATGATGCACACCCTTTATTCTGACATTTTTCCTCAAAATGTATTTTTTATTAATTTCTGAAATCTAAGAAATTTAATAACTTTTTGGTCACATGACCTTTTCAACAAAATCATTGTTCATAGTGTCTGTCAGTCATGCCTACATGATGCAGACCCTTTATTTTGAAAAGTTTCCTCAAAATGTATTTTTTATTAATTTCTGAAATCTAAGAAATTGATTAACTTTTGGGTCACATGACCTTTTCAACAAAATCATTGTTCATAGTGTCTGTCAGTCATGCCTACATGATGCACACCCTTTATTTTTGACATTTCTCCTCAAAATGTATTTTTTATTAATTTTTGAAATCTAAGAAATTGAATAACTTTTGGGTCACATGACCTTTCCAACAAAATCATTGTTCATAGTGTCTGTCAGTCATGCCTACATGATGCACACCCTTTATTTTGACATTTTTCCTCAAAATGTATTTTTTATTAATTTCTGAAATCTAAGAAATTGAATAACTTTTGGGTCACATGACCTTTTCAACAAAATCATTGTTCATAGTGTCTGTCAGTCATGCCTACATGATGCACACCCTTTATTTTGACATTTTTCCTCAAAATGTATTTTTTATTAATTTCTGAAATCTAAAATTGAATAACTTTTGGGTCACATGACCTTTTCAACAAAATCATTGTTCATAGTCTCTGTCAGTCATGCCTACATGATGCACACCCTTTATTTTGACATTTTTCCTCAAAATGTATTTTTTATTAATTTCTGAAATCTAAAATTGAATAACTTTTGGGTCACATGACCTTTTCAACAAAATCATTGTTCATAGTCTCTGTCAGTCATGCCTACATGATGCACACCCTTTATTTTGAAAAGTTTCCTCAAAATGTATTTTTTATGAATTTCTGAAATCTAAGAAATTGATTAACTTTTGGGTCACATGACCTTTTCAACAAAATCATTGTTCATAGTGTCTGTCAGTCATGCCTACATGATGCACACCCTTTATTTTGACATTTTTCCTCAAAATGTATTTTTTATGAATTTCTGAAATCTAAGAAATTGAATAACTTTTGGGTCACATGACCTTTTCAACAAAATCATTGTTCATAGTGTCTGTCAGTCATGCCTACATGATGCACACCCTTTATTTTGACATTTCTCCTCAAAATTAATTTTTTATGAATTTCTGAAATCTAAGAAATTGAATAACTTTTGGGTCACATGACCTTTTCAACAAAATCATTTTTCATAGTGTCTGTCAGTCATGCCTACATGATGCACACCCTTTATTTTGAAAAGTTTCCTCAAAATGTATTTTTTATGAATTTCTGAAATCTAAGAAATTGAATAACTTTTGGGTCACATGACCTTTTCAACAAAATCATTGTTCATAGTGTCTGTCAGTCATGCCTACATGATGCACACCCTTTATTTTTGACATTTCTCCTCAAAATGTATTTTTTATTAATTTTTGAAATCTAAGAAATTGAATAACTTTTGGGTCACATGACCTTTTCAAAAAAACATTGTTCATAGTGTCTGTCAGTCATGCCTACATGATGCACACCCTTTATTTTGAAAAGTTTCCTCAAAATGTATTTTTTATGAATTTCTGAAATCTAAGAAATTGAATAACTTTTGGGTCACATGACCTTTTCAACAAAATCATTGTTCATAGTGTCTGTCAGTCATGCCTACATGATGCACACCCTTTATTTTGACATTTTTCCTCAAAAATGATTTTGTTGAAAAGGTCATTTTTCAGAAATTAATAAAAAATACATTTTGAAAAGGTCATGTGACCCAAAAGTTATTCAATTTCTTAGATTTCAGAAATTAATAAAAAATACATTTTGAGGAAACTTTTCAAAATAAAGGGTGTGCATCATGTAGGCATGACTGAAAGACACTATGAACAATGATTTTGTTGAAAAGGTCATGTGACCCAAAAGTTATTAAATTTCTTAGATTTCAGAAATTAATAAAAAATACATTTTGAGGACAAATGTCAAAATAAAGGGTGTGCATCATGTAGGCATGACTGACAGAGACTATGAACAATGATTTTGTTGAAAAGGTCATGTGACCCAAAAGTTATTCAATTTCTTAGATTTCAGAAATTAATAAAAAATACATTTTGAGGAAACTTTTCAAAATAAAGGGTGTGCATCATGTAGGCATGACTGACAGACACTATGAACAATGATGTTGTTGAAAAGGTCATGTGACCCAAAAGTTATTCAATTTCTTAGATTTCAGAAATTAATAAAAAATACATTTTGAGGAAACTTTTCAAAATAAAGGGTGTGCATCATGTAGGCATGACTGACAGACACTATGAACAATGATTTTGTTGAAAAGGTCATGTGACCCAAAAGTTATTCAATTTCTTAGATTTCAGAAATTCATAAAAAATACATTTTGAGGAAACTTTTCAAAATAAAGGGTGTGCATCATGTAGGCATGACTGACAGAGACTATGAACAATGATTTTGTTGAAAAGGTCATGTGACCCAAAAGTTATTCAATTTCTTAGATTTCAGAAATTAATAAAAAATACATTTTGAGGAAAAATGTCAAAATAAAGGGTGTGCATCATGTAGGCATGACTGACAGACACTATGAACAATGATTTCGTTGAAAAGGTCATGTGACCCAAAAGTTATTCAATTTCTTAGATTTCAGAAATTAATAAAAAATACATTTTGAGGAAAAATGTCAAAATAAAGGGTGTGCATCATGTAGGCATGACTGACAGACACTATGAACAATGATTTTGTTGAAAAGGTCATGTGACCCAAAAGTTATTCAATTTCTTAGATTTCAAAAATTAATAAAAAATACATTGTGAGGAGAAATGTCAAAAATAAAGGGTGTGCATCATGTAGGCATGACTGACAGACACTATGAACAATGATTTTGTTGAAAAGGTCATGTGACCCAAAAGTTAATCAATTTCTTAGATTTCAGAAATTAATAAGAAATACATTTTGAGGAAACTTTTCAAAATAAAGGGTGTGCATCATGTAGGCATGACTGACAGACACTATGAACAATGATTTTGTTGAAAAGGTCATGTGACCAAAAAATTATTAAATTTCTTAGATTTCAGAAATTAATAAAAAATACATTTTGAGGAAAAATGTCAAAATAAAGGGTCTGCATCATGTAGGCATGACTGACAGACACTATGAACAATGATTTTGTTGAAAAGGTCATGTGACCCAAAAGTTATTCAATTTCTTAGATTTCAAAAATTAATAAAAAATACATTTTGAGGAGAAATGTCAAAAATAAAGGGTGTGCATCATGTAGGCATGACTGACAGACACTATGAACAATGATTTTGTTGAAAAGGTCATGTGACCCAAAAGTTAATCAATTTCTTAGATTTCAGAAATTAATAAAAAATACATTTTGAGGAAACTTTTCAAAATAAAGGGTGTGCATCATGTAGGCATGACTGACAGACAATGGCTGGGTTTCCCAAACGCATATGGTGTAAGACTTGTAGTGCTGCACATGCTCAGATGCTCCTCTAGGCCGCACACAGAAGCCTGTGAACATAGACATTCCGTGCATAGATGTGCCACGCAATGGTAGGCCTCAGGCCTCAGGTCTACCATTCTGAAATTTAATTTAATAATATTTGGACCGACAGTAGGCTCTCTTTACTCTTAAAAAGAAATATATTTATGTATATATATACACACACACACAAACACACACACACACACACACACACACACACACACACACACACACATAAATATATGTATATATATATATATATATATATATATATATATATATATATATATATATATATACTAGAATTTCGCGGGCCTTCTGCCCGCTCATCCTAGCGTCACGCGTCGTAAATGGGAAGAAGGCAATAGCGGGAAGGCGATACTCGATTTACTTGGAAAAGCAAACATGGCAACCCATATTTTTCATATATCCAGTTGCTTGGAAAGTGCAAACTTGGCAACCTGGCTGAGTGGCCCTATTGTTTGTTTTGCTTGTTTTTATTTCCGTCTAAAAGCAAGCATGGCAAGTGGCAATATATACCAAGTTGCTTGAATGTCGTAAATGTGGCAACCTAGCGGGAATAGTATACTGTACTCCTCTGTACTGTACTGTAGTCCTCTGCACTGTGCTGTGCTCCACTGTACTGTGCTGTACTCCACTGTACTGTGCTGTACTCCACTGTACTGTACTCCACTGTACTGCACTCCACTGTACTGCACTGTACTGTACTCCTCTGTTCTGTTCTGTTCTCTTCTCTTCTGTACTGTACTGTACTGTACTGTACTGTATTGTACTGTACTGTACTGTACTCCTCTGTTCTGCTCTCTTCTCTTCTGTACTGTACTGTACTGCTGTACTGTACTGCTGTACTGCACTCCTCTGTTCTGCTCTCTTCTCTACTGTAGTGTAGTGTAGTGTGTACCCCCTGTCCATTAGGGTAGAGGTGTATATATATATATATATATATATATACATACACATATATATACATTTTAAGAGTAACGAGAGCCTACTGTCAGCTGTCCAGCAGTCCAAATATTATTAAATTAAATTTGTGCGTGGCACATCTATGTACAAAATGTCTATGTTCACAGGCTTCTGTGTGCGGCCTAGAGGAGCATCTGAGCATGTGCAGCACTACAAGTCTTACACCATATGCGTTTGGGAAACCCAGCCCTTATGAACAATGATTTTGTTGAAAAGGTCATGCGACCGAAAAGTTATTCAATTTCTTAGATTTCAGAAATTAATAAAAAAATACATTTTGAGGAAACTTTTCAAAATAAAGGGTGTGCATCATGTAGGCATGACTGACAGACAATATGAACAATGATTTTGTTGAAAAGGTCATGTGACCAAAAAGTTATTCAATTTCATAGATTTCAGAAATTCATAAAAAATCTTTTTTTAGGGAAATTTTCTAAATAAAGGGTGTGCATGATGTAGGAATTACTGACAAATAATTTGAACAATGGTTTTGTTGAAAAGGTAATGCGACCAAACAGTTATTCAATTTCTTAGATTTCAGAAAATCATAAAAAATATTTTTTTAGGAAAAATGTTAAAATAAAGGGTGTGCATCATGTAGGCGTGACTGACAAACAATATGAACAATGATTTTATTGAAAAGGTCATGTGACCAAAAAGTTATTCAATTTCTTAGATTTCAGAAATTCATAAAAAATACATTTTGAGGACAACTTTCAAAATAAAGGGTGTGCATGATGTGGGAATTACTGACAAATAATTTGAACAATGATTTTGTTGAAAAGGTCCTGCGACCAAAAAGTTATTACATTTCTTAGATTTCGGAAAATCATAAAAAATATATTTTTAGGAAATTTTTCAAAATAAAGGGTGTGCATAGTGTATGCATGGTCAATGAACATTGTGATGTGTTTTGGTGTGTCCAGGTGGTTTTGTCTAGGAGATATAGCATTTTTTTAAAATTGCAATCTGTAATTTATTGACGGTCCCTAAGATTTTCGAATATCCAACTGGGTGAATATCCAACCTGAAACCAACTTCACCGCGGTATACGCTAGCTCCTGGTGCCCCATGGTCTCTGTGAGAAGGTGCTACAACTGGTCCATGGCTCAGAAGTGCCACTTCGGGGGCTCCAAACCCTTCAGGCCTGGTTCTACTGGCCAAAATGCCAGCTGAATGTGGAGTTGCATGTCACAGGCTAGCTGTACTGTAGGCTACTGCACAAACTGCCGAATGTGGTCTACTGCAGTGGTTCTCAAACTTTGTCATGTCAAGGACCCCCAAATCAATACTTATTTTGCGGCTGCGGACACCCATCAGAAAATTTGTTGTGCCTGCCCCCCAAGATTTGTGCTGTTCAAATGTTTCAAAAATATTCCGAATTATTCACATTTATTCAAGGTTTTTTGAAAATAGCAGATGTACAAGCTCACAACTCTTCTCGATGCAACACATTGTGTGATGTATAGGTTTAAAGGAGTAGTTAACCCAAAACATTACTTATTTTCGACACCCCTCAAAGCCTTGAATTAATTAGTTTTTGTCGCATTCCTAAACCAATATTTTGATGACCGGTGGTGTCTCCAGTATAGGAGACTCTGAGTCTCCTAATGACAAGTGACCCGTCATCAAATTATTTCTATAAATTCAAGGCTTCATAATATGATAGGAAATACATATCTTTTGGGTGAACTACTCCTTTAAAGTGGTTAAAGTGATTTTGTCACTATTATAACCAATTTAGCTGGGAACCCCCTGATGTGTGTGTGTGTGTGTGTGTGTGTGTGTGTGTGTGTGTGTGTGTGTGTGTGCGCGCACGCGCACGTGTGCGTGTGCGTGTGACTCAAGGACAGGGGGAGAGAGGGTCGGGGAGAGCGAGAGAGAGAGAGAGATGTTCAAACAAAGGAGGGCTGGGTTGTAAGTGTATCCTATCTCATAGCCTATCGACCCCACGCATGCATGTCATGTCATCATCTCTCGTGGGACGTGCTGACCATGATGACAAACTATAAAGCCGCAGAACAGAAATGATACAGCCTACAGCCTACAGCCGATGAGGTTCCAAATCAGATAGCCTAAAGTCAACTTGTTACAGTATCAGTAATAATAAGACGTGTTCCAGCTACTTCAGCCTCAACTTCCTTTCGTTGGAGAAGCAGCGAGGGAAATGTAAATATTTAGCCTGCTAGTCATTTTTTTGGGACAAGTACCTACTAGGCTACAGGC
>NC_137615.1:41385258-41432758 GCF_963280865.1 Gymnoscopelus braueri | reverse complement strand
GGAGAGGTTCGAGGCCTTTTATATTGTTGGCTTCGGTGCTTGTGTCATCCTGGTGATGTCGCTATGAGTCAGTCATATCCATATGTATATGGAGTCCCAATGTCGGTCATGCCCAAAAATAGGGTCTATGATGTCAGACTTGAATATGTCACTTATCGGCATATATGGAGTTCCAGGCATCCTGTGACACGGTCTAACTCGCGGTGGTATCCGTTACGACTGAGGCTGGCAAGTATGATATGAATGCCTTCTTTGCAATATTAAAATGTATTTCAAAACATTTCAAAAGGTTTATCCTCAAGCTCACAACATGTCACATCGCGACACATGAGCTTTCAAAATATTTTATGTATTATTTCTATATTTGGATACATTGCCAATGCCTCTCAGCCAATCACAATGCGAGATCGGAACTAACTGTGATGACACCGGCAACATAAGAGAGCTCGTTTGTGCGTTTCTGTTTGCAAAGTGCTCATTTGATGTTTAACTGAGTCCTAAGAAAAGGAAAGAGAGATCATTTCTACTAAATAGAGATTGACCTAGGACAGCCTCATATGACTATGATGTTTCAAGACACTATTATTATTGTGTTGATCTCTGTTGGCACCGCGTTGTTAGGTGAAGGGGTTACATGGCTTTTAGTGTACCGGACTGAAACATACAAGAGGCTAACGCCTGTGGTGGAAGAGCAAAGACGAAAACTTGAGAAGAAAAAGGAAACGATGGAAACGCAAAGCAGAAAGCTTGAGAAGAACACAGAGTCACAAAAGAAAAAGATTGAGAGACAAGAAAAGTCATTGAATGAGAACAACAGCGAGCTGGCTTTTTTACAACAAAAGGCCATGGTTGTTTTAGCCATTCTCTTCAAGTTATTGATGAGCCAGTTCAATGCCATTTTTCAAGGGAAGGTCGTAGCCAAATTACCATTCGTCCCACTGACCTATATCCAGGGGATGTCTCACAGCAACCTCCCGGGCGAGGATTACACTGACTGCTCCTTCATCTTCCTCTACATCCTTTGCACCATGTCACTCAGACAGTGCATCCAGAAGATGTTTGGTCGCGCGCCCCCCAGAGCGGCGAGACAACAGGCTGGTCTTACAGCTGTTCACAGTAGTGATGAGGTTGAGCAAAGTCATACCACTGAGAATGTCTGCCAAAATCCAGGACCAAGAAAGAGGCCTACTGCCAAGCAGAGACTGGCCACACCTTCCATCTGAACCGGCGTCTGAGGCCTTTTTGGGGACTACGGTTGGAGCATTAGCGTACGCTAAATCCGGTTTCAGTGTTCGTTAATGTGCACTGTTCCTACCAAATAAACAAAGAAATAAAGAGGAGGCTGAGCTTATCAATCTTCCCAGCAGGCCCAATGAACTGTGCTGCTCCAGGGACAGTCCTGGTGTCCCTGAACCAAAAAGGGTCTAAGTGAAGCACTCTAATGCCTGCATCTTTCTATGTATGATCAGATGTTTGCTGAAGCGCCACCTGCCTGTTTGCATGGCCTCTACGTGTCCAAGCCTTCCTCTTTTCTATGAATTCTGAGGGCCTCTATCTGTCTTGACGGCAGAAGCCTTTTTTGCCTTTTTTTGATATATTGTTATTGTTCATTTTCCTCAGTTTTCAGGAGGATAATACTGTATGTTGTAGATTTGTCATAGATGACAGGAGATCATAGGCTGGCCACATGACGTTTGAGATCTACATGGCAGCCAGCCCGTTATTAGACCCTGTCTTAGTTTATTTTTTCTCTTTTTTTTACATCTTTTTAGAATTCAGCAACTAGTTTGTCAACGACTCCACTGCCATTTCTCTCATTCCTTGCCAAACTGTCTGTAACAGATGTTGTGTATGAGTTGTGAGTCTCCTTTCCTCTCCTAACTCTTCAATCTCAACCCCCCCCCCCCCCACACCCCAGTGTCCACAGTTACCCGTCCCCGGATCGATCCCCTTCGCTCCACCAGCAGACAGGCCTGGTGGAGCTGATCCTGACCTACGCCCTCAAAGCGTGGAGCGACGCGATCCCTCTGGACTTCGTCCCCCTGCAGGGCGGAGGCGGAGCAGAGGGGGACATCAGGGTGGAGTTCACCTCCTCCTACCACGACGACGGATACCCCTTCGACGGCGCAGGGGGCACCCTGGCCCACGCCTTCTACCCCGGCACTGCCCTAATGGCGGGCGACACCCACTTTGACGATGGGGAGAGCTGGAGCTACGGCTACGGAGGTGAGACGCACAAAGAAGTTGTTATCTAGCAGATAAATAACATAGCCTGTTATTAAATAGTCATATTATAGTCCAAATACAAAAAAAAGGGTAAAAATTGTGCGTGTACAAATGCAACCAAATGGAACTTGAAGGGTCTGTATCTCTGGGAGTTAAAGGAGCACTAGACAACATTCAGCCACTGCACTTTTACAACACATCTGTTGTTTGAGGTTTGTTATTTTCACATCTCTTCCATAAGGCAGCAATAATGTAGTCTAAACATTGTAATGCCTTACAAGGATATAGTTAGGTTAAAAAGCACCTTACCCAATGAAAACGGACGCATAATGGCTGCCATTAGCTTTCGGCTTATAGAGGTAAACAAACCAATAAGGCTAGCATTTTGACACCAGGCAATATTAATAAAATGATTATTTAACTGTCATAATATTTTGTGGGGAAGAAAGATCAATACTTTTATTCCACACATAAAAGTCTGGACATATTTTCATTTTATTATACATTTTCTTTTATTTTTTTGGTTTTGGTTTAACCATTTAAATCCAATGATTGACTGGGGGTCTATACATGGTCCCCTCCTTTTTTTTGCCTGGGCATGTGTACATGCCCAGAATAGGGACGCCAGGGATTATGTGGTTACATTAAATATGATAATGTCGTACTTGTGGCAAGTGTTTTTTTGGAACATGGTAGATCTCGGCTTACACATTGGATTAAAAAGTGCTCATGGGCTTGAAAAGGTTGGTTACCACCGCATTAAGGTTTACTGTGTGCTCTCTTTTGTCTCTCTGTTTCTCCGTGTCTCAGATGCGCAAGGTACTTCAGACCTGTTCACGGTGGCCGTCCATGAGTTTGGTCATGCCCTGGGTCTGTCCCACTCCTCCTCAGACGTGTCCATAATGAAGCCCTACTACCAGGGCTCAGTGGGGGACATCCCCAGCTACACACTGCCCACTGATGATAGGTGGGCTATACAGGCAGTCTATGGTATGACACACACACACACACACACACACACACACACACACACACACACACACACACACACACACACACACACACACACACACACACACACACACACACACGGTATACTTTAATGCAAAAGCTGTATGGTTATTGATATACTGTACATAGCTTATCACCCTAGGCATTCAACACAAAGTGTCTCTGTTGGCCATACAGTACACACAAGCAAGTACATAGCATGGATATCTGTCTCATTTGAGATGTTTTTTCTTTCAAAGGACGGAGAGCCAAGTCACACCGACCCCCCACTGTGGCCCCTACCGACCCCAGTCTACCAAATATCCCCAGCCCTCCTCCCCCCAGAAACACACCACAGTGAGTTGACTCTTTTATCAGTTCAATTAAAGGTGTTGTCTTCATCTAGTGGCTCTCATTATTTTCCGTAAAGAATGGCCGGGTAACAGGTCATTGGGAAGGAACAGGCACTGCCTTTAGCAGCTATCAATTTTGTGTCGTCAATGGGATTTGAACGGGGTTTGGTCTCCCGCATGGGAGAGCAAACATTATACTGCTGTGCTGAGCCGAGACCCAATACCTGCTTGACCAGCGGAGATATTGGGCTTATGAGCTTCAGGCAGTACTAATTGTCAACCAGTGGGTGTCCTACCCGACACCGGGCAGGTCTAAATGTCTCAGTGGAAGAGCAGGGAGACCACCTCCAGCCACTGCAGGTGTACTAATTATATTGTTTACTCTACCATACAGATTGGTTAAAATAATGTTTTAGTCCCGGATTGCAGCTTTAACTCTTAACTTAGTAGTTAGTTGTTTTGTTTTTGTATTTATTAGTTTAATCTCTACAGCCTAGCTTAAGCACAGAAACTATTCAAAGTGCCATGGTGAAGAAAAATCCCCAGTGAACAAAAGTGATACTGACACTATACCACTTCTGTCTTGTGATGCAGCTTGCATACATGCATATGACTGTTCTGGAACGTTCATATTGTTGCTGTAGGGCAGACACCTTGTATCTCCATGTTTCAAATATTAACGTTTTTTTCTGTAAATTAAAGGTGATTACGTGATTTTTTTTTAAGTGAGTTAAAATAAGTGTTAAATAGCTCTATATTCTGATAGCAATCCTTGTTAAAATAAGTTTTAAATACTATCAGAATATAGTGCTTTAACCTTAAACAAAAAACAAAGCTTTTTTTAACCAAAAAACATCACTTACCCTACCTTTAATGCCCTACTTCATCATACAAGTGTTGCACAAAAGTAGTGAAAATAGATCACCTGAAGGATGTTGAGCTAACATCCATACATCTATTCATCCATACTGTAGCTGAATGATGTTGAACTAACATCCATACATCTATGCATCCACAGCCCAGATCCTACCCTGCCTGACCGCTGCACTGGAAGGTATGACGCGGTCGCCAACATCAGGGGGGAGGTATTCTTTTTCAAAGGTAAGGACACACTCACGCACACACACACGCACATATATATTTGTATTACTATACTTGTGAGGACATCAACATTTTAAGACATTGGTCTTATGAATGGCAAATTTTTCAAAGTGCCACATTTTTAACCATAAGCCTAAAGCCGAAAAATAGCCGATCTACAAGCCCTCAACGCGTCGCGCTTCGATGCGTTGTGGCCTTGTAGATCGGCTATTTTTGGGTGTGCGACACCAGCGTGCAAGTGTGAATCAGGCATAACTCAATATCTAATGCCTAAACCTAACTTATGTATGTCTAATCCTGAACCTAACCCCAACCTGAATCTTTTTCCGTTTGAAAATCTATCTCTAAAAATATTTTTTTAACCATAAAACAACAATTTATCTTGTGAGGAGGACCAGGACAACGGTCCTTACAATGTCTATTTCTCAAATAGTACTTATACCTGTGGGAACATTTGGTCCTTAGTATAGTAATACACACACACACACTCACACACACTCACTATATCGTCTCTGTCGGGTGGAAACCTCATATGTCCAAAACTGTTACTTCTCAGGATTCAAAATCAAAAACAGCAAACGCAGCAGATCCACAAGATCAAAACGTGTCGCTTGGCGCCGCATTTCGAGCTTGTAGATCTGCTACTTTTGATAGTTTTGTGTGACGCTGTAGTATGATCAAGTAGGGCATTCATTTTACGAAAAAACTCAAAAGGTTAAAAATATCATTGGAGATAAGAGGTTTCTGCTCCGACAGCAACGATAATGATTCCTGGTCTTTGTTAAGGTGCTTTCTTCTGGAGGGTCCAGCGGAGTTCACTGATGTCTAGAAAACCAGCGCTGATTCACAACTTCTGGCTGGGCCTCCCAGCCGGGCTGACCGCCGTGGACGCTGTGTATGAACGGACTGACGGACACATCGTCTTCTTCATCGGTATGTGTGTATGTGTGTGTGTGTGTGTGTATGTGTGTGTGTGTGTGTGTGTGTGTGTGTGTAGGCGTAACGTGGTGTAAAGTAACTAAGTATATTTACTCAAGTACCATACTTAAGTACAGTTTTGAGGTATTTTTACTTTACTGGAGTATTCCCAATTTTCTGTACTTTTACTTCTACTTCACTACATCTCAGAGGCAAATATTATACTTTTACTCCACTACAATTATTTGAAAACTTTAGTTACTAGTTACTTTGTAGATTTTGATGATTATTACAAAACATACATTACCCACTTCTATAAAGTCCTATATACATTTCGGCCATTTGAAAATAGCCGATCTACAAGCTCACAATGCATTGCATTGTGAGCTTGTAGATCGGCAATTTTGTAAAATATTTGTATACATTTTATACATTTGAAAACGTATGAAATGGCACATTCTGCATAATGAGTACTTTCTACTTTTGGAACTTTATGTAAATTTTGATAGCAATACTTTTTTACTTTTACTCAAGTACATTTTGAATTCCGGACTTTTACTTGTAACAGAGTATTGCTACATTGCAGTATTGATACTTTTACTTAAGTAAAGAATGTGAGTACTTTTTCCACCACTGTATGTATGTATGTAAGTAACCGTTTTGGACATATGAGGTTTCCACCCGACAGAGACGAAATGCATTAGTCCAGTGATTCTCAACCTGTGGTGGGCCGGGTCCCCCCGGTGGGCCGCGAGGGTATTGCAAGTGGGGCCCCCAAATAATTGGCGAAACACTAAGATTTCAATGATAATATCACATTAATATAAAAAAAGAACCACATGGTCTTTTCTTCTTTAAAACCTTGAAAATGTTGTTTTAATTTGTGATAAATAGGAATAGGACCTACTGTTATAGTTCCAGTCCATTGATCAAAGCCGGAAAACACAAATCGATTGATTGATCATTAAAATGCACGTGGGCCATGGACACTTTTGAGATTGTCAAGTGGGCCCTGATCCAGAAAAGGCTGAGAATCACTGCATTAGTCCACTGGCCCCCATTCCATACCATTGCATTTTTTCTCGACTCCAATCTACATTGTAAAATCCTCAGCGCTTATTTAACTCTGTTTGTACAAGCAGATCTACAGCAGATCTACAAGCTCACAGCGCGGCACGAAGTGACGCGCTATGAGCTTGTATATCTGCTATGTTTGAATATCCAAAGTATAAAATATTTTTGGTAAAGTGGTTAAAATGATTATAACGCTAACTCGTTTTGCTGGTGGCCCCCTGGTACCCCCCAAGGACCC
Source organism: Gymnoscopelus braueri (assembly GCF_963280865.1). Taxonomy (NCBI): domain Eukaryota; kingdom Metazoa; phylum Chordata; class Actinopteri; order Myctophiformes; family Myctophidae; genus Gymnoscopelus; species Gymnoscopelus braueri. The sequence goes on along the minus strand of NC_137615.1, from coordinate 41,425,858 downwards.
CTGGGGGTCCCCAGACCCCACTTTGAGAACCAATGATTTAGAAATGCCACGGTGTAGAAATACGGTGTAGTTACATTAGTATTACTATTTGACTTAGGTAAAAGTACAGATTTTTTAGGATCAAAATATACTTAAAGCACCTAAAGTAATAGTACTCATTGTGCAGAATGGCCCAGAATAACAAATATGACTTTATTGTGTTATACTTATTGATGCATTAATATGTACGTTAATGTTCGAGCTGGTAAAGGAAGGGCTTATTTTAATTACTTTATATATTGCTGGGCAGCCCCTAGACATGGCGCTTACAGGTCCATTTGGTTCCATTTGTACACATTTGTAAATTAATACTCGATTTCTTTGGTGCAGAATGGGGTCCCAGAGATTACATGCATCAAATTAGGGTCCATGGGCTAATATGCATAATCAAACTGGAGGTCCTTGAAATTAAAGAGTTTGAGAAACATTGTCATTTTAACCTATTCAATGCGGGAACGGATCCTGTGTCATTTTAGTTTTCTTTTTTTGCTATAACCATTATTTTATACTTTTGTCTATTTAAAAATAGCAGATATACAAGCTCATTTGTTTATGAGTGAGCGGCACCGAGTGCCGCGCGCTCATAAACAAATATATGTATTTGGCCACGGACCCCCCCATCTCAAAATATTCCATCTTTTTGTTTTGAACATGCATTCCTGCAACTGCTGACCTACATTACCAGTATCTCCCCTGTTGGAGGTTATGCAATGCTTCCTCTGTGCACTTTACGTACAGTTTACATTTAGAACAGTGTTTACCAAACACAGGGTCGTGACACATTTGTGGGTCGTGGACCTGTTTTTGCGGGTCGAGGAAATAACCATTTTTTTCTTTTTTTTTTACCTTTCCTACTTTTTTCCCTCTAAAATCTTTCTAAAACATTTTGTTTTCCAAACACTTTCAGAAAAAATGGGGAAATATAAATATATATTTTTAACATTGGTGAAAAGATTTTCAGATATTTTCAAAAACATAAATTATAATTTTGTATTTTTACTAATTCTTCTACTTTTTACTCCCCGGGGGAAACACCACATTTCTCTTGTGGGTCTCAAGCTGAAAACGTTTGGGGAGCCACTGATTTGGAGTTTACAAACATCTCTCCTTTAAACCTACATCGTAGGGGATCAGTACTGGATGTTCAAGGACAGGGTGGCTCTGCCCGGGTACCCGCGTCCCCTGGACGACTGGGGCATGAGCACCACGAGGGGACAGCCACCGCCGAGGGTGGAGGCCGCGTTCGTGTGGACGCACAACCACAAGACGTACCTGTTCAGCGAGGGCCAGTTCTGGAGGTTTGACGAAAGCGGGCGGGACAGGAGACTGGAGGCCGGGTACCCCAGGACGGCTTCTCTGTGGACGGGGGTCCCCTCTGAGCCCGACGATATCATCAGCTGGGGAGATGGTGAGCTAGCTGGTACACATGAGATGAATGTTAAAGGGATAGTTCACTTCTATTGATTTGTCACCCCATGGAGACTTGAATTCAGGGGTATTTTTTTGTTTTTGTCGTATTCCTAAGCCAATAATTTGATGACCGGCAGCTGTTCCGGAAGGAGACACAAAGAGTCTCCTTTGTGTCTCCTACCGGAGCCGCTGCCTACCAGTCCGCTGGTCATCAAATTATTGGCTTAGAAATGCGACAAAAACTAAAAAATATCCATGAATTCCATGGGGTGACTAATTGATAGAAAAAAATAAATGCTTTGGGTGAACTGTCCCTTTGAGTGCTCATAACTCAAGCCTTTTTGTGTCAAGGACGCCCCAAATTGATATGGGTTTGTGGTTAAAATGATTGTAACGCTATAACAAATTTTGCTGGCGACCCCCTGGTACCCCCCCCCCCCCCAAGGACCGGGCTTTGGGAACCAATGATGTAGATCATTGGACCCCCCCCTCCCTTCTTACATCTGACAAAAGCCGAGTCCCTCCCACACGAGGACGCACGTGTTTTTGTGACATGCCCCAAAGGGGGGCCCAGACCCCAGGTTGGAAAACACTGGCATAGATCTCAACGTGAGCTTGAATTTGGCACCAGTGTGTAAGTCTGCGTTGCATACTGTATGATGACATGTCTATTTTGGGCATGGCATTATAACCGGGCATGTCATGCAAAGCTCACAACTTGTAGATCAGCTATTTTCGCTATTCGTCATGCGATGAAGTATATTGGGTTTTAGTGGTTAAAGTGACGTTTGTTTTATCCCGTCATCAGTCTTCGACTTCGACCTTTTTCATGTCAACAATATAAACAAAAAGTTGTGTAATACCAATGTTGGTAATTGGCTCAGTTCCATTTAGTCGAAGCAGTATTTCCAGTGAGCCAACATGCATAATAGCAGCAGCCTGACTCTGTTTGACCTGAATGGAACAGCCTTAATTATTATTGGTTGGTAACACGTATTTGTGAATATGGCTGCCAGGAAAAAAAATACTTTTACGTTCTGTTATCTTGTGCTCTCTCATGGTTCAATCTTATTTTCATTCATTTTAAAATGATATGAAAATACAAAATGAGCATAATATAAATCATCTTTTTCTTCCCTCAAGGAAACAGCTATTTCTTCAAGGACATGTCCTACTGGATACTAAAGAGAGGGGAATTAGATTTAAACAACCTAACACCAAAATCTGTTGCTGTGGACTGGATGCAATGTGAGATACCGGAGCCAAGACCCACTCTGCTGACCAAGGTCCCTGAGCACAGAGGACAAGCATGTCACTGTGACACAAGTACGGCTCAGACTCTTCAAGCAGCACATTGGCTAGTAATGCTGTCAGTCTGTTTTTTTAACTCGGTTGTTCAGTTTAACCTTTTAGGTGTTCTTTAAGTTATTTATGTCAAATGGTAATGCTCCATGAGCTGCTACCACCAGTGCTGGATTACAGGGACATGTCACTTTATGATGCGTTAATCTTATTTTTGTATTTTCTTAATTTTAAGTGCAATGCCACATTGCACTTAAAATACATTTTACATTGTGCATCTTTTCTACAAGATCTTCATTGAGTAAAATAAAGACCAAGTGTGATTTATTAAGCAGTCTTCTTTTGGCAAATTTGTATTTTAGCACCATCTTGTGGATTTACAGTATAATTGTCTTTCAACTACATACTGTCACTATAACACTTCACTAACAACCTAATAGACAATTAAGCAGTAACCTAATAGACAATTAAGCAGCTAAGCGTTAATTCAACAGCCATCTTTAGCTTCTTCTTAACACTCAACCTAATGAAACCCTGGCAAGGTTACCTTCTTTACTTGCACAATGAAACCACACCTTGAATTAAAGGAGCATTGATACAAAACTTTATTCTCACAATATCAAAATCAACAGACCTACATAGAGTTGTAGCTTTGAGGAATTGAGGAAAACTGAATATAGATATTTACCTTTAGACCAGTCATTTTATTTCTGGTTTAAGTCAACGGTGCCGAGCAGCAGCATTGACCGTTTGTTAAATAGCAGGACACGGAGGACAAGGCAGACATAAACAGTATTAGTCAAGTGGTGTGGAAAAGAAGAGATCATTTTGCCATTAATTCCGTCAGCAACAATTATACAAAAACTCAAAAAAGATAAAAAGGAACATTTAAGAGAGTGTATGCATCAATGAAAATTCCCTAAGTGAGAAATTATGAGATTTCCTAATTCTGCATATCTTAAAAAAAATATCTACCTCCTTCCTTGTACCCCTCAGTCTATGTGACAATGATCATGTAAAAATACTACAGGATGTGTGAGTGTATGTGGGGCCGTATCTACAGGGAGCGACAGAGAGAGATGGAAATAGGAGACTGAGGAAGAAGAAAAGACATCTGATGGCCATTTCACAGAACTGAAAAGAAGTTATGCCTGATTCACACTTGGTTGCGTGCGGGCGTCGTGCACAGAAAATAGCCGATCCACAATAGCCGATCTCTGCTCTTCGGTGCACGACGCCTTAACAAGCTCGAGCTTGTGGAGCGTCTGGTTTAGGTGTACAACACCTGCACGCAACCAAATGTAATTCAGGCTTTAGAGTCACAGGCCCAGTTTCAGCTGGTATGAAACTGTGCCGCTGAGAGTCAACCATGTGACCCATGTCCTGATGACAGGACTTCCTGCGGCCGAAGAGGGTCACAGGAAGTAGTCGGCCACTGGTTTCTTGGAGGGGATTCCCCTGGTCTCCTGCGGTGCCGCTTCGAATATGATGAACTCCCGCTGTAAGTGCTCGTCCAGCTCCAAAATGGCCGCCACATTGCCACATCTAAAGAGAAGACCAGATGATCAATTAACGATATGAATGTGGTGGTATACACAATGCATATCATATGGATATAACCATAATAACCATATGACTGGGTTTCACTTTAGCTTAACAGGAGCAATGAGTGTTGTACATACTCTCACTCACACGCTCTAACAACAGAGGCGGTTAATCTGCTTTTGACAGCATGTAAATGGCATCATTTTATCTCTCCGATGACAAAGATTGAGATTCTTCAGTCAGAGGCGGTCACTTTCCAGATTGCATGAAGCTAATCACAGCATTTATAAAAGGATTAGTATATTAATTGTTCCAACCCACCTATAGCAGTAGTTGGGTGCTGACCAGACAGTGAGCACCGTTTCGTTGAAGTGCCACTTGTAGCCCTCCATGACCAGCTGGTGAGCTCGACAGATCATGTGGATGTCGTTGGCAGCGTTGAACTGGGCTACCACGTCACTCCCAAACAGATAGCCAGCCCCCCGGGGACTCACCCCCCAGCCTGTGGTGTCTGAAGCAAGACGGAGAACACAGTCAGCCTGAATGTCTGAACATGATGGGTCGCCAGGACACTTGATAACGGCAAATAATGGAAGAGTGGCTAGATTGTCCAGCAGATCTGGAACCTTAGGGCCAACACAAGTACTGGTGTTGCTTGACCAAGGTACTGGCAAAACAACTGGAGCTGGTACCCGAGCGCTGTACGGTGGCTGCTCACCACTCCTAAAGGTAGGATGGGCCAAATTACCGCCTTCAGGAGATAATAAAGAGCATGAAAATCTGCTTGTATTACTCAAGTGGATTTGTGCATCAGTGTGGGTTCACATTCTAATACAAGTGTGTCAAGTGCAAGCACAACCTCTGGCCTTTGATTGGTGTTTACAAGATGACAGAATGGTACATGAGAAGAGTGTGTGATACAGGCGGTGAGACTAAATCAAACCCAGTGTGCCACGGTCATGGGCTGGGCCACCCAGAAAAACCCTATCTTTCCCTTTTTTTACTAAGAAAATGGATACCTCATTGTCCAGATTTAACATTGTATATATTGTTGCTGTAGGGCAGAAACCTTGTATCTCTATTTGTATCTTTGTTTTTCATAAATGAATGTCCTATTTTCCACCTGACAGCAATGTTGTAAGCCTGCATACCACCACCAGGCACTCCCTCTCTCTGCTTCCCCCAGCCTGCCACCACCCATCAAAACAAACACTGACACCCATCAACACTTGAACTAAGACAACACAGCCTCATGCTAGAGAAAGGGGTGAACCAGATGCCGGTAGAGGGGTTTTGGGCTTTGTACCTTCGGGATCCGACCATAGAAGGTCACACATGGGTCCGTCATGGGGCACTTCCTGCTTCCTGTCGATGGTACGGATCTGGTCCAGTGTCTGAATGGAGGGAGACAGGCCACCGTGTACGCAGAAGATCTGAGGAACGGACAGTGAGTGTCAGGATATAGGACGGAAGCAGCGAGATTGCAGTTACATCGACATTTGTGGCTCATCATATACTGTGACTTAATACATCAATACTACAGCACACATTTCAGTGTTGTGGAATGTACTTTTGTTTTGATAAAGAATGCAGCTTGTTAAAATGACGCAGCTCCAACACCCAGCCAAGTTTTCAAGAATGCAGCTGCCAACAAGTTCTACACGGTTTGTCATTGATTCATTGTGGATGTTTATCGTCAAACACGCTTTTTTCGTGAGTATGGAGAAATTAATATCGAATACGCCTAATCACTGCAACATCATAATTTCCTTTAAATTTTGCATGCACATTTGCAATTCAACACGAAATGTGCTGCATGAATAAATCTTGACTGACTGGTTCCACTCATATCAAAGCATGGCAGAACACGTGGTTGTTGGGCATCAAAGCAGGTAACCACACATAAGACATGAGCGATGCTCATCACTGTGCGGAGAGAGCGGGCGCACCTTTCCGTCGATGATGGCAGAGAGCGATAGGTAGTCGAAGATCTCGGTGCAGTACCGCCAGACTGTGACCGAGCCATACTTGCGGAGGCACTCGTCGTAGAAGCCGTAGACCTGTGTGATTTGCCGCGACTCATGGTTCCCCCGGATCAGGGTGATCCTGTCTGGATACCGCACCTGCGGAACACAAGCAGGGGGATGGAGGGGAAGGGTGGGGATGATGGGGAAGGGTGGAGATTTCACGTACAGAAAGGATTTTTTAAAGCCTGAGGCTTGACAAAAAACTGGAAGTTGAATCCTTAAAACAGAGGCAGCTTTTTTTCTTCCATTTACATCATACTGGATGTTAGTGGATACAACACTTTTCCAAGTCCTCTTTCGAGGGTAAATATATGGAACAGTCAAGCGGGGGGTCCCAAATTTGTTTTGTACCTTAAGAGCTAGTAGCAGAAGGAAGGTCTCCACACTGTAGAACCCTCTGTCCACAAAGTCCCCCATGAAGAGATAATTTGTTTCTGGAACATCTCCTCCCACCTGTGACACAGAAGAATTACACAAATGGCTCTGTGTAACTGTAGCAGTGGTGACAATACATTTTACACTTTGTTCCCGTTCTCTGTGGCCTGGTCAACCAGTCATTCAACTGAAAGAGCTTTGAATGCTATGAAAATTACACTGACATTTACATCAGGTCATCGGCTCTCAACGCGGCCATAGCTGAATGGGTTTAGATGCAGTCTGGGAATCTGAAGGCCCCCAGGCTGCCCAGTGTATGTGTCGAAGTGTTCCTGAGCAAGATACTTAAACCTCCACAGGCGCTATATTAATAGCACCCACTGCTCCTAATAGTTAGGATGAGTAAACAATGGAGAGGACAAACCTCACGTATGTGCAAATGCACATTGACATAATATAACCCAAAGGGATGGGGCCTCCTCGAGAATTCAACTCTTCAAATATAGCCAAATTAAATGTAATGCGCAATACAAAGCGTGCAATGTGGGCCATTCTAATAATGATTCTTGTTGCACCGATTTCTGACGAGTCTAGGCAACAAAACACAGTCCCCTCCCCGGTAGCCTACTGATGGAGCGGAGGAGAGAAGAGGAAAGAGCATTTGCTTTCCTAGTTGTCTATTTATCAGCTACTGTACATTTGATGTTAGCCGTATATATTTAGATATAGATATAGACGTAAAAAAGAAAATGAAACTAGCTTTAGTTTCTGAAAATCCTCATTGTGCATTTGCAAGCTTGATGATGCAGGAACGCATGTCCTTCCAGTCTCACAAGATCCAGCACTGACTTGATTCTTAACTTTTGCTGTTAAGTCTGGATATTAAAACTTGTGTCAGTTGTGTTTATATAACCAGTCAATCAATACAATTTGAAATGTGAGTTTGCTTGTTGCCCGACAAGTTTTGCGAGTCCCTTTAGTTACAGGGGAAGGCGGCCCGGGCGGGCGACTATCCCGCAGAGACTATTTATTATTTTGTCCAAATATTAAAAAGACTATGTAAAAAATGAACGTTGGATGGATGCGTTTTGCCACATCGTTGCTGTGCAAACTGCGGTCGGCTACTCCGCTTCAACTTAAATTAATCTCCTAGCCTGTGATCTTAGCTTAGTCCTGAAAAGTATGTTGTATGGAAGTGATGTTTTACAATTCTTCATTGTCTGAACAAGTTTTGGTCAGTGAGAAAGGTCCATCCATGGCACGATGGCTGCGCGCAGTCAACTGCACGTGTTACAGCCGAATGTATACTTAAATCGTATGACGGGGTCGTGTGCGGAAAATAGCAGATCTACAAGCTCACAGCGACCCGCTGTACACCGTAGTATAACCCAAGCTAAGGACTGGGGAGCCGTTCTCACATTAATTGCTTTTCTAGTGCGAATATATCGGCAATCCGAGATTTTTTGGCTGACGATGGCCGGGGAATATTTTGGCATATCGCACAACCTTAACGGGGACTAAATTATTATTATCGGGAGCGACATTGTAGTAAAAAGAAAAACATTACAAAAACCTCCATAAGTAAAGGGTACAAGGGTCAGAGCCACAGCGCACAATAATCCTGAGATCACATGGGCATGAGTGATGTTATATGAACAAGAAGATTAATAAAGGAGTGGAAGGAGGGTTTCCTCCCCCCCCCCCACCAGAACCAGTACACTGGACACTATGTTAATTTACAAACATGTGATATCTAAGCCTGTGGTGCATTAAATACAGGTATACTACTGAGCTAACTGAGCCACTATGCGAAGAAATAATACTGTATGCTGGGGTTTACTTACTCTAAACAATTCTTTCAAGTCATAAAACTGCCCGTGAATATCACCGCACACCTGAAAGGAAGAGATGGGATCAATGAGCAAATTAATTTCAATCCCTGATTTTATTATTATTATTGTAATTACCAAACATTCATGGAGAGCAGTAAACAAAAACAAAATGTGCTCACTGTGACAGGAGAGTCTACTCTCTGAACATTACTTTCCTCCACCAGAATCTCTCTGAAAAGAAAAGAAAAACAAGTTAGCCTTTCAGATCTGAACCTCTCGAGCATGATGGTGATATAAGCCAGGAACATATTCAAAAGGACTGAGGCATCTTACATTGCATTATGGAAACTAATCTAAACATGACACATGCCGAGGCAATGAGCCTTTAACTGCACTACTATCAAGGACTACACTTCACACATTGAAAGCAATAAGGAAACTCATTTGCAAATAAAAATGTCCCAGTGTCCTAACTTCAATACATATTTAGACACCATAGTGCCATAACTGGGCAAACAAACTGCTGTAAGTCTATTATTTTCATTCTTGAACCTTAACGGTGTCCCGTGCTTAATGCAGTGCTGCTATGACACCTGCATTTCCCCACAAAATCAATTAAGGTCTGTCCATCCATCATATTTGATTTATTTTCTTATCTGTAGCATTTGGAACAGAACACTGTTCCTACTTGTCAACATCAGTGTATTCCTAGACTGTGTGTGTGTGGGGTGGTATAAAACCATGGTTGTGGATTACCTGGCCTTGGCACATAGGGCTTTCACTTCATTCTCCTTGATGAGCTCACAGCGTCTGAGCTGCTCTATCTGTCTGTCCAGGTCACTGATGTCCCCCATTGTCACACACATAGGTAGAGCTGTTACACACACTCACACACACTCTCCTCCTCCTCCTCCCGCACACACACACACTGGGATCGACAAGGTAACACACAACAGGGTCTTCACCCCCCCCCTCACACAAACAGCAGCAGACGGGAGCAAAGACAGGCAGCGTCCCACCCTTGAAGACCAGCAGGGGACTTGATGTCTTCAAACAGGGAGGGTCTATGAAGGAGATAAATGTAAAACACAATTAGTCAGTGACTGTATTAGCTTGTAGATCACTTCCTGTCGACATGCAACAATATTGAACGATTTAGCATAGATTAAGGGGACCGTACCTATGTTCCCCAGGTTCTATGTTCCCCGCTTTCATAGGAGAGCGGGGAATATAGGACCTAACCTAAACCTAATCCTAACCATAACCTTAGTGGGGGAACATAGGTCCGGGGAACATAGGTATGACCCCAGATTAAGCCTGAGGTTTTGATTGATTGATTACTTTATTAACAGTTTGCAATAAAACTGCACAGAGGTACAGTTTCATACAAAAGGAAACAAAGGATAACCCCAAGAAATCCTTACAGCTTGTTTCCATTGGGGTGCATGTGTATTCAATTCATCAAAACATTTGAAGACATACAATAATATACCATAATGCAAAAACATGTAAACGAGTCGTAATCAAAAAATATGTATGTACATGTTGCTTCAATAATAAGTCAAACCTATGTATAATAAAGACTGAGATGCTCAAGCGATCTGCGTTGAGAGTTTAATATAAATGTGTAAATTAATCTAATAAGCTCGGAACTGGATATTTACAAACGTGCTGTTCAAATTAAGTGTATTATTTAGCGATCAAAGTCAAAGGCGAGTAACGTCGGGCCCCTCTGGGCGTAGTGAGGAAAATCTGGCTAAATGTTAGCAGGCTAACGCTCACGACGGTAGTTGTTGATACGTTTGGCCAGTCATTTGGTCATTAAACTGACGCCATGGTGATAAAATACCAGCTCTTACGTCAGCTACTGTCACCTACATAGTCTGAGTAAGATTACGAAATGAGCCTTTATCTACACACCGTTCAGAGTCGTTGTCTAAGATATTGGCTAACCCGCTAGTGCTAACTTCACGGCGTTACGCGGAAAACTGCGACCTGACCATTTCTCAGTGACTGTGTGTCGCTGTTCTGCAGATCGAGCTGAGCGCGTAAATTAATTTATCCTGGCTATATCCAGTGGTGGAAAGGACGGTACTCACATTTTTTTACTTAAGTAATAGTATCAATACTGCAATGTAGAAATACTCCCGGAGTTCTAAATTTACTTGGGTAAAAGTACAAAAGTATTGGCATAAAAATGTGCTTCCAATTACCAAAAGTAGAAAGTACTCATTATGCAGAATATCCCATTTCACAAGTTTTCAAATGCATGAAATGTATTAAAAAATAGCAGATCTACAAGCTCGTAGATCGGCTATTTTCAAATGGCCGAAATGTATATAGGGCTTAAGAGGGTAATGTATATTTTTTTAATAATAATCAAAATGTATAAATTAACTAAGGTTTTCAAATAATATTGGGAGTAAATTATTTGCCTCTAGGATGTAGTGGTGTAGAGTAGAAGTAAAAGTACTGACACTTGGAAATACTCCAGTAGAGTAAAAACAAAACCCTCAAAATTGAACTTAAGTACAGTATTTGAGTAAATATACTTAGTTACTTTACACCACTGCAAACGACATTTTCAGTTCACCTGCATATCATCTTCTTATCCTTTGTATCGCGACTGTTATTATAGCAATTTCCATAACACTAAAACGGTGACCTCTGGTGCCGTATCGGAATTCGATAAGTCACTAATCTCGGCGCAACACGGCACCGCTGCGTTCGGCTAATTTATTAGCCACCAAACGAGCCGTCTCCGTAGCAGAATGAATGTAACACGGTAAACCTGAACACAACAACAAGCGCATAATGGTGGATAAATACCGTTCAGTGTGTTTTTCAGCAGCTCCTTCACACAGAGGCAGGATGATTCATTCCGTGTGGATTTTTATAATAGCTTATTTTCTTCGTCCACCGGCCCTTTCTTGTCTGTCTGACTGTCTCCTCTCCTCGCCGGTTGGTTCACAGTGTTGCCAGATTTTGTGAGATATATAAGCAACCAGGTGGTTTTAAACAAGCACAAAAGAAGGGCAGTTTTACCTTACCCATAGGCTAGATATATATCTATGCATTTACCACTTGAACCCTATTAAATCAGCTGTTTGAAAATAGCCAATCTGAATGGTGTGAAACATTTTTAACAACCCCAATCTTGTATGGGGTCCCTGGCACAACATCTTCTCGGATGGGGGTCCGAGGACAAATACATATTAATTTAGGGGGTCCTTGACATGAAAATGTTTGAGAACCACTGGTTTAAACAACATTAGGAAACAAGCCCCAAAAAACGCAACCCGCAACTGCCAATATTTTGAAACAACTTTACAGAAAAACAAGCCCAAAGTCGCTTATAATAAGCGGACATGGCAACACCGTTGGTTCACTCCATGAACAACTTCCGGTGTTGCGCTGGGCAAACCAGTGTTGCCATGTCCGCTTATTATAAGCGACTTTGGGCTTCTTTTTTGTAAAATTGCTTGGAAAGTTTTGGCAGTTTTTTGGGGCTTGTATCTTATTTTAGGCTTACCTCCTCATGTTGTTTAAACATTTCAAACATTCTCTTGTCAACTCCCACTGTACCCATGAAGATTAGTGTTAAAGTTTCTAAAAAATATTCAAAATGTTTCACTTTTTTTCTTCTTTTTCAAATATCCGACGCTCATGTGGCCTAGTCGCTTCTTTTGGGCTTGTTTTTATAGACCTAATTGCTTATTTGTCTCGCAATATCTGGCAACACTGGGGCAAAACGGAGGCGCGCATTGTTCCACAATCCACATGAGCGCGCAGCTTCTACAGTTCTCTTTCATTCTTCTATTGGGGTTTTATTCACTTTCAATTTGTCTGACTTGTGCTTTAGTTTGATTGATTTAATTTGGCCCCCAAAAATACACACATTATATAAATCATACCGATGATAACAACGTTAAATAAATACTAATTTTCTATTGTGGTCCTTGTTGTAGGAAGTTCAAGGTAGCAACAACCGTATAAAATAAATGTTTAAAATATTAAAATATAAAAGTTTTAACTAGAATGAGATATTGTGTTCATTAGGATCCCCATTGGCTGATGCCTAACAGCAGCTAATCTTCCTGGGGTCCACACATAACATAAACACATGACATTAACCAAGGCATTGACATTAAAAACGGACAAAATTCTTGCATTCAGACAATATGATCCCTACTATTGAACGTCCAGTTCCCAGAAGAAAATGATTAAATAACAAATAATAAAACAAATTTTAAATATAACAAAATCTGCCATCATCGGATAATAATCCGCACATAGGAAATTAAACTAAAATAATCCCCCACCTGGTTAAATTAAAACAAACCTTTTCCACAAGAATGTTTTCAGATGATTTTTAAAAGCCTGTTCAAACTGACAATTGTCCAGTCAACTTTCCAAAGACAAGTATTACATCTTTACCAAAACTATGCTTAATTTATACTCCATTGTACAACGGTGTTGCTTGCTGGCAAGATCTGTTCTCGCAAGCAACACCGAGGTACGATGGAGTAAGCTTAAAGGGGTAGTTCACCCCCAAAATAACTTTTTTTCTATGTATTCCTCACCACCTGGAGCCTTGAATTCATAGATATTTTTTTGTTTTTGTCACATTCCTAAGCCAATAATTTGATTATAATAAATTTGTCCCCATTGATTCCGGTAGGAGACACAAATGCATTTGTGTCTCCTACCGGAATCAATGGGGCTAAATTTATTATAATCAAATAATAAAGGAAGGAATGCGACAAAAACAAAACAAAAATCCATGAATTCAAGGCTCCATGGGGTGAGTAATCCATAGAAAAAAAGTTATTTTGGGGGTGAACTACCCCTTTAACTTTGTACTGTACTGTGCCTCATGAGTGTTACTAATTTCAGAGAAAAAAGGAACAAAACCTTTTTGACTTCTATTCGTGTTAGGGTCCGATTAATCTCTCAAGAACAGATTCTGCTCTAGTACAAACAGCAGAGGGCGCTGTTTTTCCTTCTCAATTGGCTCTGGGTTCCCAGATTGGGGTCCGATGGACAGTGTTGGGCGAGTTACTCAGGAAGAGTAATGCATTACTAGTTACTTATTACTCTTTTAAAAAGTAATATTATATTACTTATTACTAGTATCAAGAGTAACTAGTTACATTACAAGTTACATTACTACATTACTTTTGCACGTTCACGTAACATCATCATTTCACAAGAGGTTGCATGCTTAAAAAGAAAAGATCTACAAGTTGCAATGCATCGCAACGTGTTGATAGCTTGTAGATCTGTTCGCATGCAACCTCCTACTATGGTGTATAAATTATAGGTATAATGGTCTATCTCGGTCAAAACCAAATCACATCACGTTCATTGTAACTTAGTAACTCAAAGTTACTTGGATTAATAACTAATACAATTATTGTTTTGGCAATTGTAATAAGTGTTATAGCAGTATTGTACTGTCAAATATTGATTTATTATTTATGATTGTATGGGTGCTATTATTTCATTATTCCATTCTATCTGTCATCATTTAGAATAGATTGTGTTTCTGTTTCTCTTTTGTTAAAGGGATCATAAACACCTTGCTCTGAAAGCCTGCCTTTGATTGAATCAACCCTTTGATCAAGCTATATGTAAAAGGCCATGTAACACCTATTGTTTCTTTGTCATGGGACCCCTGAGACCTGAGACAAGACTGAGAAGACGTCAAATGAAGCAGTAATTCTGGGAATGATGATTGATTTTTTTCCCACAATTTCTTTTATTGGTGGATAGATCAGTGACACTCAAGCTTATTAAAAAATACATATATTTGTAATAAAAAAAGAGAGAAATTCTCACCATTTGAGAATGATCAATAATAATAATAACGGAGAAAAGAAAACAATCAACCCAAAAGCAGCAGCATACAGTATCTGGAATGGACCAAAATATCAGTAGGAAGTTACACAAAATAATTTTATCTTCATAAAAAGAAAAGTAATTGTTTTTGGTGACAGACAAAAGATTAAAGGCATACTTAATTAAACCATGACTTGGGTTAACAAGATCTGTGACTGAAAATGACAATTATTTCATTAGCAACATACAGTATGTGAAATTAATAGTGTTCAAAAGCTTAAAGAAAGCGAAAAGCCATTTCTTATGATGTGCAAACCAATATCCTTCATGAATCTCATAAAAGGTTGTGCCCTTTTATCTAACAAAAACAATAATCTCTTGAAATTCCATCTATTTGAAATAAAGCTACTTCCCATAGAAAATATTTTAACCACTTTCAACCAGGCGTCAATTCCTCCGCACGACACTATTGTATGTGGTTAAAATTTATTTCAACACTATTGACAGATAAAAGTAATTTAAAGCAGCACTATGTCACTTTTTTCATGAATAAAATATCATTTTGTCCAATCTGTATGGTAGATTATGTTAATGCAATATAACTTTTGACAACCACCCCAACTACAATTGGGGTGGTTGTATTTTGTCTCCCTGCTCTTCTATTGAGACATTTAGATCATGTCAAAGGTCATGTCTCACCTAGACACAGGATCTGAAACGAATTTTGACCTGATTGTCAAGATTCAATTAATCCCCTGAGCAAGCAGGCAATGCTCTATTAGTTCAATGGTAAAACATTCAGCACTTGCGCAGGATACCGGGTTCAAATCCGGGGTAGAAGAGGAAAGTTATATAGTGCTGCTTTAACACGGTACTAATTAAAAAAAAAAAGGAGCTCCAGTACCCAGGAACCCACTCCAGGTTAGACTCCTCCCACTGCCTTTGCTCAAGGGCACTGGGAGGAGTTGGTTCCTAACATGCACATGTTTTAGTGTGGGAGCAAACCGACATGGACATGGTAAGAACATGTCCAAACCACACAGAAAAGCCCCAGTGGGATTTGAACCCAGGATCTTTTTTCTGTGAGGCAACAGTGTTAACCACTGAGCCACCTTTCCACAACACAAAGGAAAGGATAAAATTAGGAAGACAATAGGCAAAGCCTGATTTATACTTGGTTGTATGTTGTGTCATGCACTGAAAATAGGCAATTTACATGGTCAAAACGAGTTGCGCTGTGACGAGCTGTGAGCTTGTAAAATGGCAATTTTTGGTGCACGACACAGGCGAACAGCCAAGTATTAAGGAGTTCATCCTCAAGACAATGTAACGTTATATCCATATATTTAAAAGAAGAAAAAAAAATTACCTTACCTGACATTTATCATTCAAAAAGTAAAACATAGAGCCTCTGTGCTGATAAAAAGATTTTTATCAAAATTTAACAGTGTCAAATTAAGCCACCTATTCTTTACAAAGTACCAGTACCTAGTATATATATACATGTCTTTTTCTCATTTTGTTTTGTCAGTTCTATCCCATAAGAGATGGTCACATGTTTTACAAACAGTTGACATGTCATTTTGGAATGGTGTGCTCCAAATGGAGATGTCCCCATGTGGTGTCTCTGCGGTGGCTGCATCATAGGGAACAGAAGTACCTGTGGACGGGGAACGCGGTGAGGCCGGACAGAGCGATCCCCAGGCTGTCTCCCACACTGGCGGTCGCCATGGCAAACTCCCTGTGTCTGTCTTCAGTCTGGAGATGGGGAAAGGATGTGAGAGGAGAAGTCAGGAATGTCATGTTCCTACATTATCTTATGCACCCTTAAGGCGGTTACACACCGGCGAATATGCTAATATACGCAAAATTCGGACTCGTTCCAAATAATTAAAAGACGCTTTTTTCGCTCCGCGAAACTGGTGTGGAAGCTTGCATTGACTTTATAAGGTTTAAAAAAAAAACGTAATATTCGCATGAAAAAAATCGCCCCGGTGTGTAAGGACCTTTATTGTTGTATGCACCCCAAGTTCATGACTAATTGCACCAGATTTCGTATTGACACTGTTGGGCAGAAACGTTGTAAACTATGGCCAAGGCTGTTACTTTTCACGAAATGGAAACAATGACCGGTTTTCCAATGTAGACAGTCATTATTTAACCACAAGATCTTGTTAATATTTGTATCGGTTAATATAAAACCCACAGTCAGCCTTAACCACTTTCAACATGACATCGGCAAAAATTTTCAAAATGTTTCAAGATATTTTAAAGAAGAGTAAAAATAGCTCACAACGTGCCACACTGCGATGAGCTTGTAGATCGGTTATTTTCACTACTTTTGTGTGACTTGTTTTCCCCAGGAAAATGTGTTAATATAGCATCCTTTTTATACTTTATACTTATACTTTTATACTTATATCAGCTATTTTCAAAAAAAAAAAAATCTTTTCAGATGGGGATCTTTGGCATGAAAAGGTTTGAGAACCACCACAGCAGATGAGCTGACCTCCTTGCTGATGTAGTAGAAGGTGTTGACATAAGCGGCTCCTCCCAGCAGGCCTTCATAGAGCACTATGACAAACACCAGCCAGGCACTGGGCAGGAACTGGTAGTACACAGCCAGGGACAGCAACACTGCATTCACACACTAGAAAACACAGAGGCAAGGACGCTCATCACCTGCTAGTTAGGAACCTTCCTTAATATTAGGTACCCTGTGCAGTCCAAAAGTTTACAGTTGAACATTGAATTGAGGCAACCTAGAAAGGTAGTGTCATGTGACTAATGTTTCCATGGAAATCGATCCTGTGTACCAGCTGAACAGATGAAGTGACAGATATATAAGAATAAATTATACACAATATACAATTATATATATGAAATAAATCATTTCATGGGGGGGGGGGGGGGGTTGCGGTAGCCTGGTAAACCCCCCTCCCTCCGGAAATCTCATTTGCATTTGGATCATCCAATCACCTGCCAAGTAGCTTGAAAAAATTAAAACGCCGCTCTTCGATTCTGCTACCGGAGTCTCAGATGGAAGTAGGCTGTGAAACAAAATGTGTGTCGCAAGCTTCTTCCATTTGACGGAGCCACACAGTCTTATGGGATGTCCTACGATGCCATTGAAGCACTTGATGTTTCCGCAACAAATCAAGGAACCTACTGTAATGAGACGGTCCTAAGCAGACATAATATGTCTCATTTGGAAAGAAGCTTCCAAGTTGGGTATCATTTTTTTCAAATATTATTTGCAAACAATGATACCCAACTAGGAAGCTTCTTTCCAAATGAGACCGAGCCCATCAAAAGATGAATGCTAGAGACCTCGGCCTCCAGACAGAGCCCACACAAGTACCCGTTCTGTTCCACTGAAATTAGACACAGTTAATACTCCAGGGGAAGAATGCTGGGTCTCTGCTTTATATGTATAGTGTGTCTTGACAAAACTTGACAAATTGAAATTAAATACCAAGATAGAAAAAAAATTACGCATTCAGAGTTAAATAAACACTGCATTTTATGGGGTAGAATATGACTAATATGTAAAGGTCCTCTCACCTGTAGCAGAGAGAGAGCCCACAGCTTCCTTATCTTCACACAGCACAGAGAGGAGCGGGAAACCAACACACCCACCTGGTACAAAGTCTGGTACCTAACACACACACACACACACACACAACTTAAGCCTAATTGATACTCCGTCATACGATGATGTCGCACGACAAGGTATAAATCAGGCTCGTTATTGAATAACCATAAAATACCCATTCCACTGAACATCATATACTGACCAGCGGTACTGCTCGGCATGGGTCAGGGGGAACTTTGGAAAATACAGGAGCTCCAGCTGAGAAAGGAAAGGTATATTATTCATCCATATTCCTGATCTACACCAATCTACACAGGAAAGTGTGTTGCAGAGAAAATCTAAGAGGAATGCCAAATATACATGTTTTAACTTCTTTGTACTTCCTTTCAGTTTTTGATTTTACACAAAGGTCATGCATGGATACAATAAGCATACTTATTCATATTTTGCTTTTAATTCAAATTTCCCCCACAACCCATGACCAGCCGTGGAGTCGGGAAGTTTGTCAAATATATAAGAAAGTAAAAAAAAGTATAAAAGTATAATTCAAATTTCAAACAGATCTAAGTGAGGTGAATTCATTGTAAGTGTCACAAGGGGGCAGCAGAGAAAATACTCACCAGGCCCTGGTTGATGAAATACTCAGCGAAATAAACCAACCCCAGGGGAAGCACGAACTTCAGCAAACCCTGGCAAAGTTAAGAGGAAGTAGAGACATACATATGTGTCAGGTGACAAATGTCAGACATTTGTCACCTGACCCTTTTCTTACTGAGTATTCACAGAGCTCCATGGCATTAATATTCTTGGCATTGTCTACTGTTATTTGAACATCTATGTATAATACTGTAAACCCAAACACCAATTCAAGTTCCTGATTCCTAACATTACATGCACAAAATAGAGACGCCAGCTTGAAAGTGGTTAAGTCTGTCTGTGGGTTTTATAAACATTTAACAAATGAAAAGTATAAATAATAACTACATTGGATCCATTGGAACACAGATTATTCTTTTTCCATTTCTTGAAAATGTAGTTTTGGACATACAATTAAATATGCGTGGTTGTGATGTGTGTCAGGTGTAAACTCACTCTGGTGACATGTAGTTTCTCTCTTAAGGTGAGCGGCCCAGTAGGTCTGTCCTCTGTTACATTCATCATGAGGAAGAGAACAAAACCTGTGAGGGTTATTCAATAATAAACCTAATGAATACTAAATAAAAGCTACTAAAGTTTCACATCATAGTTCTAATAAAATTGTCATAAAAAAAAGCCCAAATGAAGGAGTCTCAATTATCTGAATGTAATGCAAAAGTTATAAAAGGGCAGTGAAACTCGAATTGTATGTTGATCAAGTCAGAAGAAGTGAATCCAGAATTACATTCTATTTAATCACTTTTGATAGCTTTCACTTTTGATATCTTTTTTTATCAAAAGGCAATCATATAATTTCAGCAGTTTTTATCTGTAATTTTGCTATTTTTGTTTTGACTGTCAACTTGTTTTGTACTAGATGATGCTGTGACTCCAGTTCTTTCAATCATCTCCTTGTCTTTTATCTGGTTGTTATGAAGCACTTGAACACTGTCTCCCTTGACCGGTCAGACATGGATGAAACTCAGCTGCCTTGTTGATGCTGTGATAAAATTCAGTTTCACAGGATCTGTTGAATATTATTTTTACCTACAAATTTCCTCTCATGTTTCAGGCTAGGCCCCATGATGCTCATTTATACTTCGTCGTACGGCGGTGTCGCTTGTCAAAAAGATTGAAATTGTAGATCTGCTATTCTTGGCGAGTGACACCGTCGTATGATGAAGTATGAATTAGGCTTGACCGTTGGCTGTACCTTTCTCTTGCTGTGGCTCATTTTCATCAGAATCTTCCATTAGCCGCTGTCTCTCCTCTGAGACTCCACCCGTCACTGGCAGCCTCGCCCCTCCATTATGCCACTGAGGAAATGACGGCGGAAAGACCAACAGGAAAAAGTAGCTGGAAACAGGAATATGGATGAAAATAAAAAGGTATTTACTATTTACATTTCAGGTATTTTGCAAACTATCTCATCTAACAGAAGAATAATCGTCCTTTGACTCAATTACCAGCATTAAATGCAACAGTAAAGCCTGATTTATACTCATTTGTACGCTATTGTTGCGCACTAAAAATAGCGGCTATTTTCCGTGCACGACACCAGAGCGCAACAAAATATAATTCAGGCAGTGCAAAGAAAAGATAGACAGAGAGCAGACCCGTGGCTCAGCCAGATGTGCACACATCACATCCAGACCTAATCATGAAACCTTGGGTTCAAAACTGGGTCATAAGCTACAGTATGACCTCCTTTGCTCTACTTCACAAGAACAATGTTGGTGTCGAGTTGACATTTCCTGGTTTTAGACAGACAAGAAGCAATGCAGCGAGCACTCAAAAGACACAGCATTTGCAGGTAACAGTGGTATGCACAAATGTCAGACACTTTCCAAATGAAAGAAATTCAAATTAATCTTCCTCGCTCCGATTTCTGTTTGTCCTAAATACATATTTTATCACCCTTAAACGTGTGTTTAAAGCCCAGTCCACACCATTGATCCGCACCACAACCAGTTGCAGCACTTTGAATTGACCTGTTGCAGGTCAGTGCAGTTTGGGGATTCTGATGCAAGTGGTTGCAGTTGCAACTTCATTAGGGTGGACTGGGCTTTAAACACCTCTCGCACAAGCAATATGTACTGTAGCTGTAACATACTGTATATCATCTAATGTGGGAACAGACACCATACGGAACTTCTCCATCAAAGGAGCACTTCACCCATTTCAACCGTATCTTCATATAATTGGTCATCACTAATGCTCATAATGAGATGGCACAATCATCGTCTACTCACTCTGCATCTCACTGGTGGACTATGGACAGTTGAGAAACCTGCAGGCAGAATTCTCAACTGTACACAGCCCTCCTCTGAGACACAGACTGAATAGACAGAAATAGTGCCATCGTACAGTATAATGAGCATCAGTGAGGACCAATTAAATGAAGATAAGGTTGAAAATAGGTGAAGTGCTCCTTTAAGGAGACCAAAGTGTGAATGAACATCCACTTCCGTTGTTGGATATTGTTCATCCAGCAAGGTTATGGATTCCATCATTTACTAATAACACACAAATGCAACAAGAAGTGTTTATTGGGTGTTTCTATGGGTGCTACTTCACAGGAATACTTGTCAGTCTTACCTCATCACCATGCCAACGGGGACGACTAGCATGATGAGCAGCGTGACCTGTGGTGTCAAGCCGGCCTGGGTGAAGGCTGAATAGAGCAATGCCCCGGCCACACCAGCACCTCCAGTGCCTGAACCCCATCCCCCCAACACATCCCTGACACAAAGACACACAGAGACACATACTGTAGTCACACAATGAACAAATACACATACAAATATACTATACTGTAAAACAAAATATGCGTTCAGTTATCTCTGAGAGTGCAAAGTTGTACACTCTCAGAGTTACAAATGGATACATTAACATTGAGGCTTTTACCTCGGTATCAGAGCATGGGAGCGGAGCGACGCGATTTTGACGTGAGCGCAGAGCTGGTTTATAAAAAGGTTGGAGCGCTACTCAGAGCAAGGACCGCCTACCGCTCCAAGCCGCCCCGGCGGGGGCCGCGCACCGAATGTTTGAGCATGCCCAGTCGCACGGACTCAGAGACACGCAGACATCCAGCAGTGCACAGCGCACCGAGATTTCATTAGATTTCCAACTTCCTTTTCTTTTTTTTTACTGTTGAGCGACCCGCTTTGAGCGGAGCATGGAGCGAGAGGTGCGCAAATCAACGTGAGCGACGGGGAGTGGAGCGCAGGGGGAGTCAACGTGAGCGAATAGCGAGCGTGAAACCAGCCCCCTGGAGCGTCGTGCGGCATTTCCACCCGCTCCGCTCACGTGCTCTGCTAGGTATACTATATATTATATCCACTTGGCCAACTGGTCAATGGAGTTTGACCTTTCAAGGTTGCTCAAGGTCATGCTACCAAATTAGAGACATGTCTATTTCTATTTGTTGAACAATTCTGTCTTCAACAGTTTTTGAGTTATAGTGAAAAACATGTCTGGGGTCAAGATCATCTATCCGATGATTTTGACCCCCAACACATTCGACCCTAGTCACCCTGACAATCTTTAATGGATAGGATCATAGCACAATAACAGAGAGAATAATTGTTCTTAGTTTGAAGTAAATTGAACTATTTTTTGAAGAAGTTATGGCTGAGAAACGATAGACAGACAGACAGACAGACATACAAGCCAGATGAAAACAATGCCCCTCCCTGACAGGGTGGGGTAAAAATAAACGTCTCACCTGTTGAAGAAGACAGTGAGAGAGAGGAAGGAGAGTTCTCCCAGACCAGAGCTCACACTGGCAAAG
The DNA here is from genome assembly GCF_963280865.1 of Gymnoscopelus braueri. NCBI lineage: Eukaryota > Metazoa > Chordata > Actinopteri > Myctophiformes > Myctophidae > Gymnoscopelus > Gymnoscopelus braueri. Next base: position 41,403,463 of record NC_137615.1, on the reverse strand, counting down.
ATCACACCTGGAAAACATCACACTATTAGAATACCTTTGTCTGGGCAGAGAGGGAGAGTTGGGGGCTTAAATTAATGATCAGATATGTGGTCAATTTCTTATTACAGTTTGATGACAGTAGCAGATTTCAGTGGAAAAACTCTGGCTGCACTCTTGGAAATCACATAACAGCAGCAAGTTAAAACCATGGAGAAAAAAAACATGTCAAGTCCCCCTCAGCATTTTCAACAAAGTAATTCTAAATGACAGTAAAGGTTATGGTCAAATAAACTTTAGCCCTGACGTCCCTCTTTTGGGCATTTCATAACAGGAACATTGTTAATTGTTTTTATTATTTTAAATAGGGCTCAACTCAAGTTATTAATAGTTATAATTAATGGTTATAACGGCCAAATTTGTTCCTTCCCCTACAAGCCCTATAGTGACCTCGATTGTGTGCTGCGGTAGTCAATAGACTTACAGTCCCAACATCTGACCATTTTTAATGGACCACAATAGAAACAAGCCCCCCCCCCGTGCCTTTTAGCATAGCTTTTTTTGACTGCACTAACGTACTGTTAGTTAATAAAGTATTCAATCAATCAATCAATCAATAATCAAAGCCAGAACAACCTCAGATCAAATTTTTAAGCCAGATGCACTCACAGGTCAGTCAACATTAATGGCTCAAGTTCTATCTATTTGTATGCATGTTTGGTTCATGTGAACAGGTCACTTTCCTGATTGACAATTTCTAACTTGTTTCAAGTTAACCGTAAAAATAAAAAATGAATAAAAAATAGTAGTTTATGAGATGGAGGTCATCTTTCCATTACCCAGAATGCTCATCCACATGACTGAAGAGATGGATACCAATAGGAAGCTTGTTGTTGCAGCGCTGACACAGAACAAAACACGAAACCTAGAGGTCCAAACAGGAAGGGACATTATTGATCCATTTGTACACTCAGTTAAAATAACCCATAGGATTTTACTGTGCATGAAAATCAAACTGCCATGACTTTCCCAATGACTGCATCTCTTCCCAGTTCAACACTTTGTGGTTCAGTGTGGCGTTGACAGATAATTGTACCTCAAGATAACACTAGATTCTGAGATACAGAATGACTACCACCAACTTTTTACCAACGTTTACACAGCTGGATATATGCACAGTCTATTAACAGTCTATCAACACTGAGTATATGAGTGAATATACTGTATTTACAGTATATCAACAGTCTATGGGTGAATATACTGTATTTACAGTATATCAACAGTCTATGAGTGAATATTCAATATATGTACAGTCTCTCAACAGCCATCCTTAACAGGCATCTGTCAAATGTACTGTCCATCCTAGGAGTCCATGCAGGAGTCAGTAGTCAAAAGACAAACGTCTGTAACAGACAGTGGAGGTTTTAAATATCTCATATTGCTTGGTTTGTGGAGCCTGATTGGCACAAGGGATTGGCCAAGGTGCTTTGTGGTGTACAGAGGACCGACAAAGGTTGAGTCTGTGGCTGAATGTGCTCCTCATCTTCTACTTACCCATAGGGAATTAAGTGGATGAAGAAGGGAGCAGTGAACTTGATGAGGAGGGTGGGTAGGATATCTGCCAATAGAACAGCCTGCAGAGAGGGAGCTAGAGAAGTTTAGGGACGACTCCAAAGCAACAGGATTAGAATAAAATCAAGACTGTTTTGTTTAGCTATAGCAGTGTTTCCCAAACAGTGGGTTGGGACCCATTAGTGGGTCGCGAACGCATTGTTATGGGTCACAAGTAAATATCCCTTTTTTGTTTGCTAAATTTGTTATTATTATTATTTTAAATCTAATAATAAATACATTGAAATTTCCGGGCAGGAAAAAAAAGTCAAACATTTTTCTAAAGAATTAAATAATTTTCAAAACAATCAAAGAAATCCCATATATTTAAAAAACGTATAATAATTAATAAATAGTGAAAATATCATATCATAACATCCCGTGACCCACTTCTGTGTATCGGGAGACAGCGGTTGCGAAACACTAGTCTAATAAACCTATTTACCGCAGTTGACACAGGGTTGCAGTCATAGCGGCTACCGTTGCTGCTGCTTCCCAGTTCAAAGTTTAACGCTGCTGTGGATGGCGTCTGGAACAGAGATCGAAAAAAGGGTTGAAAAGGGGACTTATTTTCACACTTTAGAACAGATTTTTTTTTACTTTCTGAACATGCAGGGCTTAGCCATCCAAACTCAGTAAAATAAGAAATGTTATAATATTTCAATTGTTTAACTCTTTGCAACCAAATTTGGTTAGATTTGCACTCTCTCTCTCAGAGTTAAAGTTTCCTTACCGGTACTGTGGAGTTGTCAGTGCCTTGCTGTTTCAGGATGTCATGTGCTGCACTCAGCATTACCACATAAGCAAAGTTGTTGCACAACCCCAGGAGCCTAGACACACCATGTTTGCAGAAGGACATCAATTGTATTAGCTGTGCCACTGATAGTATCGATTTGACATATTGATTTCAGCCTATCAGTGGGTGTAAATAAAATTAATGTAAAAGACTTGTAATTAGAGCCAGTCAATATATCGATATGATCCCTAAATATCGTCTGGGATTTCAGAATATCATTATGTGGCATAAGGGTTGTCTTTTCATGGTAAAGGCTGCATTTTGATTGATTGATTGATTGATTGAATGCTTTATTAGTCAAAAGATTTAAACAGCATGTGGCACAATCAGACATTAAGGCTAAAAGGATAAGACAAGAAGTCCTGGGGACTTGTTTCCATTGTGGTTTCCATGTATTCAATTCATCAACATAGCATGCTATATGTACAAATGAGAAAAAGGGAAAAAGGCAGCAGTGAATGACACCTCCTTGCATTCATCTCCCCTTGTGTCTCTGTTGGAGAACCAAGAGGTGCAAGCATAGTCATAATGGCATTGAATGAGGGCTCTAGCAATAGTCTTGAGAGAACTTTTGTTGACAAAAGAGGAAATTCTGCTTAAAAATCTTGTTCTTTGACTTTCTTGATCACTTATGATGCAATGTTTTCTCCTGTCAGTTTCGTGTCAATAATACACAGGCATGCAAACAGCCCCGAGGTGAAAAAGGTGACAACATGATGTTTTCTTTTGGGTCAGGTGTCACACAATTGCCCTATTTGGGTTCAAAAAGGTGACTGTAGCTGGAAAGTGACACTTTTGCATGTCTGAATACAGCCCAAATAGGTAACTTCTTCTTTGCGTGAGATAACTACATCGTCAACTCTGACCTTGAAATCATCTTTACATTACTAAGGGAATGTTTGGACCCAAAAAGAATGGATTCTGTTTTACCAAGGTGTAATAACAGTTTGTTATCGGAAAGCCAAGTATGGATTTTGCAGAGTTCAGAACTGAGGGCTTCCTCAACTTGCATTTTGTCCTTGCCTGAGACCTGCGGAGTAGCTCTCTTTGAGGCATATTCATATATATAGCATATATGACACCCACTTAGGCATTACTGATGATTATGTATCAGAAAACTCAATGTGTAGATATTTTGTCAAAGCACTAATAGTCATCCCCATAATAGCATCTTCTCAATATCGCGGTTATATGATATTTCATTTTTCATTTTGAATGTATCGCATTGTCATTTGATTTAATTGGACCAATTATATTTAAAGCTGCAATTAGAAATGTGTAATGTCCTACCTGGACCTGGGGAAATATTGCTCCAGGCAGCACTACTTGTCAACCAGTAGGTGTCCTATCATGACACCAGGGTCTACAATTCTCAGACCACCTAACCACTGCAGATGTGCATACTCTGAAGTAGCTACCACCATGGCATGATTGGTTAAAAATAACGTTTTTATCCATTCAAATAAGTTCCCGGATTGCAGCATTCAACACTCACCAAAATCCGCTCCAGTTCCGCCACTGAGACCAGCGACCTGTCAATCATAATAAATAATATATTACAAACGTTATTTGACACTACAGAGGACTGGTTTATACTTAGTCGTACGAAGGTGCCACTCGACAAAAATAGCCGATAAATTAGGACGTTTACCGACTCACCTTGTACATGTACAGGATCTGCATTCACGCTGCTTGCATGTTCCATGGTTTAAAAGTGCAAATAATGAGTAAAACTCTTAAAAAGTAAATAGAAATAGAAATAAACAGCTGTTACCTAGCAGCTAGCTCCACACAATACATTCTCAACAACAGCATTTCGGGCAGATCAAATCGCATGACAAGCATAAAGACAGCATTGTGATGGCAGTCTGACTGAAGCTCCGACACACGCTTCAAATCCCGGAACTACATTTACATAGAACCACTGCTGGTCATATTAAACATATACAAACGTCCAGATGATGTTCAACTGAAGAGTTTTCCTTCTTAAAACACAGGAAAGAGTTTCCCTCAAGTCTGCTGATGTGTTCCACAAAAATACGTCCCCCGGCCACGGAAACAAGAACCCCACTTAAGGGTTCCCAGTTTGGGGAGTCTGGTACAGTGGTACAGTACTCCAACAACAACAACAACTTTGGTTCGGCGTCGTCTGTTGTATGTTGCAGGTTTTGTGAATAATGTTGACCCTGTTACCATAAGGTAACAAAACACTTTGTACCAGTGAATGACTGATACACAAAAACGAACGTTCAACACAGGCCATTTCCATTTTCACCGTTATAAATGCTGGTAAAGACGGCAGTATTACCTAGCTGTAGAATACAACTCTCGTAGACGTATTTATGATTCTGACGTTTTCAATCTACGAGAGTTGTAGGGTTCACGCGTTGTAGGGTTCAGACAGGGACTTTCTGCACTATGCCCCGTAGACACTCCAAACATGTACAAATTGAAAATAAAGGTGCTTACCCCCAAGTTCCAAATGTTAACTGTCTCTACGCGGTAGTAGTTTAATGTAATAATCCATATCTTTCAATAAAGAAGTGTTTTAATGCCGTCTGTGGCCGAACACAATTTTTTCACCCTCGTGTACTTCCTGTTTACATTTAGTGTAATTCCGGGTTTCACCGGATGCGCCCCGTCACTACCCGTCACTACTGCCCATTGGGAACTTCCGACAGAATCGGCCACAGACGGCATTAAAACACTTCTTTATTGAAAGATATGGATTATTACATTAAATTACTACCACGTAGAGACAGATAACATTTGGGGCTTGGGGGTAAGCACCTTTATTTTCAATTTGTAGATGTTTGGAGTGTCTACGGGCCGGGGCATATAGTGCAGAAAGTCCCTGTCTCCATGGGGCGTGAACCCTACAACTCTCGTAGATTGAAAACGTCAGAATCATAAATACGTCTACGAGAGTTGTATTCTACAGCAAGTATTACCAATGACGCAATTTCTCTCTAAACTAAAATCACGATAAGTGGCTATAATACTCTATCGACCAATTCCTTTCCTTTGCTGGTGTAATTTTAGGCCACGTAGAATGATCATGCTGTTCATGTGATACATAACAGCATACAATATACAGCAATACATAGCGCGTCCGTATTATTCACATGTCTTTCTTTCTTTTTCCTTTATTTATTCAGGGAAACCCATTGAGAGCAAGCTCTCTTTTTCAAGGACGCCCTGATAACAAACATTTGAATCACATTAATGTCACAACTTTGACAATAAAGCAAAAAAGAAAAGCAGAAGCATAAAACCACATTAAAATAATCGCAAAAGGCGGTGAATCAGACAATACAGTGAGGACATGGATAACAACACAGAGATTTAAAATAATAATAATCTCAGATGCAAATAAACAGTGTTACATGAAACAGGTACAGTATGTAGTCGTGTGTCCTCAAGAAGCACCCTGAATGTCTCTATTGAGACCAATCGCACCAGTGAGGTGTTAAATTAAGCCAACAATCCCAGTGCCACTTTCTTTGTTAGATTACAATAGTTTATGAGTTACAAATAATACAGCTAACGTAGTCTACTCTAGATAGATTTATTTCATTTCGATGTGTTGTAATAATCTCTACACTTCTTCGACACTAGTATCCATGTTTCTGGAACTTTCAGGAAAGAGCGGAGCGTCATGTAGGCGTTACTACGCCGGAAGCTAAATATACGCTGAATGCTCTCATTGGCCAACGACATCTGAAACGACCAGAAACATCCACTGAGTTGTGGAAATGTCCAGAAAGCTTTTTTACACATATATATAAGAGTAGTTCACCAGACACATAGATAGACACACAACACAGCATCGTACAAGTGAACAGCGAGGAGCGACCACAAGAAACTGAAACTTCACAGTGCATAGTAAGTACCACCCTGGCTGTTTCTGATACTTTTAGTTTACATTTGCATGTATGTCTTTAAATGTCATGATGAATTGAATACATATATTATGACCACAGTGGAAAGAAGCCCTCCGGGCTGTTTGTGTTATCCTTTTAGCATTGTAGGCTACCACTGTACTATTTACAAACTGTTTATAAAGTATTCAATAAATCAAAAAACAGACTATTGATGGAATATGGTTGAACATTGTCGTTTTAATTTGAATGAAGTGTATTAACCCCAAGGCTATAGTGCATGCTATACCAGGAAAATAATAATTTGATTTAATTTACAGTATGTGATAAAATATGCATCAGAGTTGGGCTATTCAGTGTGAAGGAAATTCCAGGAAGACATTGAGGATTGTAATGGAACAACTGTTGCGAGACATAATCTGAAAGATACAAATCATATAATGCCCAATATACACCTGTACAATCAATGTAACTATAATACTTATAATACTTACCTATATTAGAATGTATATCATTTGATTTAAATGATACAGATGATGAGTAGCCTATGTTGTTCTGTACTGTAATATTCTTAAATAATCAATACTTATAATTTATAATTATAATAATAACAATGCATACCGTACATATATTGTTTGAATTGTTTCATGTGTCTAATATTCCCTTCATTTATTTCTAGGTAATTATTCAAAATGTCTGCAGTAAAAGGTGTTGCTATTGGCATTGACCTGGGAACCACCTACTCCTGTGTGGGGGTTTACCAGCATGGAAAAGTAGAAATCATTGCCAATGACCAGGGCAACAGGACCACCCCCAGCTATGTGGCTTTCACAGATTCTGAGAGACTCATTGGAGACGCAGCCAAGAACCAGGTGGCTATGAACCCCTCCAACACTGTGTTTGATGCCAAGAGACTGATCGGCCGAAAGTTTGATGACGCAGTGGTGCAGTCAGACATGAAGCACTGGCCCTTTAAGGTGGTGAGTGATGGAGGAAAGCCCAAAGTTCAGGTGGAATACAAGGGGGAGAACAAATGCTTCAACCCAGAGGAGATCTCCTCCATGGTTCTGATAAAGATGAGAGAGATTGCTGAGGCCTACCTGGGCCAGAAGGTGAACAATGCTGTCATCACAGTCCCAGCTTACTTCAACGACTCACAGAGACAGGCTACAAAGGATGCTGGCACCATTGCAGGGCTGAGAATACTGAGAATAATCAATGAGCCAACTGCAGCCGCCATCGCCTACGGACTAGACAAAGGCAAGTCAGGAGAACGCCACGTCCTGATCTTTGACCTGGGTGGGGGCACCTTCGACGTGTCCATCCTGACGATCGAGGACGGCATCTTTGAGGTGAAGGCTACAGCTGGAGACACTCACCTGGGCGGGGAGGACTTTGACAATCGCATGGTCAACCACTTTGTGGAAGAATTCAAGAGGAAATACAAGAAGGACATCAGCCAAAACAAGAGAGCTCTGAGGAGGTTGCACACAGCTTGTGAGAGGGCTAAGAGAACCCTGTCCTCCAGCTCTCAGGCTAGCATTGAGATTGACTCTCTTTTTGAGGGCATTGACTTCTACACCTCCATCACCAGGGCTCGCTTTGAGGAGATGTGCTCTGACCTTTTCAGGGGAACATTAGAGCCTGTGGAAAAAGCCCTTAGAGATTCCAAAATGGACAAGGCGCACATTAACGACATTGTCCTGGTTGGAGGCTCCACCAGAATCCCCAAAATCCAGAAACTCCTGCAGGATTTCTTCAACGGCAGGGAGCTGAACAAGAGTATCAACCCAGATGAGGCGGTGGCTTTTGGAGCTGCCGTCCAGGCTGCCATTCTGTCAGGCGATACATCAGGAAATGTTCAAGACCTGTTGCTGCTGGATGTGTCGCCTCTGTCCCTGGGCCTTGAGACAGCTGGAGGAGTTATGACAGCCCTCATTAAACGGAACACCACCATCCCCACTAAACAAACCCAGACCTTCACCACTTACTCTGACAACCAGCCTGGAGTCCTCATCCAGGTGTATGAAGGAGAGAGAGCCATGACCAAGGACAACAATCTGCTGGGCAAGTTTGAGCTGTCAGGAATCCCACCTGCTCCTAGAGGGGTTCCTCAGATCGAGGTCACCTTTGACATCGATGCCAATGGCATCTTAAAAGTGTCTGCAGTGGATAAAAGCACAGGCAAAGAGAACAAAATCACCATTACCAACGATAAGGGCCGGCTCAGCAAAGAAGACATCGAGAGGATGGTGGAGGATGCTGACAAATACAAAGATGAAGACGACCTTCAGAGGGACAGGATCGCTGCCAAGAACTCACTGGAATCCTACACCTTCAACATGAAGAGCGTTGTGCAGGATGACAACATGAAGGGGAAGATCAGTGAAGAAGACCAGAAAAAGGTCATTGAGCAGTGTGATAAGGCCATAGCCTGGCTGGAGAACAACCATTTGGCTGATAAAGAGGAGTACCAGCATCAGCAGAAAGAGCTGGAGAAAGTGTGTAGCTCCATCATCAGCAAGTTGTATCAGGGAGGAATGCCAGCAGACAGCTGCAGACAGCAGGCACAAGGCAACTCCCAGGGCCCAACCATTGAGGATATTGACTAAAATTATAGTCTTTATGGACTTAAAAAAGAAAAGAAAAAAAGATGATTATGTTTACTGTACTTACACTCAATATCTGTGACTAGGTGGTTGCCCATGGTGTATTTGTGTTTTGTTGATCATGTACATTCACTGTCTATCAATTTTATATGTTTTTATTTACAGTATGCATTGCTAGGCATTGCAGTAAAATGTGAAATTGAATATTTCTGGTGGCTTTGTATCTTTTAAATAAAAAATATAATTATAATTCATAATAATAATCTATCCTAAGTTATTCACATTTACATTTAGCTCTAGGTACATAGATGACATTTTCTTTGTTTGTAAAGTATCTGGAACCCAACTGGAATCACCAACCTTTTGTGAATAAACACGTTCGTATTGTTTAAAGAGGACTCTGTCCATGTTTACAGTTCTAACATATACCGTAAAAGCACTAACAGAAACTCTGTGTTACATAAACAATCCTTCCAATCCTATTTTATTCAAGAGGAGTCTGCAAATATCCCAGTTTAGTCGCATCAATGTTCCACTTTACCAACTCAATTTAATGTATTAAATTAAGCATTGTGTTCATTCATGCTAGTATAGGCTAGATATATACCCTTTATTACATTATAATAATATATAAGACCCTACTGTACATCCCATGCCTTCATTGATTGATTGACGATTCTAGAAAACAATCTCCAGTCCCTGATAACATTGTTAAAGTCATTGAGGTCTTGGATAGTTAAACGGTACCTGGGTACTGACAAGCAATAAGCATTAGTTAAATAATGATAATAATATTCTTCATCATAATCATACAGATGTAATGTAATGTAAACAGGTCCATTACACTCTCAGCGTTAAATTGACACTGAGGACTTTACTTGGCATGTTTTGGCAACATGAGTTTATGTGACTGGGGAGACTACACAGTTTTAATGTGTCCATTTGTACTCTCAGAGTTAAATTAACAGAGGATTTGACAGTCTAGTGAAAGTAGCCATCAATATCACACAAGTGTCAGTTAACTGTGATGTTTAAGTGACAGGTGCTGAGAAAAGTCCATTATCATTCTAAAGTGTCCTGGCCACCTGCTCAGACAGGAATGTGACTTGATGATGTCTGACCAATGACATCCAAACTAAGGTCTACTCTAGATACAAAAGAATGATTTGTACCCACAGCAGCGAAGGCTATTAAGCTGTACATGTAGATGAAGCCCTTTGGTAAATTGTGTTTGTGCGCTGTGTGTGTATGACTATTAAATTATATCTGCTCTGCCTCTCAAACTAATTTACACTAGGGGACAAATTGGTTGTCGTTGATCAGATTAAGAACATGATGACATCACATTGTTGGCTTTATGGAGAGGGACTCTTTAAATCAGTGATTCTCAAAGTGGGGTCCTGGGACACCCACAGGTCTTTCCGTTGGTTCCTGGGGTCCCCAGGAAAATTAAGCAGTTTCAAAACAGTTTGAAAATCTTTTCAGTCTGGCCTAATGCCAATTTGTGGGTCCTTGACTTGAACCATTGCTATAAACTGACTACACAGTAAAATCCTTGGTACAAATGTAGCCTTTTGTACATTCTGAGTTAAAAATGGATACATTAAAACTCAGGATTTTACTGCTTTATGAATTTAAATGTCATTAAGTGTCATTCAGTCATTTATGTCACTTTATATGCAAAGTTGATATTGTTTGTGAAGTCTTTGTTATGACAGCTTGATAATTAAACCTGCTATGTCATGTTTATGACAGGTGAAGAGGGTAAAACAGCCACACACTGGTTTAAATTAAGCCCCCAACTTATTTTATAACTCATAACTTATTTTATGCAACGTTTCAACCTTATAGGTCTTCATTTGGCAAAATGACATTTGCCTGATGAAGACCTATAAGGTTGAAATGTTTTACATTTAAATAAAATACGTTTTGGGAGCTTTAAACCAGTGTGCGGATGTTTAACCCTCTTCTCCATGATTCTTGCCTTGATGTCCAGCACCTGGCCTAAATACAGATACAAGATGTGCACACAATCTCCTCTATGAAATGTTTATGACAGGTGTCATGTCAGTAAAGTGTTACCATCATAGAATCAACCATCCTTTTGTGACATAATGCAGTAACTAGAAACAACCACCAGGTGTCCTCATTCATCCAGTCTATGAAGAGCAGAGGATTTCACTGTTTACTATCAATGTTTTTGTTTAAAGCTGGACTGAAATATTTTCACATACTACATGTGGGACAAAAGATAAGTTACAGCTCTTGTGGTCACATGACCACAAGAGCAATTTAGTCATTATTCTTCCCCACACACATTTCTGTGTCGTCACTGCTGTTGCATCCTACTGTATCTGACTCACCTACAAGTGAGGAGCAAGTCACCTACCAGTGAGGAGCCCCCACCAGGAGGACGTAGTAGAGCCTTTGTCCTACTCCTCCCGCCCAACTCTCCCTGCTTACAGGTGCTGCCCTAGCCTGTAGGATTACATGCAATGACAAATATCACCCTCACCGCCCGGCTTCCCACCTCCGAGCACAGGCCAATTGTGTTTGTGTAGACGCTCGACAAAGCCGGATGCACCACATGGATTTGAACCCACCCCCTCATGGTCAGTGTTGTTCACTCTTTCAAATGAAGTACAGTTATTGGTAGGTCCTCTTGTCTAACTGAATATTGTTGTTAGTGGCAGAGGCTACAGTGCCAATTACATTTCCATAAATCTTTAGCTACACTTTAGAGGAAAATGTTTGTGTAAATCACCCATAACTCGCCCCTGACTGTAAGATGACAAATATTTTAAAACCTGTCCACTGTACTTCAGTGTGGATTCAAGTAGGCTACGTGATGTTTCTGACTGATCCTTGTTTTGTTTGTTGTTGTTTGATCAATGTTCATGCGTGTTTATATGAGTGAAAAGAAAACCTGTACACATTATCTAAATATGGGAATAAAGATTATATTTAATTCCCATTACCGTCCCATACACTGATTCAAATTTTTCGTGATTTTTATGCAATACACATTACAACATACACTCACTTCATCACTCATTGGCCTTCAATAATGCAACATTTGTCCATATTAACAAAAAGACTTTAAAGATTCCATATTAACAGTTTTATTGAAATTTCATTGATTGTCATACATGCATGCAGTGTTATTACTATATATACAATTTTATTTACAAATATCATTACCTTCCAGGTCACCAGACCCTGGTCACCACTGCCTGGTGCATGGAATCAAAGTTATTGTGGGAGTTGGTGTGGTGGATGATTGCACGCTTGTGTTTTTGCTGTGCTTTCTTCCACAGTTGTTCCTCATCTTTGAAGGACTCTGTCTCCATGTCACAATCATAGTACCTGTCCTTGTGGAGCTTCCACTCGTTGCTCTTGTCCATCAGGTCGGAGGTGCGGCACGTCAGCTCAACGCTGAACCTTTCGATGTTGATCTTCAGGATGCGACAGTAGACCGTCATGCCACCTTGACCCTCTCCTCAGGGTGTTTGACCACCTTGTCGCTGAGGAACTGGGTGCGAATGAACCCCTCGATGCCGTTGTCCAACCTGGTCCGAACACCAATGGCCTGGCCTGGACAGGAGCTGCTGTCAAAGTGGTCCCACACCTGGCTGAGTCCAGGGAAGTTGTCCTGCTGGCACAAGGAGCACTGCCACAGCCCTGTTAACTCGTTACGGATGGCCTGGTCATATCTTCTCTTCCCTTGCGGCCGCTGGCGAACGATGCCCGTTACCACACTGGTGATCAGCTTCCCTATATAAAAGGTCTGTGGTGTCTCCTTTGTGAACAGGTTAAAGACCTGCTCTCTGTTGGGGACTCTGTAAGGAACTCTTAAGTCTCTGTACCTGCAGCTCAGCTCAGCGCGGATGTCATAAAGAGTGATTCCCTTCTTGCCATAACCCTTTCTCTCCAGCTCATCAGCAAAGCCGTCCAGGTCCAAGTGTTTAAGATGCTCCGGGTTCTCCAGGATCTTGTCCAGGGCTTCCGCCGACTGGTTGGCATCCTCTGCCAACTCGTCATACTCCAGGGCGTCTGCAGCCATCTTCAGAGCCAGGTGTGACACAGTGTCAATCTTGATGAAACCTGCACAGTTGATGAAGACGTTGGGCCCCATGTGGCACATGGTGACCAGCTGGGTCCTGTTTTCCAGACGAGTGTTCTTCTGCTGCAGAATCTGAAAAGACACAAGAAAACTAAATGGATGATCTGCAGAACCAGGCACACTAATATAGCAGTATAGCAGGTAAAGTAATATGCAGTTCAGAAACTGAAATGATCTCTTACATGTTGCCAGTGTCTGAATTCATAAACTGAACTGCATATTTACCAAACTTTCCCTCATAACATGACCTGCTCCACAACCCCATTACATCTGAACCAGGCTTTTCCCATAGGCGCTCTTCCTGACATAACATGAATGAACAATGATCACACACCTTGAGGAGCTGAGAGCCCTTCCTGGGTCCAAGGCCGCACACAAACTGGACCAGGCTCTCATGATTTCACAGTGCAGAGCGTTGAGCAGGTCTTCTTTCACTACGTGCTCCTGATGGGGGAAATAAAACAACACAAACAAAACAGGTTAACATTACACAGTTATTCAGTTAAAGCGGTTGTTCTCAATCTTTTCATGTCAAGGACCCACACATTAATAAGTATTTGGCCGTAGACCCCTCATCTGAAAATATTTTGTGTCAGAGATCCCCGTACAAGATTTGTGTTGTTAAAATGTTTAAACATTTTCCACATTTTCCCCTAACTCATTTTTGAAACACTTTGCGACACTTTGTGAGCTTGTAGATCAACTCTCATCACGTTTGTTTACATTTTTCAAAAGTCATTACGTTACAGAGCTTACCTGAATAACTGAGTTAATGTTTGTAAGTCAATCTTCTCTCATAAGGACTATTTTCAGCTCGACTTTTCAATTTAATCCTCATTTAAAAATTCATTAAAGGGTAATCATACTATTATAATAATAATTTGACAAAGAATATCTGCATCATTGATATTTTGTGTGGTGGATTATTTGTCAACTAATAGTCTCTGCACGTTGATTTCTATATAGTAAATCTCTCACCTGTAGAGGGTGCAGTTTGAGGCAGAGGATGTCCTCGTCACTGCTGCAGACATGAGCATACTCCACCAGCGGATCTTGGAGCTTCCTGGCCATGGACACAGCCTGCCGCAGCAGGGGAGGGTAGTCTCTGAAATCAACCTGAACACAGGGGCAGACAGACAGAGGACACAGATTTATTAAAACACATCTGGAAAGATTCTCCTTTAGCTGTGTCAGTGTGTTTATGCTGTGGATGTTGGTGTTCACATGGGCTGACATGAAATACAATCATAGCAGTTAAAATGTAGAGATGTTCAGGTGCAGATTGTTATGGTGAGTTGTGGTGAGCCACTTGACTGCCTACATACAGGGTAGCCTGGGACCAGACAAATCTGCGAGTGCAAAAGAAAATTGCACTCTGGACATTTACACAAGTACTGTCCTTAAAATGCCAGGGGGACCGTGACAGATCTGTAACAAATGGAACCAAATGGACCCTTACGTGTCCACTGTTAACATTGCCCTCACACCTGATCTGACACAATTGTCACTATTGCCTTTATGCATATATATACCTTTTTATACCTTACTATCCTTTCAGATTTTGCTTATTTTTTTCTTCTATGTGAGATCAATGCACCAAGTAAAATTCCCAATGAATGGATTCCAATTCTAATTGTACTCTGTGATTGTTGTTTGTGCCTACCCTAGGAGAGCAGAGAATAAGATGGACAGCAGTAACCTGTCTGTTGTCTTCACATGCAAATGTTCTTCCTGCTGCTTCAATATCTGCTTCCTGCAGCTTCAATATCTAACTTATCTTGGTGCAGAATGTGTTTGCAGATATGATCAAAAGGAGATCCTTAAATCCTATTATGCTGTTGGTACAATGATTCTTTAACTTTTTCCCAGACCTTTCCTCTGCAACTCCTGTGATTGCAACGCCCAACTCCAACCTTGGCATAGACTTACTTCCTAGTATGTTATATGTTGTATATTGTAAAGCTTTCCTTTGTGTTTCAACATGATCCTGACTATGATTGGGAAAGTTATCATACACTACACGTCTTTTTACATTTTTTATAAATCTAATTTTTCAGAGTGAAGTCAAAAGGACAGAAGCACCTTGCAGGTCTCTACACTCACGAGTTGGCCTGGGGAAAAGCAGCAAATATGTTGTAAGTGTTACAATTAATTGCATTAATCAAACATTAATCCCATATCTATCGTCTCTGTCGGATGGAAACCACATACAGTATGTCCAAAACTGTAACTTTTCAGGATTCAAATTAAAAAAAAAATCGAAAAAACAAAGGAAAGGTTTTGAGCTTGTAGATCTGCTACTTTTGATATTTTTGTGTGATGCTTGTAGTATGATCAAGTAGGGTATTCATTTACGAAAAAATATAAAGTTAAAATATGGAGATGAGAGGTGTCTACCCGACAGCAACGCTATGCATGTAAGGGTGCAGTGTTGCACTGTAGCACTTTAATATGAATGTTCTATGTTTTGTACGTATTTGCTTGCTTTGCTTTTCGTTGCCGTTGGGTAGAAACCTCTTATCTCCATATTCTAACTTTGTGTTTTTTCGTAAATTAATGCCCTACTAAATTAATGCCCATACTACAGCGTCACACAAAAGCATCAAAAGTAGCAGATCTGGCCTGGGCCGCAGTGTGGCGGTCCAGGCACCCTAGGTCGCAATGCCAGCCTGACAGCGTGCCGCAGGTTTGAGTCCCAATCCCGATAACCTTTTCTGCGTGTCACTCCCCATTTCCTGTCAGTCTACTGTCCCATAAATAAAGGCATAAAAGCCCCAAAAACTAATCTGCTCAAAACGTGGCGTGAAGCAATGCGTTTTGAGCTTGTAGATCTGCTACTTTTGCTTCTTTCTTTTTTTTTTATCCTGAAAAGTAACAGTTTTGGACATATGACTTATTTAGTTATTTCCACCCAACAGAGACGTTTCATTAGTGGGAATTCTAGTTTTTTAAATAATGTGTCAATCCTAATTTTGGACGATTTACAATGTTTTAACATTCAAACTGAAATTTAACACCAGAAGGACTTTGAACTTTCCTACTTAGGTTGCATGAGCTGTTAGGGTTTTATTTTTGGCATTTTTATCCTTTTAGATAGGAAAGTGTAAAGAGACAGAAAACCTAGGGCAGAGAATGGAGACACCAGAGATGCCCGTAGAACAGAGAGAGGAGAGACCAGTAGGGCAGAGAAAAAAAGAACTTGCTAGAGTTGCCAGGTGTATTGAAACTCGTATCCTTGTGATCCGCAAGGCGTGGACCTGCTGTCTGAGCCACCAGGTACCACTTGGTGACATTTTCTTTTGCATCATACTGCTGTGTTGTGTAAAATTGTTTATTATGAGCAACAAACCGAATAATCTTGTTTCTTCTGAGTGAACTTGATCATCCTCTGAAGAACTGAAACAGAATTAACATGATATTACACTTCTTCTTTTTCTGCAGGGCTCTTTTTAAGAACACGAGTAACATTTTTTTAAATCTCTCAATCTACTCATTCTAGTGTACACTCAGGAGAGCACCACCAGTTTCCACACCACCAAAGACACAGACTTCACCTTGACAGAACCCACCGGTGACCTGCGACCTGTCACACTGGACCACAACGACAACGGCCGCTTTGGGGGGAAACTTACCGAACCCTCTGAGGACTATCAAACGATGTTGCTATCTGCCACCCTCTTCCAGCCTTCCTTCATTGGTGAGTTGTGTTTATGTACAATGTGCAATTTTGAAATAGGTGATAGCCTATTCCTTCCACTATGGCTTCTTCTTATATCTGAATAATTATTTATTTTCCCTTCCTAATTTTGCCTGCTATTCTGCATTGCTACAGTTGTCAAATTATGTAGTCTTTGTCACATAACCTCTTAAGCAAAAATCTAATTGTTACGGGGCCAGAGCTCTCAGCTCTGGACCTGTTTTAATGTTCCCCTCTTTTTTCTTCTCCCACTTTTGGCATACGCTTTTTACGAAACTTGGCCATATGGTAGATGGTCATGAAAAACTATCAAGAAATAATTCTCACAATCTTTCGTCAAAAGGTGGCGCTATAGCACTCAATTGAAAATGCCAACTTTGAACAGGTACAACTCATGCCCTGTTTGACCTACAGCCATGAAACTTCAATATACATATGCGTCTACTCATGATCAACAACTTTCACACTCTGACTTTTGACCTCTGACCTTTAGATCTCCCACCATTTTGAATAATATGAAAAACAGTTAAAACCTATCTCCTCCTGGGATTTTTTAGTAATCTGCACGAAACGTTTTACACATGAACTTTGAACCTATGCCGAAAAACATGTGCAAAAGATTTTCCATAAGTGAAAAAATGAAGCTTTAATGAGCCAATGAATATTGCAGTTTTATGACAATTATTCATCTGCCCCTAACACATACATGCAGACTCACATTTCTTTGAAACTTTGCGTTAATGTTGAGGGTCATTCCAAATATTACTGAAACCAATCTTACTCCAATTGGTCAAAGGGGGGCGCTATAGCTATTTTTTGAAAGTGCAAACTTTAAACAGGCAAAAGTCATGCCTCGTTTGGCCGACAGCCATTAAACCTGCTTACACATGTGCCTTGACTCATGAGGAACACATGTATCACGTTAACCAGTAAGCTCCGCCCTTAGATTGTCTGCAATTTTGAGCAGTTTGAAAAACACTTAAACCCAGGATTTTTCAGCTATTTGCGTGAAACTGTATCATCTGTGTGATCTCCTTTTTCACAGGTTCTTGTCTGTTGGTCCAATGCCTTCTCCCTTAAGCGAGTGCCTCACGACCGCAAGGTTGCCGGTTCAAGCCTCACTTGATGCAGACTCATTTAAGTTGAATTGCAAAAAACATGACTGTATCAATGAATACATATGCAAACGGTAAAGATAACATGAAATGCTTATTTGAGAGTATGTTTTTTCAATGTATGACGTACTTCATTGTGAAAATATCCGATCTACAATCTCACAACTTTTCAGATAGCAACGTTTTGTGAGCTTGTAGATCGGCTGCTTTCACTGGTTTCGGTTTCGAGGAGACATACAATTTCTCTATTGGTAAATGGTTTGTGAACGAGTGATCTTAGTGTTAGTGAAACAGGGGCTGGTTCATGACAGAAGGCAAAAGTGTATGATCTTCAACAGACAACTTCAGCCTGGATGAAGCTATAGCACTACTTGTAGTGTCTCATTCTGTGAGTCCG
>NC_137615.1:41354685-41385058 GCF_963280865.1 Gymnoscopelus braueri | reverse complement strand
AAATCTAATTGTTTTCATTGCCTTTCTTCCCAGTGTTCAACGTCTTTTGCTCTGGAGATGAAGGCTGGATAAAAAATGGACCCTTGTTATGAGCATCCCAGACAGCACAAGTAAGTAGTCTGTTCTCTTCCCCATTATATGTGAAAATAGTGCTTGTGTTCACTGCTAATCCTTCTGTGGTGTGATTAATTTTATTCCAGGTGCAGCAAACGGGGGAAGAACTGACATGCATTTCAGGATGAGGGGTACCAAAGGAAGATGGAGAGCTGATTCCTGACACCTCCATGCAGCCAACAAGTCTACAGTATACTGACCTTTTGAAAAGGCTGAGTGAAAGACCGGATTCCACCTCAGCCAAGTAATGACGAATTGAACAGGAGGCTTTTACTTATGCATTCAGAACCTCCATGAGTTATCATTTCAGATCTTGGACTGAATGCATCTTCCTTTTTTTGTGTGACGACAAAGTGACGACAAAGTGAAGATAAAGTGACGACAAAGTGACGACAAAGTGACGACAAAGTGACGACAAAGTGACGACAAAGTGACGTTTGCGCAACCTTTTGATGATTGGGCCGATTGACAGCCAATGATATATTGCTTGCAAATGTTCCCATGCTCGCAGGCGTGTAACTGTAAGCGAGCCACAGCGCTCCTCAGCGCGGGCACAGGCGGCTTTCGCTGACCGTTGCTTGGAACAGACAGGACAGACACACAGGACCGCCGCAGCTTGTTTCTAAAAAAACTATTCATTGTAGCCCATAAATAGATCACATAGTTGTTCAGTATTGATTAATGTTGCATATACAGCCTCTTTGTTTTCGCTGTGTCCACTCCCCCGAATGACTCGCACTGCCGGTACCCCACCACGCAAAAAAGACAAAAGCAATGTAACTGTGTTCATTTGTCACATATGCTGAATGTGACTGTGAATGTACTGTACATTTGCTGACTGTCTCCTTTACTCACCACTCACCAGTCATGAAGTTTGTGTGTGCGTGTGTGTGCATCCACCAGGCTCTGTCTGCTCTGTTGGTGTAATAATGAGATTTGATGTTTTGTATACATCTATATTAAAAAAGTATTATTTAATAATTTACATTTGTATTGTTCTTGTTATGTATATATGTATATATTTGAAAACTTTTTTTTCCTCTGGGTTACTGGCATTGAGCTCCGTCTGTCCAATCACATTTATCTGAAAATAATGATTTTACTGTGTCACTTACTTATGACACTAAAGGTGAAGGAAGGTTTATGAATTTAAGAGTCATTAAGTGTCATTCAGTCATTTATGTCACTTTAAAAGCAAAGTTGAGTCTTTGTTATGACAACTTGTTAATTAAGCCTGCTATGTCATGTTTATAACAGGTGTCATGATGTCAGTAAAGTGTTCCCATCATAGCCAGTCAGGAATTAACCATCCTTTTGACATAATGTAGTAACTAGAAACAACCACCAGGTGTCCTCATTCATCCAGTCTATGAAGAGCAGAGGATTTCACATTTTTCTATCAATGTTTTTGTTTAAAGCTGGACTGAAACGTGGGATATAGCCAATCTACAAGCACACAACACATACATAGTATGTATAAAATAGGCCTAAAGTGGTTAATGTATGTTTTATAATATAAAGTGTGTAGCTCCATCATCAGCTAGTTGTACCAGGGAGGAATGCCAGCAGACAACTGCAGACAGCAGGCACAAGGCAACTCCCAGTCCCAGGGCCCCACCATTGAGGAGGTTGACTAAAATGAGTTTCAATGAATTCAAATGAGTCTGTGCTGTGCATTTTATGTAAACCATTGAACTCAGTTGTTGTCGTGTAGGGGTACAAAATGTACAAGAGGCACTGGTTCTGGTGCTGTGAAAAACCCTCCTTCATCATCTCCAGGGCCTGATATCAAGCAGATGATAAAAGGACAGCAAAAGCTTAACAGGAACCAATGCAGGGATCTCCATAAAAGGAGCGGTGGTCAAGAGTAAAGGTCTAGAGCAGTGGCATAGAACAGTTAGCCTGGAATCCAGACTGATTTTCTCCGTTCGGCGGATTTCATTTGAAAAAACAAAAACTAATGCTGAACGAGCGCCTCCGTCTGGATTCCAGGCTATAAGTGGTCCCCTCTCCCAAACCTTTTTTTACTCTAAGAGGACCAGTCAGAGACCACAGGTCACATTTTCTGACTGTGGACAAGCTATGAAGGTAGAATAAGCAGATTAGGATAATTATTTCTGGACTGATAAGTGAGTTAGGATTTAAGTAAATCTAATTTGACCTTTTTGAGGTATAAGGGGAAAAGGTGGCCATATCAGCCTCTCTATTGTATTGCACAATGTAATATGCTCCATTTTTATCCTTATCTTTTCCTTTATATTTTGAGCTTACTGTGTAAATATTTCTTAATACTGGCATTATTCAGTTAACATACCAACCAACCTCACAACCCCATAAATACAAGGAATTTGCAATCTGATTCTGAATCTATCTTAGCTGATGACATTTGATGTTGTAAACCGGGTGATGTTGACTGAATACATTTCAACTGTTTCATCACATTGGATCACCATAGTGAGCTATTGCCTCAATGATTAAAATAGTTATAACCTCTGAAAATAACAACATCAATCTTCTTACGGGTCCATTTGATTCCATTAGTACAATCTAGTACAAAAAGTTAAATTAACACTGAGGATTTTACGGTGTGTGCTATTACACATTTGACTTGACCTTTGGACATGTAATGCAGTTTTAAATACATTTCCGCAAATTAGACACATACCACAAAGAGCCATCAACTGTAGTGAATAGGTTCAATTTAATTCTTTATCCAGTGTATATACTGTAATAGGTTAACCGCATGATTATAATATATACTCTAGAAGGTTTTCCTCCAGCAGATGGTTCAGTCGAGAGATGAAGGCACATTTAATGTACTTAGGGACTCTTAAAGACCATGTCACAAAATCACAAAGAACCAGGGAGGGCGGGTGGGGCTTATGAGCAGGGAACATTAAGGGAGCTCCTAATAAAGATCTTCTCTCTCACTTGGAGGGGCTTAAGTGACAAATGAAAAAAAAAACACATTCAACTATGCAATAAAGTGACATCACGAGTTCAAACTAAAACAGAAGTGCTGGGCCAGGGAGTGAAAATGAACAGAAATAACCGCATGCATGTCGGGTACAGGAATGTCGGAGGTCATCGAACCGTGTGGTGGAATGGGGGCGAGGTGAGCAGTGTCGGGGCATCATTTAGTAGGCGTGGTTAGCCACATAGAGAGAGTCGCCACCTGCTGCGCCGTGGTCTCCGCTGGACACGTACTTGCCGAGGGCAGCCTGGTGGTTATTCTGTGGAGAAAGAAGAAGAAAGAAACAGATGAGGAAAAGACAGATAGAAAGGAAGGCAGATGTGTTAAGCCCAGTCCACACCAATGATTCGCAACACAACTCGTTGCAACTTGCAACCACTTGCAACAGAATCCCCAAACTGTGCTGACCTGCAACGCTTCAATTCAGACCGCTGCAACTGGTTGCAAGTTGCAAAGAGTTGAGTTGCGAACCTTTGGTGTGGACTAGGCTTTAAGAGAGATTATATACAAGAAATGAGGACAATTCGTTATTTGCCTTTGCAGAGACAAAAGTCTAGCTATTTGTCTTCGCAGAGACAGAAGTCACTAGCATCTTGCTTCCTCTTGTTATCTGGCTGTTGACACAGTGTATAATTTCACTTTTCTCATACGTTTTATCATACATTTTCTGTATAGTCTACACATTTCCTCATTACTACTATGTCTATCACTTGCTACAGAAAGACAGAGGTTAGTGTTGAATATGATACCTAGCTCTAGTAGAGTTGTGTGGTATATTCATGTTACAGACATAAATCAAATCTGGGCAGGTGAAGAGAGTGGTACATTCTCCTGTGTCCACCCGAACCTCGTTCCCTCACTCGCCGTGCTCCTTTCTTCTATCTTAAGGTTTGGGGGTCTGTTCATTTGAACCACTTTCAACCTGGCATCCCTATTTTAGGCATGCCATTCATTATAGGCAAAAATGTTTTTGACAAAGTATAAAATAGGTTTAAGTGGACCCTGGTCATTTACTGAACCTTTCACATTTGAAGACCAAAATAAAAAACTATTTATATGCTCATACCCAAAGACTTCATTACTCTGACACATCAGTGATTGTTCTTTGGAGTTGAATAAAGCAACTGAATGAAGAATCTACTGGCCTCCACGTTGACCCCTGGCACGGCGGGAATAACCTACTGACCATCTGACCTCGTTGTCCCTGCCTAATTCCTAACCCACTCGGTACTCACCAGTGCCCTCTTGATGTACTCCTCCTGGCATGCCTTTCCATTCTCCTTCCTGCCGCCCCAGGCCTTGAGTGCGGAGGCCTGCAACGCGCGGCCGTAGGAGAAGGTGAGGGCCCAGGGCCTGTGCAGGGGACACTGGTTGATGGCGCTGAGGTTGATGCTGGCTTCCTCCTCACTCTGACCTCCGGAGAGGAAGGTCACACCTGGGGGGAGGAGGGAGAATGGGAGAGGAGGTCAATGCTTGACCATTCATATGTCTGCATATGACTGTAATGTATGCATGAAGGTAAACAATGCTGTCTATCATCTAGGCCTGTCCCCGACTAAGGATTTGTTTAGTCGAATCTAATTGGCGACTAATAATTGCCACTGGCACCGACTAATGCATTTTTTTGTATATGGCCAAACTACATTTTATTTCAACGGGCCAAGTCTACACAGTTTGTTTTGTGTCTCCAGCAGAGTTTCTAGTGTCTCTATCTCTCTCTGGAAGAGGTTGCACATGAACTCTGCAGCCGCACTGAGGCGCTCCAACACAAACAATACCAATACAAAGACGAGGAATAAGAAGAATAAAGTGGAAGTTTGCGTGTGGTTGCAGGTGTAGACTTGGCCAAAAAACAATTAAAAACATTTTTGGCCCTTAAAAAAAAACATTTATTTTAAATTTATTTATTTTACTAGATTCGACTAAGAGACACGCAGTCGACTCGGACCCCCCGCGACTAACCAGTCGACTATTCGACTTAGTCGAGGTCAGGCCTACTATCATCACACACTGTATGCTAGATGACAGTGTTCAGTGTGTTGTACTGTGTGTCAGTGTTGTACTTTATCAATATCTATCTACATCCATCCAAGAGATTATGTTAGACCGGTAATTGTCTGTTTGGCTGGTTTTTGTCTTGTTTAGTTTTTTTATCAAAAACGGCAGAAAATATAATACTCTCCGGACATCCTGGCTGGTTATAAAAAAAACATGGGTGGAAAAAAGACATGGCAATTTATCATTATTATCTCTGCAAAACAGACACATTTCAAATAGTCTGTTCCTGCCAAAAGAATCGGTCTACGTCATCATCAATCACTTGTCAACAGTGCTGTGAACTAGTTTAATGAGCAAAGTTCAGCAAATATGAATGGATATAATACATACATAATACATATTGGTATATAATTAGAGTAGTGTCTTTTACTTGAGTAAAGTTTGCACGGCATTTCTGATATTTCTGACTCTCGTTCATTCTCCATCACAACCCTGAGCACTCGATTTTCTAAATTAAAACTAATTATTTAAAAACTATCTGAGGGACAGTGAAGAAGTTGGACATATGGCACATTGTGGATGACTTTGCAGAGTGCAGGCTCACCAAGTACCCATGGTGAGTAGGCCATTGGTTCTCAAAGTGGGGCCGGGGACCCCCAGGGGTCCTTGGAGGGTACCAGGGGGTCCCCAGCCAAATGACTTAATCTAGCATCACAATCATTTTAACCACTTTAACCATATTTTATACTTTGGCTATTCAAAAATAGTGAAAATGTGTGCACATCTTTGAATATATACTTTAAAGAAACATTTTATCTCGAATCTTTGCTTCTGGGGGTCGCTAGCACAAAGTATTTTTCAGATGGGGGTCCGCCACCAAATACATATCATTTTGGGGGTCCTTGCCATGAATGAGCTTGAGAATCACTGTCGTTATGCAAGGTCAAGCTCTAATGGGTTATTTAGCACTAATAGTTTATTTAGCAAGTTACACTGTACGTGTTCATGACATGCATTGAAATTGATATGGCCGTTTTTAGTACAAATGTACAGTAAACTGTACATGTCGGACATTCTGGCCGGCAGTTTAAAATTCTAGCGTGACCTCTGATCGATCGATCAATCAATCCATCGATCGATCCATTCATCCGTTCTTCCATCCATCCATCTTACCAGGCACTGCGGGGGGCACGGTGCGGCGCAGGGCAGTGACAGTCGCCATGGCGATCTCCTGGGAGCTGAACTTCTTGGAGCAGGAGTGTCCGGCCGTCACCATGTTGGGTTTGAGCAGCGTGCCCTCCAGGTACACATGGTGGTCCGACAGGGCCTTGTACACTGCTGCCAACACCTGGTACAGGGCGATGTGGGGTTGCAGGGGACATTTAGAAAGAGGCAAAAAGTCAATCATCAAATTAATGCATGGAGCGAGAGAGACATGCTCACACACAAAAAATATATAAAAAATCTATATTTTAAAGAATAGCTATTTTCGCTATTTTTCCATTTTACAATGACGTATAAAATAGGGCATTATAAAACAACAATTAATTTTTTTTCATGTTGATTCGTTAATTAAAAAAAGAATTATTCGATTAATGTGTTCATTCCTGACCAGATAATCAATTATTTCAGCCCTAAAAACAAAATAAACCAAGAGACAGACAGACACTCAACAAGTTGACGTGATCCTAATTCTTAAAAAACACCTCTAACTCAACGCTGAGCTGATGGATCGGGTAGCACTATACCCCCCCCCCCCCCCCCCAGCGGAACAGCTTCCCTCCCCTTGATGCACAATAGCTGCAGACCTTTCATGCATGTAAGCATGGTCCAGCTTCCCACACCATCACTCACCTTCTCAGTCACATACTGGCAACGCTTCAGGTCATGGTCGCCGTCGGGCAGGATCTCTGGCTCAACGATGGGAACGATGCCATGCTGGGGGGGGGGGGGGTGAAACAGAACATGGCAACCAGCGTCAT
Organism: Gymnoscopelus braueri; assembly: GCF_963280865.1. Lineage (NCBI taxonomy): Eukaryota > Metazoa > Chordata > Actinopteri > Myctophiformes > Myctophidae > Gymnoscopelus > Gymnoscopelus braueri. Next base: position 41,377,990 of record NC_137615.1, on the reverse strand, counting down.
GACAACAGACAATACCACTTTGCTTCTGGTGAGGGGGTGGTGGGGGCGTGCCTGGAGTACCAATTGATCCAGAATAGCGGTTGGCCTACTGAGCCAACAATGCTGTGGGTTACATAACCCCTGTTACATCACTACAGAACACTATTTATATAATGAGATTATATATATATATATATATATATATATATATATATATATATATATATAAATGTGTGTATACTATATGTGTATACTATATGTGTGTAGTCTTAGTTTTTGCTTTCAAGCTAAAGCAAAGAAAGCACACATACAGTATCCATGTATTTTTGTGTCACCATTGTGTGTCATTTTGTGTCACCATTTTGGCGTTGTGCATGTGTATCTTTGCAGTTCCTGTTACCAAAACGATTGGGAAAGCTACTTTCACAATGTTATCTATTACATATCACTTGCTTAGAATCATAATCAGTAATATGTGTGTCTGTGCAGTTCCTGTAGCATGATCATCATGGTTGGGAAAGCCACTATCACTATTGTAATCAATTCCATATCAGCTGCTTAGACTCGTAATCAGTAGTGCATATGTGTGTGTCTAACCATCTGGCAGATGCTGGCATAGCGTGCCAGGACGTTGGCATTCTCCAAGATAGCCAGCTGAGATGGGGTGTTTTGTGTGATCTTCAGTACACAGCGCCACTTGGCAAAGTCAGCGCCATCCTTCTTGTACTGGGCACAGCGCTCATACAGTCCATCCAGACCTGGAGGAGCGACAGAAAATCCAGAGAGAGAGAGAGAGAGTTAAGTGGTGAAGAGAGCACAGCAATAGAGTCAAAGAAGAGAAAGAATGTGGAAGTGGGTTTAAAACACGAAAGAGAGAGAATGAGATGAATGAAGCAAGAAGCAAAAGAGCGAGGGAGAAAACATGCAGAAGGAAATGCAAGGTTACAAAACAGCCATGATTTAACTTTGTCAAATATGGGAAGATATACAAAACACTCTAGAAGCACGACTGCAAAGATATATATTATTACAGCAATGCACTCCCAGTGTAAACAGTTTAATGGCACCAGTGGGACCATGAAAGGATATACATGATATGTATGAGAAGTTAAAATGGGAACACTAAATGACAGTACTAATATAAGTACTGTCATCGTTAAGCTATACGTTGGCCTATTAGCTAACAGTCACTTTGGGGTTTGAGATTTAACATTTTAATGTACGATTTAATTTGACAATTTCTACTCAACATGTGGGAAATGCTACATGTATTCAAAGAATGTGGGAATACATAACAAGTTACAGCTCTTTAATTTTTTCGAGATACTACTACAGCAAATACAGTTGGAACTTTTCCATGGGAATTAAAGGAAATATGGGTTATCAAAAAGCTAGGACCCAAATGAATCATATACACTCTATGTCAATCTTTTATATCCACATGTAACACATTTTATGTTTTGAATCTCACCTGTTCATATTTTAAATTAAGTGTGGATGGTCTTCGAGACACTATATAATTTACCTACAGTGATTATTCCCACGTACATGGAGAAAGCAATTTCTGTACGAAATGCAGAATATCATCATATGATGAGGTATATAGGGCTTAATTGGTTTAAACAACGTCCAGGCGTGTCCGTTTGTCTCACCCTGGGTGGTGGTCTCGCCGTTGGTACCGGCAAGGGGCACCACACCTTTGTCCACCTTGATGCCCACAACCTGGCCCCTCTGCTTGATGAGCTGGGGGAAGGTCATGCCATCATCAGTCTTCTGGTAGAGTGTCTCATGGAAGAAGATGACGCCACCGATGCAGGGCTTCACGCGGTCGTCAGCGGTGAAGAGAAGCTGGCGGTACAGCCTCCGGTTCTCCTCCGTATTCTCAGCATTGATGCCCTGGAAGCGCTTGGCCACACTGCCTGGATGTGACAAAGGGGAAAGGCATTGGGTTTTAAATGACATCGCAGGACACCGAATCCCTGATTATGTATGTGTATTTGTGATTCAGTCAGACACTGTGGTCAAAATAAAAACTATTAATTGCAATGATATTGCATTGTATTTGGCTGTGTGGCACTTCTCCTGTGCCCGGAACAATCTACAAAAGCATGACACAGATTCTGAGATCACAACCCCCCACCGATGCAGAGCCTAAAACACACAGTTATTGTATGAACACGATAATAAACATATGAACCCAGGGCTCCAGGTGACGTTTTTTACATTGGTTGCACTGTGCCTAACTTTTTCATTTAGGTGCACCTGCACCAGCATTTTATATTTTAACTTTTTCTTTTGTCAACTCCCATAAAAGTTCTTAATACATTATGTAAGTGCTTGTAAACAGTAATAAATGTAGATAGCAAAGTTTAAGCCTTCACTTCATTCTGACATTATTGGCTATTTTATTTTGGTGCCACACATGCGGACAACATCGCGTTTACTTACCAAATACGCTAAATCCATCTTGTATTGTATTAGTAAAAGCAATATGACAATGTAATTAACATTATTATGTTTGTTTAAAAACGGAGCCGTGTACCAAGATTCGCTGGGAAGCGACGTCATGGCTTCTGTAGGCAACTCGTTGTTGTGGTACTTACTGCATGTTGTGTTTATAGTGCAACACGCATTTATTACAGCAGCTTGTGGCTGCTATAGTTGTACACATCAAAGCGAGAGCACTGACAGTGGTTTGTTTACAAAGCATGAACATACCCAAACATTTAACCCTAGTGGCTGCTGTTCTAATCTTCAAGGTGTATCTGATTCAGTGTCCGTAAAATTAACCTGTTGCATTAATAATACATTAATAAGCTTGTCTATTAGCAGTGGATTGCGACCTATTGCGAAAGATGTAACTGCCAGCAGTCTATATTGGTTGCGTTTGCAACACACTTTTGGTGTGACAGTGTCAACACGGCGGTCGGTATTACTGGTTTGGTTCGCCCAATTAAAAGGTTTTGTCGCACTTGAGCCCTGGAACCCCTCATAGGACACAACCTAAAGATACACAGAAATTAAAAGAGCATGATACAGTACAATGTATATTAAATCAACTAAGAGAAAATAACATCAAAGAACAGGAAGACACTGTCAAATCAAATAATGCATTTGATTTGTCTGTGCCTTCCTGTTACTTGACTTGCTCTGTTTCTTCTCCATTCTCTCTTTTTCCCTATTCTAACTCTTCCTGTAACAGCAATGTTGAGAGCTTGCACAAAAAAAGAATTTCAGCCACTCTTTTACACCTGTAATCAAGTGATGTGACAATAAAGTTCATTCTGATTCTGATTAAATTGCATTACAGTGAAACCTAAATGCTCTTACAGGAGGCGGCTAGGGAGGTGGATGGAGTTTTAAAGTCTGCTTAAATAAACTGCATAAATTAACCATTAGGATTGTGGCCGTATGTGATTGGAGGTGTATAAGCATGGGACCAGCTTGACTTCCATGCCCACTTGAACTACGATGCTCCATAATCCATATTGTGGACTGGATTCGGATTTATGGCTGGACATTCCAAGATTTTGTGAGCTTGTTGGTCTGCTATTTTCTACGCAAGACATGCATTGGGCTGAAGTGTTTTGTGTTTTGAAGAGCCGGCTTGTTGTACCAACATGTTGAGGGCCAGTATGACCTGTGGGAAAGGCCAGGCACATCACTATGGTAACAGGAGGGCATAAATTCAGATGTCACTAAACTGTGTGTGTGTGTGTGTGTGTGTGTGTGTGTGTGTGTGTGTGTGTGTGTGTGTGTGTGTGTGTGTGTGTGTGTGTGTGTGTGTGTGTCCTTGCAGTTCCTGTAACATGACCATCATGGTTGGGAAAGCTACTTTCACAATGTAATCTATTACATAATACCAGCTCAGAATCATAATCTGCTGGATTACTCATATCCACTATGATAATTCCACAATTACATTGACTTTTACTGTCTGCATCTAATCCATAATCCAATTCAAAATAGCCAACGTGAACGTGATTACTATGGCTTGTTGTGTTTGACACACTGTAGTAATTGTCAAACAAAATCATTTTTTATGCTCAAGGTTCCTCATGCTCAGACAGAGCTGGGCAAGGCAGCTTTCTCTGTCATCGGCCCAACTTCCTGGAATGAGCTTCAAAAGACTTTAAAAATCAGCTACTTGCCATCATTTGGTCAGTTCAGAGCAATGGTCCACTTTTAGCCTTGAATGCACCAATTTTTAATTAAGTTGTTTTGTTTTAGGGACTTGTTTTAGATACTTACTGTTTAAGTTATTTTATTTTGTGATTGTACTCTGATTCACATTCCTTGTCAATCTGTAATGGATTTGGATTGTGTCTATAACTGTAACCTCAGCTACATTGAAAATGAGGGCTTGCCCCTCAACTGTGCTGGAGTTTAAATAAAGGTGATGATGATGATGATGATGATGATGATGATGATGATGATGAATTGTAGGTATTTTTAGGTACACAGATCAGTGTATACAATACAAACACTTTTCCCCCCAACTTTTAAAGGCCTTAAACATCCCCCACCACCATTATGGAATATAACACTGTCGTGAGAAAAGCCCATCCTACCTGTGGATTCATCAGCGGCCAGGATGCCCCTTCCATCGGCTACGATCTTCTTGGCAATGTCACTGAGCTCCTTCTTCTGCTCAGTGGACAGGAAAGGGTAGGCGTGAGTCATCTTGATTCTGGAGAGAGAGGAGAGAGAGAGAGAGAGAGAGAGAGAGAGAGAGAGAGAGAGAGAGAGAGATGGTTAATGGTGCTGGTACAGTCCTATTAAAGGCATTTTATTATTTTAACATGATAATCACATGCAAAATGCTGCTTCATGTACATCTTCAGCACTGATATTTGCATAAGGCACCGTTATGACACCATGAATATGACTGGAGTCTGGACTAGACAGTTAACTTCCTGCCTGTTGCATCATAGGCTCAAAACCAAGAGATCCTTCCATTTTATTTTAAAAGAATAATAATAATAATAATAATAATATAATAATAAGTCACTTTGGGGGGGGTCTATGATGGGATGGATCTCAGTACCAGTGTTAAGTGCGCATTTGCTGCAGGGTCGTGCATGAGTGAGTGATTGATTGATTGATTGATAAGGATAATAAGGATAATTCCTTTTAACAGGTCGTTCATGAAAGTCCTTGCGGTCTTGTTTCCAATGAGAACCTGTGAGCAATTGGGGTTAAGAGTCCTGCTCAGGGACAAATTTCATATCATCGGCACATATGCTGGGATAGCCTGGAATCGAACCTGGGGCAACCAGGGCCAGCTGGTTCCCTAGGCGGGCTCACTAACCACTCAGCTATGGCCGCCCCATGATTGATGTACTTTATTTAGTAAGACATGAGAACAACAGTACATGGAAGTACAAATTCACAATACAAGGTCTACTAGACTGGAAGTCTCATAAAGCACTAAGCTTGTTTAAAATGTGATCCCCACGCACACAAGCCATGTTTGGCATCATGGATGGAGAGTACAAAATGTCCTCGATCAGATGCGTGATTTATTTATTTAATTCACACGGCGTTTCATTCGTTTCATAAGGAGCGCGTTTTTGTTATTATTATTATTAACTATCACGTCGGCACTTCCGCGTTAGTTCTTTAGCATCTGAATGACCTTGCATTGCACTGGGAGCTGGGAGGTGCCGGATAGAGGTCGGCCCGTCATACATTGTTAAGCCTAGTTTATACTACCTAGTACGACGGTGTCGCTTCCCGAAAAGGAACAGATCTGACTACAATACACCAACGCGCACTGATCTTTTCCGTTTTGGTAAGCGACACACCCCTGTGCGCTTTACTCGAGTTTAGTTTTTTCATCACCCATTATTACTCAAACTTATTTATGTATGTAGCCCAATTCGTTTATCTTTGCGTAACTAAATGTAGATTATAGACTATATGAACCTAAATCTATAAATAATGGACCCCCAGCGTATTGTCATAATAACATACTCTATAAAAGTATAGTCCAAGTCGTTCTAAGCGCAGGCTATGATTGGTTTCGTAATTACGAGATGACAATAACATAAAAACTTACCAAATTCGTGCAATGGAACAAGCAGGCGATGAGAGAGAGGAGGAAGGGGATCTGTTGCGTTCTGGTTGCAAATGTCAGAGAATGAAGGGATCAGGATGGAGGCTGTAAATGATGTCAAACCATAGAGGGACAGCACTGTCGCTCCTCCAATCAGAACGGACCTTTCCACGCGATCGACGCGCCGCTTCCTCCAATCAGAGACGCTCATTCGGGTTCGTTCAACGGCGGTTGGGCAACCTGCTGGTAAAGGGGCGTGTCTGGCATGTCGTGACGCCGGCGAAAAGGGCGTTTTCCAGCCTAACGGGGTGGAAGCGGTGTGTGTGTGTGATGCTGCTGCTGTAGCATAGTGTACGTGACCACTCTCACATGCACCATGCGTGTTCCATACGTGCCTCTCTGATGATGCGGTACGAGGGACTGCAGCAGAACCGTGCGGTTCTGCACGCTCATCATCACTGATGTGGTCATGGCTCATTTTGCAATGTACAGGATGCTTATTATGTCAGTGGCTCTCAAACCTTTTTATTTAAATGAGGAACCCCAGTTTGATAGCATTTAAGCCACTGACCCCCATTTGATGGGATTTTGTTTTTTATCTCTGGGATGCCAATATACCCTCCAGAATCCGAACTCATCCGACACATTTGTCCACTCTCAGAGTTACAGACTCATAAATCCTCAATGACCCCTGGGGTCACTTTGAGAACCACTGGTTTATGTTATGTAAATTGTATTTTTTTATTATTATTTTTTCAGCATAATTGTTATAATTCTTTGGGACATTTTTGAATCTCTGAACCACTGCATGTATGTATTGCAGTTTAAAGGCCGGCAGCAGTAAATCTGCTGCAGGCCTACATGATTACATCATCATTATCTGACATCCTTCAATATAGCCTGTATCATATTCAGTTCAGGGGATATCTGTGCTTGAAACAGCAATGTTATCATGAATCATGATTCATAGTTTCATCCCCTCGTGGAGGATGTTATTTAACAAATTGTGCCATGTTTTACATTTTAATTGGACAGTCTGCCAAACTGGTTCACATTCAGCCCAATTCAATAGTGTGCTTTGTGCCAGACAAGGCATCCAGAGACTGTGACCTTCCCTAGTTGCATTCAGCCCACACGTCACGTAACACAGTAGCTCTGCATGCACCCATGGGGACGGATGATGCTTTTTTTCCCCCACTGAGGAAAGGAGAGAAGGGTATGAGGCAGGGATACAGATGAGAAGAAGGAAAGAAAATAGTCAGAGAGAGAGGGATGGATGGATGGATGGGTGGTAGACAGACAGGCCGGCCGGCCGACCGACCGACCGACCGACCGACCGACCGACCGACCGACCGACCGACCGACCGGCCGGCCGGCCGGCCGGCAGGCAGGCAGGCAGGCAGGCAGGCAGGCAGGCAGGCAGGCAGGCAGGCAGGCAGGCAGGCAGGCAGGCAGGCAGGCAGGCAGGCAGGCAGGCAGGCAGGCAGGCAGGCAGATAGATAGATAGATAGATAGATAGAATTTGGCATTTAGCTAATACGGAGCGACTTACAAGTGCAAATAGGTTGACATGGATGGATGAATGACAGCACATCTCTCTCTCTCTCTCTCTCTCTCTCTCTCTCTCTTTCTCTCTCTCTCTCACTCATACACACGCGCACGCGCGCGAGCACACACACACACACACACACACACACACACACACACACACACACACACACACACACACACACACACACACACACACACACACACACACACACACACACACACACACACACACACACATCCGTACAGTAAGGTGGGCAGCACTACCGCTTTGTAATTCAGTCTTGAGAAATCCCCACTTAACTTGCATTTCATCATAGATGACAGCTTCAAATGGTAGGAGTCTGCCTATGTGAAGTGGTCCACATTTTCTAGTCTCGTATTGTCAATGGATATGGTTGGGGGTAGGACGGGAGCACTTCCGTTGGGTTGTGGCTGAATCTTTTATATGCTGATAGCCAGACCAAGCTGCTTGTATGTATGCCTTGTGAAGCCATCCAAAATGCAGGCCACAAGGGCATTGTCATCAGCATACTGCAACTTCATGATGGATATGGTGGTGGTTTCACCTTTAGCCCTGAATCTGTTGACGTTCAGAAGTTGCCCGTCGGTTCTGTATATCAATTGTTCTCAAATTGGGGTCCAGGGACCCTCAGGGTTCCTTGAGGGGGTTCCAAATGGACCCTTACAGGTCTGTAATGCGCAGATGGAACCAAATTTAGTTCCATCTGTACACTCTCAGAGTTATGGGTTCTTTGAAATTAAAACGTTAGAGAACCATGCTGTATATAATCTTTACTCTTTGGGGAAAATGTTTACCTGTGAGATGGAGCATGAAGATGGAGAACAAGGTAGGAGCAATGACACAGCACTGCTCGACTCCAGTGCTCTTCTCTGCTGCCCTGACTGTGGCTGACATTATCATGCAGCATTCTCAGTGTCCGAATGTATTTGTCTGGGCAGCCAATTTTTGCCAGAACCAGCCAGAGGGCCTGATGGTTCACTGAGTCACTCACTCACGCACGCACGCACGCACACACACACACACACACACACACACACACACACACACACACACACACACACACACACACACACACACACACACACACACACACACACACACACACACACACACACACACACACACACACACACACACACATCCAGTGCTTTTTCTTTTGTCCTTGTATCATGGTATCTCTGCTCTCTCTCTATCACATCACTATCCGGATGTATCTCTCTGCACAGCCAATTTTTGCCAGATCCAGCCAGAGGGCTGGATGGTTTACAGAGTCTCCCTCACAAACACACACACACATGCACACAAATGCACGCACGCACTCAGGCGCGCACACACCTGCAATGGCACTATGAGGAAAATGACCACGTCACCTCCCAGAAGAGTATGAAGGCACCATATTTGTGCCAAGACATTTGAGATATCATAACACCTGTCTAGAAACAGGTGGAAAAAACTAGGCAGGCATTCTCCAACCTTTTCTCGTCAGCCATTGGCTGTAGTGGAGAGATATAATATGAGATGATGTGGTTGTGGTTGAGCCACAGACTATACACAGATTTCTTCCATTTGATTACAGGTAAATACTCTCGGAGTTAAATTAACAGTGTTCTCCATTTGTGATCTTTGCCATACAAGTACAGGCTAAACTGCACACAACACTGTCCATCTGTATTCGTCACAGTGTCAAAGGGCTTTACAGGCCCACAAGGAAACAAAACTACACCCACTCACACTCTCTCTCTCTCTCTCTCACACACACACACACACACACACACACACACACACACACACACACACACACAAAATAGTGTCCCCAAATGTGGTCGAGATCAGGAACAATCCAGCCTTCCTTTGTTTGAAAATATCTCTCGCCTGTGCGCTCCATTCTTACACATACAGGTTTGTCATGCCTAAGGATGTGGACATGAGATGTTTGACTCAACCATTGTTTTTGTAAACCTGCTATGGTGTGACAGAGAGGGCATGATGTGCCAAAAAGGGCCTAGTTTCCAAATACCAGCAGCAACACGATAAACGCAGCACGACAGACACCTTGTGACTGCTCACCGGCTGATAATAATGCATTGTAGGAGACCACTCTCCAGCTACAGTAATATTTATTTAGTGAATTGGTCAGGTGACAATTGTCACGTGTGATCACAATCTGCTGATAACTGGGACTGCATGTAGATAAAGCAAGAAGCAAGTCAAAGAAAGGAATAAACAGACAACTTCTATAGCAGCTGGATTATTTTGTAAAAAAGTTAAGTTTTTTATTTCAGTTGTCACTTTTCAATAAATCAATGCGATATAAAAAAAGGCAATATATTTGAGTTCTATAGTTCTATGTTTTGCAAGGTAAAAAAGTTGCTTAAAACGGTGAAGCAAGTGGTGAAGTACACAAAAAGGAACAAAACTGTGACACGGTCAGAAGACCATATAAGTCAACAGCTCAGCCTAGAGTTTTAAGAGTTTTGGTGACAGAGCTAATGCAAAAATACTCATTACAACGACGCACTGCAGATCAACATCATCAATAATTAATTCACCTCATAAGACACAACATTGTCACTTGGTTGTAAACGTGGCACACATAAGGCTGCAGGACAACTCATTGTAAGTCAAATAATATTTTCTTCTCTTTCAGGACTGCATTAACCACTTATGCCCCATTTTAGACTTTGGCGTATGGTGGCGTCATGCGGCAGAAATAGCCAATCTTTGCTATAAAAATAAATAAAACAATGTTTGCCTACCTACAATGACATGCCCAAAATAGGCTGAAAGTGGCCAACACTGTCAAATAGACAATCTTACATACAGTATGTAAACTTCAGTATAAAATCCTCTTGATTTGAGCTTTGCCCTGACTCATAGTGCTGTAGTCACTCCGTCTGTCAGGGTTCTCTCTATTCAGTGGTTCTCAATGGGATGTGACATTTCTGCTCATTATGAAGTCATGAACTCCAGAATATTCAATTAAAGTCCAATATTAAAGTTGTTCTTTGCCCTCAGTCCTCTCAGAACATTTTCACAAACAACTTTTAAGCACATGTGCTATGATTATCAGTAATCATGATACAAGCTATATGATACAATCTGTTTGATGTGACTAATACGGTAACAAGATTTAGTGGTTAGAAACATCCAACGGTGGTGCTATTACCCTGCCCTCTGATACAGTATGTCACATACAGTAGATCTGATAAATAATCAACACTACTAAACATACACAAATAATGCGAAAACCAAGGCTGCAGTTGCCATCTTTCCATATAAGTGTAATCACTTTCAACCCGACCTCCCTATAATGTATGACTTTTTGAAATGAGTACTGACACACCCATTATAATTAGGATTCACTCCTAAATCCGAAGGTTATGAGCTAGTTTTAGCCTTAAGACGTTTCATGAATACAGCTCTTGTCCTAATGCAAGATTAAAAGGTAACCCCTTACACGGTTGATATTATCATAGTCTATAGAAACATTCTCTGTGTTCCTACAGTACAGTCCCCATGACGCATTTCGTAGGCAAGCACCGGTCAACCTTTTGCAGAATAATAACAAATAAATAGGTAATATTGAAAATCATGACATTTCCCTTTAAGAAATGGGCAACAATGGGCAACACTCCAGATACTAGCATGAGCACTAGCATAAAATTAGATGACAGGGGGCACTTGACTCAGGTGGTGCAGGGTTAAAGTTCCTGCCCACCACCACAGAGACTAGGGGTTTGAATCCTCGACGGCGCCTCCACTTTGGCCGGGTGTTCATACGAGCACATGACGCCTACAGGTTGGTCGAGGGCGGCTGTCAGCAGGGGTGTTGAGTTGTGAGGAGTAGGGTGGTTCCTCCGCATGTGCAACGTCCTTCCGGTGAAGTTCCTCACTGGCAGGTGAAAAGAAGCGGAAGGCATACAGAGGCGGAGTAACCCACTTCTCTTGCCATACAGTCCTATCTGATCTTGATCTCAAAACAGAGGCAGTTGAAGGACTCACACTCCGGAGGTTGGCAGGTACAGGCACAGTCCCACCTGGGACACTATGGAGAAAAAAAGTGGGACAGTTGGAGCAAGAAGGGCACAAAAGCTCTTCTAAGTCTCACAGCTACCTTTTTGTCGTGTTATCAGGGCAGGAATTTCAGGGAGGCCACAAAGGCAATCGCCATCGTTGCCCATCAGTTTGGCCTTGTGCCCCTCAAAATAATGGCAAGCCCTGAGGCCACAGTGGCCTTAATGCCCGAGCTGACTGTACCACTTTCTCCCCTCTTTCTTGTCAATATGTAGAGTAGACACCAGTGTCTCTTTCTTGTCATGTAGACACCAGTGTCTTTTGTTGAGATTCTGAATTCTTAACTCCCCTGAGTCCCCATCTTTAAACCAATCCAGTGACTTTGATTGGTGCAGGACTGAGCATGGATCAGATTGTAAATACCATAATGTATTTATTTCACTAGAGATAGTCTACATATTACATTTAAAATCACTCTTAACCCTTAAATTCAATGAATTCTTTCAATGGACTAAAATCTTATTTTATTTGATGGCATTTGGCCTTTGTACCACCAAAGGCCAAGTGGCCTTGCCCCTAAAATGACAAAATTCTAGGTCTGCGTGTTACACAATTAATTATTTACGTTGAGTTGTACTCAGCTCCTAAAGAGAGAACTTATCCATTCTTTTGTGTCCAATCAATGCCAACACACAAACACGTACTGCAGGCTACTTGAGAGAACTATAGCGGTGACTGTTGGCCTGGTTGGTAGACACAGCTTTTAAGGTCATTACACATCGGGGGCATGACAAATTAACAAAATGAAAATTGACAGTGAGTATTTTGCATCAAAACGATTCATACATAGTAGTTAATGTCTAATTCATACAGGTTGATGCTTTAATTTGCTGTGAAAAATCAACCTTGTTCTGAATACAAATTGCATTTTATTTTACTTTTAATGTTGATGTACTCACAAAACAGTTCGAAAACATATATTTTCAGGACTATTAATTGCATGTGGACCCAATTTCCAATCTGATCCCTGTCTTGTCTCACATGTCTCTCCTTTCTCTCTACCCTTGGATTCCTGTCTCTAGTCTCTACATTGACCTATCTGGAATAAAGCATAAAATGCCAAAACATTATGATCTAAAAATAATTCTCCTACTTTTAGTCCCAGCCAATGACCCGCATTTCTAAGCCCTCAGAATAAATCAGATCAAATACACCTATAACCTTTACACTATAGATGATCGGTTTAGGATTTACTCACCGAAGGAGTGGGGTGTGATTGGCCCAGGCATGAGCAGAGGTTTGGTAGCTGACAATCACACATTTCACCCCATGTCAAACACTGTTCACATGGGTTGACATCTGGACAGCAGTCACCGCACACACAAGAACAACGGTCCTGTGGAGCACAGGAAGGCATAACAGTTTGTTACTATGGCTTGGTGTTTAATCGTTCAGAAAGATATTCTTGGTATATTGTTACTGTTAGTAGTGGTAACCTTAAGCCAGAGTTATACTTATAGTTGCACACTGCAAAAGCTGATGTAGCTGTGAGCTTGCAGATCAGCTATTTTCAAGTAGCCCAAGTATATATTGTTAAAGTGTTTTTTGATGCTATATTAACTAATTTAGCTGGGGACCCCCCTGAACACACTCAAGGGCCCCTGGGTTAATTTAGCTTTGTAGAGGAGTGTACAAACCCTGAGGCAATGATAGAGCCACAGCACCATCCCAAGGACAATCATGTAAAGACCCACAGCGATCATCAGCACGCCGGGAAGAGGGAGAGAGAGCTCCCACACAGGCAGCACCTGAGGACCAAAACATAAAACACGTCTCACTATAGGCACAGACAGAAAGACGTCTCACTGAGACGCAGACAGAAAGATGTTGTTGTATCCACACGGATCTGTGTAACTGACATATCTCACCCACCATAGTTTCTGCCTTAGAGGTCACCTGTAACCATCAAAGGGTTCACATCTCTTGGGATGTCCTGGGAGGGACAGAGGCTGGAGTTACATAATCTGGAGAGCCACCAGCAGCATCTGTTATAGAGGCGATCTTCAATGATACTTCATCTTCATCTACTTCAGTTCAGCAGCTTAGTTATGGTTGCTCTTTGTAGGTTTGCCTGAAGGTAAATGTTAATTCTTCAAGTTACTGATAATCCATGTGGTCTGACTCTGCATGCTTGCCAGGCAGGGTTATTATAGTTAACTAAAACCAAGACTAAAACTAAAAGGGGGAAAAACGAAATAAACATAGAATTGCATATAAAAATAGTTTTCAGCTTCAAATAAACCTTTTGCAGTTTCAAACAAATCAAACGAACCAAATGTAAACCAAACACCAAACTAATATTTTTAAACTATAATAACTCGCTTGCAAACGTTAGTTAAATATATACACGAATTTGGTCACTAACTTAGAAGCTATCTTTGCAGGCTAATGTTAATTTTCGTAAAAGGCAAACATTCGAAATCAGACTATTACTCTAATTACCGTTGTTGGCTTGTTTTTTTCTACACACGTTGTAGAATAACAGAATCAGAATAACAATGTAACGTCTCCAGACAGCCAACGAAGTAAGTTACCATCAATGCCGAAGTTGTAAGACTTGTTTGGTGGTAGTATTTTCCCTTCTCTTCTTGTCTTTTATTGTCTTTGTTTTCAATCTGGTATGTGTTGATTGTGGAGGCAACAGCGACATTAGCTTGTTGGCTAAAATGTTGAGCGTCTCCAGCATGTTGCTATAGGGACCGATGACGGGACCCCGGAAGGCTCAAACTACATGCACATAGAACCGTTAGAGAACGCAATCCCTGTGGAGCCTATATCTATGCTGCAGGCATAGCTATAATGACCACTAGACAAGCGTCCATAGTCTTTCTGGGCCATTATGCTGTTTATTCATCACACTGGTTTATGGCACTACTACTGCTGTTCAAAGTCAGCACTGCAAAATTCACCCAAAAACCATTATATTTAGACATCAATGGGCCACCAGCGTCACCCTGTGGAAGAACAAGGAATATCACCATGAACGAAATCATTTATCATTTTTAGAATACTTGATCTGGACTGTGTGGAAATTATACAAAGTGGTGTATATAGACATCTAACCATGTTGGTAGATGGCATATCTGACTGTTGCCTGGTTGATCCTGTTGGACCTCCACAGCATCTGAAAATAAAATGAACAAATAGATGAATACATACATACATATTTGACATAGGCCTGAATATGTAGCCCTCGCCTGGCCTGAGAAAACAGAGGACAAGTGCATTTCCCGACATTATGGGCTAACTTTGCATGTGGACCTTGTCCTGGGAGCAGAGGCCCTGCATGGTCCCATCTGCCCCCAGAGGTCTTGTCTACCATCAAACCTTTCCCTTTCTGCCCAGCTATCGGTATCATTCAGGACCCCAAATGACATGAACTCATATTTGTTAACTGGTTTACTTTCTTCTTCCGTATCAGCATAGAAAAATTCACTCCTGTTCTGTAGCAGGCTTGCAGCATAGAAAATATTCCAATGTCGCACTGGAGTGAATATGGTAGGAGTTATGAAGTCATGGTTAACATAAAATTCAGATTCAATGTGACACCAGTTGAAAAACATTCATTGTGACCACTGAGCAAGGTTGTAAAAAGTGTATTATGTGCTTATTATTTGTACACATAGTAGAAATCACGGCCATTTTGTAGAAATCACTTCATTATTTAGTCGATTAAGTCTGATCCTCTGCTGTCCGTCAGGGTTCCAGAGCCATGTTTGCAGATCCAAATTTATGTCATTGAGGCTGTTCAGGAGACAAGGAAAAGGATTGACCTTCCACAGCTACTGGTGTGGTTTAAAACCACGGAGAGTTTTTGATTGATTGATTGAATACTTTATTTAGAAAGACATGGTAAAAGTACATGGAAGTACAATTCACATTAAGGTCCTCTAAACTGGATCGCTCATAAAAGCACTTGGCTTATTTAAAATGAGATCCCTGTGCACTCAAATCATGATGACCTTTAAGAAGACATACAAATATACACTACTATGCAGAACGTCATACAATCAGTTTACAGGTTACTGGTATGAAAAACAAGAAATATGTACAATAGACAGTTTTAGGAGGAGGGGGGGGGGGGGGGTATGTTAAGACTTTGACAGGGGCCAATTTGGAATTGCAGCCTCCTGAAGGTGATTCTTTAGGGCAGTTTTGAAAGTGAGTAGGGTTTTCCCTACTGTCTTCTCTCTCTCATACGCATAACTTGTTTAGCTCTCTCCAACTTTCTGTCACATTGCAGTCATTCAAATGTCTCTGTAATTCTGATTGTTAATACCATGTCACATGTGTTGATTATGTTTGTATTACCAGTCAAAGATTGAGATTTGAAATGTAAGTGTTAGGTTTTCACTGCTACACTCACTTTGTAAGTCCTTAATTCTTGAGAAGCAGTAAGCTCTGTACGGTCATTGGCATTACAGCTACTGTACACAAGACAGCAAATTGTACATGTGAAACTGAACAGCAATGGTATAATGTCTGTGAGAACCAAATAACCAGGCAGTGGTAAGGTAAGTTTGTCTTTACTGTTCAACTAGAAACGTTACAGGTAGGATCTCCATTCTACCCACAGTTAGACCCCAACACTTCCATGTACTGTTATTCTCATGTCTTACTAAATAAATATTTAGACATCAATGGGCCACCAGCGTCACCCTGTGGAAGAACAAGGAATATCACCATGAACAAAATCATTTATCATTTTTAGAATACTTGATCTGGACTGTGTGGAAATTATACAAAGTGGTGTATATAGACATTTAACCATGTTGGTAGATGGCATATCTGACTGTTGCCTGGTTGAACCTGTTGGACCGCCACAGCATCTGAAAATAAAATGAACAAATAGATGAATACATACATATATATTTGACATAGGCCTGAATATGTAGCCCTCGCCTGGCCTGAGAAAACAGAGGACAAGTGCATTTCCCGACATTATGGGCTAACTTTGCATGTGGACCTTGTCCTGGGAGCAGAGGCCCTGCATGGTCCCATCTGCCCCCAGAGGTCTTGTCTACCATCAAACCTTTCCCTTTCTGCCCAGCTATCGGTATCATTCAGGACCCCAAATGACATGAACTCATATTTGTTAACTGGTTTACTTTCTTCTTCCGTATCAGCATAGAAAAATTCACTCCTGTTCTGTAGCAGGCTTGCAGCATAGAAAATATTCCAATGTCGCACTGGAGTGAATATGGTAGGAGTTATGAATTCATGGTTAACATAAAATTCAGATTCAATGTGACACCAGTTGAAAACCATTCATTGTGACCACTGAGCAAGGTTGTAAAAAGTTATTAATTGCTTATTATTTCTACACATAGTAAAAATCACGGCCATTTTGTAGAAATCACTTCATTATTTAGTCGATTAAGTCTGATCCTCTGCTGTCCGTCAGGGTTCCAGAGCCATGTTTGCAGATCCAAATTTATGTCATTGAGGCTGTTCAGGAGACAAGGAAAAGGATTGACCTTCCACAGCTACTGGTGTGGTTTAAAACCACGGAGAGTTTTTGATTGATTGATTGAATACTTTATTTAGAAAGACATGGTAAAAGTACATGGAAGTACAATTCACATTAAGGTCCAATAAACTGGATCGCTCATAAAAGCACTTGGCTTATTTAAAATTAGATCCCTGTGCACTCAAATCATGATGACCTTTAAGAAGACATACAAATATACACTACTATGCAGAACGACATACAATCAGTTTACAGGTTACTGGTATGAAAAACAAGAAATATGTACAATAGACAGTTTTAGGAGGAGGGGAGGGGGGGGGTATGTTAAGACTTTGACAGGGGCCAATTTGGAATTGCAGCAGGTGATTCTTTAGGGCAGTTTTGAAAGTGAGTAGGGTTTTCCCTACTGTCTTCTCTCTCTCATACGCATAACTTGTTTAGCTCTCTCCAACTTTCTGTCACATTGCAGTCATTCAAATGTCTCTGTAATCCTGATTGTTAATACCATGTCACATGTGTTGATTATGTTTGTATTACCAGTCAAAGATTGAGATTTGAAATGTAAGTGTTAGGTCTTCACTGCTACACTCACTTTGTAAGTCCTTAATTCTTGAGAAGCAGTAAGCTCTGTACGGTCATTGGCATTACAGCGAACAGCAATGGTATAATGTCTGTGAGAACCAAATAACCAGGCAGTGGTAAGGTAAGTTTGTCTTTACTGTTCAACTAGAAACGTTACAGGTAGGATCTCCATTCTACCCACAGTTAGACCCCAACACTTCCATGTACTGTTATTCTCATGTCTTACTAAATAAATATTTAGACATCAATGGGCCACCAGCGTCACCCTGTGGAAGAACAAGGAATATCACCATGAACTAAATCATTTATCATTTTTAGAATACTTGATCTGGACTGTGTGGAAATTATACAAAGTGGTGTATATAGACATTTAACCATGTTGGTAGATGGCAGATCTGACTGTTGCCTGGTTGAACCTGTTGGACCTCCACAGCATCTGAAAATAAAATGAACAAATAGATGAATACATACATATATATTTGACATAGGCCTGAATATGTAGCCCTCGCCTGGCCTGAGAAAACAGAGGACAAGTGCATTTCCCGACATTATGGGCTAACTTTGCATGTGGACCTTGTCCTGGGAGCAGAGGCCCTGCATGGTCCCATCTGCCCCCAGAGGTCTTGTCCACCATAAAACCTTTCCCTTTCTGCCCAGCTATCAGTATCATTCAGGACCCCAAATGACATGAACTAATATTTGTTAACTGGTTTACTTTCTTCTTCCGTATCAGCATAGAAAAATTCACTCCTGTTCTGTAGCAGGCTTGCAGCATAGAAAATATTCCAATGTCGCACTGGAGTGAATATGGTAGGAGTTATGATATGAAGTCATGGTTAACATAACATTCAGATTCAATGTGACACCAGTTGAAAACCATTCATTGTGACCACTGAGCAAGGTTGTAAAAAGTTATTAATTGCTTATTATTTCTACACATAGTAAAAATCACGGCCATTTTGTAGAAATCACTTCATTATTTAGTCTTTTAAGTCTGATCCTCTGCTGTCCGTCAGGGTTCCAGAGCCATGTTTGCAGATCCAAATTTATGTCATTGAGGCTGTTCAGGAGACAAGGAAAAGGATTGACCTTCCACAGCTACTGGTGTGGTTTAAAACCACAGAGAGTTTTTGATTGATTGATTGAATACTTTATTTAGAAAGACATGGTAAAAGTACATGGAAGTACAATTCACATTAAGGTCCTCTAAACTGGATCGCTCATAAAAGCCCTTGGCTTATTTAAAATGAGATCCCTGTGCACTCAAATCATGATGACATTTAAGAAGACATAGAAATATACACTACTATGCAGAACGTCATACAATCAGTTTACAGGTTACTGGTATGAAAAACAAGAAATATGTACAATAGACAGTTTTAGGAGGAGGGGAGGGGGGGGGGGTAGGTTAAGACTTTGACAGGGGCCAATTTGGAATTGCAGCCTCCTGAAGGTGATTCTTTAGGGCAGTTTTGAAAGTGAGTAGGGTTTTCTCTACTGTCTTCTCTCTCTCATACGCATAACTTGTTTAGCTCTCTCCAACTTTCTGTCACATTGCAGTCATTCAAATGTCTCTGTAATTCTGATTGTTAATACCATGTCACATGTGTTGATTATGTTTGTATTACCAGTCAAAGATTGAGATTTGAAATGTAAGTGTTAGGTCTTCACTGCTACACTCACTTTGTAAGTCCTTAATTCTTGAGAAGCAGTAAGCTCTGTACGGTCATTGGCATTACAGCTACTGTACACAAGACAGCAAATTGTACATGTGAAACTGAACAGCAATGGTATAATGTCTATGAGAACCAAATAACCAGGCAGTGGTAAGGTAAGTTTGTCTTTACTGTTCAACTAGAAACGTTACAGGTAGGATCTCCATTCTACCCACAGTTAGACCCCAACACTTCCATGTACTGTTATTCTCATGTCTTACTAAATAAAGTACATCAATCAATCAATCAAACAGTCAGTACTCAAAACGTTTAGGACGGATCTTAGCTCGTTTAGGGCGCTGTGGCACTGCCACTACTGGGGTACTGCCAACAGTTCCTGGTGGAGGCTCTGCAGTTGATGCTGAAGCTTCCATAGGCAACTCCTCCCCTCGACTGTCTGTCTCTGGATGTTGACATCCTCTTCACCCTCCCGAGCTTGTTGAGGGCCGTCTGAGCCGTCTGCTTCAGGCTTTCTCGGTGTGCGTCCACGCAGCTGATCCACATGCCGTTTGTGTCTTTGTCCATCTGGAGTCTGGACAGTGTATGACAATGGCCCTGTGACCTGCTCCACCACTGCTGACATCCATTGATCTCCTCCTGTGTAGCTCGGGCAGTGTCTTTTTGCTGAAAAAGGCGCACTGTAGCCTGGCGCTTATCAGCCAGCTCCTCTTGCTTTGTGCGCATCTCATTGTGAAAATCTGGATGTAGATGATCCAGTGCAATAGTCAGCCTCCGACCCATCAGCATCTCTGCAGGACTTTTCCCGGTTGCTGAGTTTGGCGTTGTGTGCTGTGCCAACAGGAACCTGGCAAGGCGTGTCTGCCAGTCCCCGGTCACCAGCCTTATGGCATGTAGGATGACCTGTACAAAGCTAGCCTAATATGTCTGAAAGGTGGCAGACCATGTTAGCATAGTCTCAGGAAAGAGACCTCAGATCACATGAGATGCAGAGAGAGAGGAAAATGAGAGATTAAAATCACTGGGGAGGTCCTGACCAAATCAAACATTTTATTTTCAAATCCACCATGTATATTGGTCCGCCGGCATATAGCCTACTTAAAACAGCAGCAGTAGGGGGCACGGTGGCGCAGTCGGTAGCGCTGTCGCCTCACAGCAAGAAGGTCCTGGGTTCGATTCCCACCGGGGACGCTGTGGGCGCTGGGGGCGTGTCTTCTCCTCCGCGTCATCAGCGCCCATACCCTAGATGGGGTTGGCGAAAGGGCCTACTCTGTGTGGAGTTTGCATGTTCTCCCCGTGTCTCCCAGGGTAGTTAATACCTTCACAAAAACATGTAGTAATCCTGGTCACTATACCGACTCCCCCATGACAGCCGGGGCGCCTGATGGAAGGGAAGGGAACTGGTTGGAATAACGTGTTCCTTCCACGCGCTACGTCCTACCAGGGAAACTCCCCCCTGTCAGGTGACAAGAAGGTCAGTTGGCTCTCATGCACTGAAGGAAGCATGAGCTCGGCCCTGGCCTCCCCAGGCTGTGGGGGACTGGTGTAGCGCTGGTGTAGGGCTGGTGTAGCGCCCAGGATCACTTAGGAAATTGGCACCGGGTGAAAAAAATGGGTTACAAAAATCACGGGATAAAAATTTAGAGATACAAAAAAAAAACAGCAGCAGTAGACCGACTGCTGCTGTGTGACTCCCTTGATCTCCTCACTATAGATTGATGTTCATAACGTCTCCGTCGGGTGGAAGCCTCATATGTCCAACTGTTACTTTAAAATAAGGTGATAAGGTTTCTGCCGACAGCAACGACAAACGTTGTCTTCACCAAGGCCATTCGAAATAAAGCAAAGGAGAGAGACTCGCTCAATAACGAGAGCATTCTCCAGACAAAGCATTATCATCGGACATCTTTCAGTGTAAAGAAGAGTGCTTCAGGAAACAGTGTTGTGACAGCAGAAAAGTAAGTCCATGTATTTGTTTTGTGTGGCATTCAAAGTATTTTAAGTGTGTCTGAGTATGTTGCTATAGCTGACGTTACTTGTCAGGGCTTGCTGTGATAGCTGACGTCATAGCCGCGATTGACATGAGCCTGCGAATCAGATATGAACACAGGTGTGTGTGTGTGTGTGTGTGTGTGTGTGTGTGTGTGTGTGTGTGTGTGTGTGTGTGTGTGTGTGTGTGTGTGTGTGTGTGTGTGTGTGTGTGTGCGATTACTAGTCACCCAGAGTGAGACAGAGTAAAACCATCTCCACCAGGATGGGTTGCCCACGCAGGGCTGTGTCAGTTGTGGGACGTGGCCATCCGGACGCAACGAAGCTGCGTCCGGAAGCTATTTAGTGTAGAGGGGAAAAATGCGTCCAGACAACTTGTTGGGATTTGGCACTGCAATAGATTTTTTTTTAAAAGATATATTCTGGGCTTTTCTGCCTTTATTTCGATAGTATAGTGGAGAGTGACAGGAATCAGGGAGAGACATGCAGCAAAGACCATCTAACTTGGGAATCATCTAATTCACGACTTGCAGTCCAACAACATTAGAACCTACAAGTGGTATGCGCCTTAACCACTAGACCATTGGCACCCCCACTGTAATAGAATTTAATTTATTCAATATTGTATCATTGATATAGTAACTAGCCTACCTACCAACAAAGTTGAAGAAGAGTGCAGACACAGCTGACAGACTGCAGTCTGTACTATTTACTGACAACAGCAAAAAGATCAAAACATTGTTATTGACAATTCCAACTTCTTTGTAGGAGGGTTCTGGTAAAACTATTTTGGAGCATAATCAAAGAAGAACACAGTCTTTGCTTGCATTCAAGCTGAACAAAAGGCCTTATGCAAGCGACTTTGAGTACCAAGAAAAGCACTGTATAAATTTGATGTATTATTATCATTCCACCTTTATTCATTATATATTTTTTTAATGGGCCTGTTTCCACATCTATCACATAACAATGGCAATGAGAAAAAATAAACAAGATTATTATTGTATTTTATTATGATTGTACAGTTCTTGTAGGCTACACAGTAGCCTAATACAAGAGTGCTGTAGCATGACAACAGTTCTCAATTTGTTAATAATGTAAAGTAACTTCGATTTACAATGAAGAAAGTATAGCTATCAGCACAGAGTTGTGTGTTTGCTGAAGGAAGAATCATATCTCGGGCACCATCAGCGCTATAAATAGCCTGTCTACTAAGGCCTAGTTCACTGAGGGCATAGGAAATCCTTTTCTACTTTGTGATGTTGTGATTCAAGACAGAAAGGCAGAAAGCTAACATTTCCTAGCGAGTCCGACACAGTAGCCTACGTGTTAGGCTAAACTCATTCTACTGAAGTTGTTCTAATTCTATATGCATATGCTGTGATCACGACTGGTAGCCTATTAACCTGTATAACTGCCCTCTTTTTAATATGGGGCATAATTTAAAGATTATTTTATATTGTTGTTTTTCTGTCGACCATTTTGACTGATGATTGAGCATTCTGCATTTTCTTAGACCTTGTTGGAAAAGAAAAGGACAATAATATATATCTCTGCTGTCCGGCAGCAATCAGCTAACTCCAACACGCTCATTTTTCAGGAAATGAAAAACAGTTTGAGGATCCAAATGGAGTTGGGAAGTTTTGTCAGTGGTGCTTTTTAATACTTTTCATTGGTTCAAAACATTTTTTTTACACAGACGTAAAGGGTGTTCAATAGCGTTGATTTATGAAAATAAATAAAAAAAGCTGAAAATGGAGTTAGCTGGTTCCCACCGGACAATGACGATATATACAAATCTATATTCACCTGTTTCCTAGGCTGTGTGTTTTCCACTTCCTGTCGAATTCATTGGATATCATTGGTCATCTGACCAGTTTCATTGGATCAAATCGACAGGAAGTGGA
>NC_137615.1:41252185-41349685 GCF_963280865.1 Gymnoscopelus braueri | reverse complement strand
ACTTAATGTCCATTGAATGAAATACAGTACATACAGCTATCAAAAACTACAGTTTTCGGGGGCATTAATCATCTAGGAAAATCACAGTTCACCATGTTGGCAGATGGTATTGTAGTGATCCCACAAAAGACCCGGCTGTAACTCGCTCCTGTAAGGGAGCTGGTTCTCCTGACATTGGCCAGGTTTCCCAAACGACTTTGAGCTCAGACGCAGCCTAGAAGCTGCGTGAGAGCCTCCACGCACCTGCGCAGTAGCAACCCCGCCACGATCTATCTTCATTAGTAGCAGCTGTGTGTGCTCTACGTGGTATCTAAACTGGCTTCAGGAGGCACCATCGTCGCAGGTTCTCATTACGTGTGTGCTAAAACTACATTCGCGAGACAGCATAGACGTAAAGACCTCCTGGACGAAGTCTACGTAAGGCCGACGTAAACTAGTAGGGCTGTCATACGCTACACTGCAGTTTAAACACCCTTTGCGAAAGTGAAATGGATCATAAAAATACCAGAGCCAACTGTCAGATGTCCTGAAGCAGTCCACTCCAAATACAACTTTTGAATAATATATTTATGAATGAAATTACAGTGGTGAGTTGACATCTGCAAGTTAAATAAAACACTAAAGTGTCCCCATTATGCAAGTAAATTAAATATACTTAAAATACCAAAAGGAATGCAGAATGTCCCATTTCCCAAAATTAATATGTATTAAAATCTTTTGAAAATAGCAAATCTACAAGCTTGTGAAGCGTTGTGAGCTTGTAGATCTGCTAGTTTCAAAAGATGTTTTAACCATTCATAAACATGGCGAGCGCAACAGCTGTCACTTTGTGAGAGGAACTGGGGACTTTCATCATAACGTTTAACTATAAAACTTCGAAATTAAGTAAACATGTTTAGCTCAGCATCATTTATATACCTTTAGTTAACTTGGCATATGCTTAATATTTTTATCAGACGATCGGATCATCCGTGAGAGTACAATTTGTAAACTTCGGGTTCATGCATATAGAGGACGAAGCCCTGGTTCAGAGCGTTAGTGAACTACAGCCACACATGTCCGTAAAGCGTCCGTCAAGTTGCCGTACGGACGCCGGAGGTCCCATCCACTCCCATGTTAAAAAAAAAACGGAACGGTACTTCCGGTTTTAAACTTAACATGGGAGTGGATGGGACTTCCGGCGACCGTACGGAAACTTGACGGACGCTTTACGGATGTGTGGCTGTACCCACTAACGCTCTGAATCAGGGCTAGAAGCAGCGCAGCTGCCCGCGTTGTGTGTGTGTGTGTGTGTGTGTGTGTGTGTATATACATATATATATATACATATATATATATATATATATATATATATATATATATATATACATATATATATATATAAATTAAATGTGTGTGTGTGTGTGTGTGTGTGTGTGTGTGTGTGTGTGTGTGTGTGTGTGTGTGTGTGTGTGGGTGGTCGGTCGGTCTTTTCATGGATCTATTTCGCTACGATCGGTGTTACTACCGCCCCAGGGCGCTAGTAACAAACTGCTTCGTAGGACAGCACTGCAGGGCTACGCCTCTCGCAGAAGTAGGAGGAGAGTAGGATACGCCATTCTGTCTCCCAAATGTAGTTTTAGCAGAAACGTAACGCCGTGGACGTGTGAAGCGATTGCACGTTGGGCAGAACCAGCTGCTACTAATGAGGGTAGAGCGTTGGTTTCGCCGGGTCCCAGGCTCTTACGCAGGCTGCGTAGGCAGCGCATGAGCTGAAATCTACGTGGCTGCTATGGTACTGCGCAGATTGTGTGGACGCACGTTAGACCCGTCGTACAACCTGCGCAGGATCTCAACGCAGCATCTCTACGAATCTCGTTGGGAAACGCGGCCATTGCCCGTCACATGCGGAGGTCTGGGTTGGATCCTAGCCCCTTTCGGGACCCTGTTTACCTTTTTTGTATTTGGGAAGGCGGTATCCAGGGTCCCTTGTAGGTTAGAACACGCTCTCTCGTACCGGCGGCTACCACTGTCTGGTCTCGGGCTTATAGCTCGTCGCTTAGAAGTTGCAGAGATTTCTCAAAGGTACCAACATGAGCAATACTAACGCGCGAGAAAGCGGCATTAAAGCGCGCGGATCGGCAATGCCGTTTAACATTTTTAATAATTTAGTAAAACTTAAGCTCCTCTCTCACACTCTGCTCCACTGCCCATGTCCCACCTCCCCGCGGTGACTGACAAGCTGCGCGTCCTACCATAACTCTATGGTCCTACGTTACTGCCTCTGATTGGCGAGCTCCTACATGCTTGCATGACAATCACAACGCGGGGAGGTTAATGTTAAACGGCATCGCCGATCCGCGCGCTTTAATGCCGCTTTCTCGCGCGTTAGTATTGCTCATGTTGGTACCTTTGAGAAATCTCTGCAACTTCTAAGCGACGAGCTATAAGCCCGAGACCAGACAGTGGTAGCCGCCGGTACGAGAGAGCGTGTTCTAACCTACAAGGGACCCTGGATACCGCCTTCCCAAATACAAAAAAGGTAAACAGGGTCCCGAAAGGGGCTAGGTTGGATCCCAGCACAGGGCACTAAATGCTACAGTATATTGGATTGCTTACCCCTGTGACGTCCAGACCAGTAAAACAGATCTCATCACGCATGATGTCCTCATTATTTGATCCACAGGTGTCAGATACAAACGGCCGGTACTGATTCAGAACTGCTTCAGCTGAAAAGGAAACAGATGACATCATGATGTGAGTCATAAACCTTGAATGAGGAACTGTTCATTGGATTGCCCATACAAAAGTATAGCCTACTGCAATTGTTTGCTCCATCGTACGAAGGTGTCGCATGACGAAAAATAGCAGATCCGCAAGCTCGAAACGCGTCGCGGAGGTGGCGCGCTGTGGGCTTGTGGATCAGCTGTTTGCGGTGTGCGACATCGTCGAATGACGAAGTAGGCCTATGAAACAGGCTTTACTCACGGCCTCCTGTCACGAATCCGCCCCAACCAGTTGCAAAGCACCTTATCCCAAATGCTAAAAATCTGCCTTCCAGATCCAAGCAGACTGGTTGGATGAAGTCAGTGAACATCACAGGTTCGTTCACTTTGAGAAGTGCCGCATTGGTTCCAGTTCCAGGCAAGCTACTCAGCCTAATGGCTATCACTTGCTTTGTTACTTCATTTGGGTTGTCGCCATTTTGCACCAAACGGCCGAAGGTCGCGGTCAATTCAGTGACATCGATTGGAGTTGGAAAGCTATAGGGAGAAAATGCAGAACATAGGGTACCATTAAAAACACCATCTGTGTGCATCACCACGTCATTGTCTTCAGCCACTTAACTACCGTTATATACATACTGTATGTAAATAATCTTTCTGAATCTTTCTGTGAATTATCATTAATATATGTTCTCACTTTCATTCATTGCCATTCATGTTGGAAACAAATGCAAAATACACAGACTTGAAACTTGCTGGTCATTCAGCCTTGTGGAAAATCACAGTGCTGTTATTTTCTCAAAAAATACTGTATTATTAAAAGTCAAGTTGAGCCACTGAACAGACAGGAGATTTTTTTGAAAGAGTCTAGGAAACCAAAGGCTGAGACGGGATGCCAGGAGTCTGATAGTGATTCAAACCCGGGTCCTCGCAACTCATAAGGAGTATGTTGTCAGGGCTCTGACTCTGTGGTTCCCAAACGTTTTAGCTCAAGACCCAATAGGGAAATTATACGTTTGCCTAACCCTAACCCAAACTAGTGAAAATAGAAATCTACAAGCTCACATCGTGTCGCTTCGCGCCGTGTTGTGAGCTTGTAGATCTGCTAGTTTCACTACTTCTTAGACTTTATATTTATATTTTTACGGAAATTAGATACTTTTTAGTTTATATATTAAATAAATTTGATTTTTTTTGGAATTGATTTTTATTGATGAAAAGTTGTATTTTCTTTATTTAAACTATTTTTAATATTTTGAAATAATATATATATATATTTTTTAAATGTAGGAAACGGACTTACCCGCGACCCATAAAAATTTGTCAGCCACCCACTTTTTGGTAAACTTATGTTGCTTTATAAGTGGTGCTCAAAACCTTTTCATGTCAAGGACCCCCAAAATTATATGTATTTGGCCGCCGACCCCCCATCTCAAAATATTTTGTTCCAGGCACCCCCAGAAGCAAAGATTTGAATAAAAGAAATTCACTTTAAAAGTATATATTCAAAGATTTGGACAAATATTGCGCAAATCTACAAGTTCATAGCCAAAGTATAAAATAAAACTTGCACTGACTGTGCAGATTTAGCCAACATTGACTCATTTATTCACTTAAGTTCTGTAATGTTTTAATAACTTGAAATAATATATTTGTCACATTTTGCATATAAATATCATGCAAAATATTACAAAGTAAGCCATATGCAGAAAACAATTCTACGTTTATGTACGATATGTGGATGAAGTTATCAGGAGATTATAACATTGACACCAGTATGGTCCTTTAAACACTTAAAAGCCCAGCTTATACTTTGCTGTACGATGGTGTCGTGTGGAGAACATTTTTAAACGGTTAGAAAATGTGTGAAATGTTTTGTCTATAAATGTCCAAAAGCTTGAAAGGGGTTAAAACACAATGAGAAGCACATTTGCCATGTCTATATGTTTACAATAATACCCCTCAAAGCAGTCTGCATCAGTCAGAACAAACTCTTCTGCCACCATAGAACCAGAACACAGAAACTGTCCATTTCTTTGCAAGCTGACCGTCCATGGCCACAAGCCGATTGATGAAATCTTGTCTGGTCTACCAAATCGTGGGTTAAAGATAAAGGCTTCAGGTCTAAAGGTTGGGTTTGGGGTACCACAGATCCCTGAGAAAGAGAAAAGAGCTGCGTTAGGAATGTCAGGAATAAGAAAATGAGAACATAATAAAATAAGAACAAGGGGAAAAAAAAGGTATGTCAGGATATAAAATGTGTTGGAGCTACACAATTTAAAATTGTTAAAAGGTTTACTGTTGCCCCACATTGAGCTCTGTTCTCAAAACATTACATACAACAGATAACAGCTAACAACTATGATTTCTCTTTCTCTCGCTGATCAAGCTCTCCCTCTCTCCCCTCCCCCTCTCTCTCCCCTCTCCCTTTCTCTGTCTCTATTTCTCACTGCTTAGGCTCTCACTCTTTCTCCCAGCTTCCCCCTCTCAATCTCCCCCCCCCCCCCCCACCCCCTCATTGATCGAGCTCTGTTCTGACATTACACACAAAGGAAACTGTTGCCTAACAATGGCGATTTTCACGGACGTTAACCGTTGCCTACCAACACAGATTTACACTGACATTGGGCATGTCCAGTCCATATAGGGGCGCTTATGCGCGCATGCCAGTTAGACAGAAGAGACAACTTGAACTTTTTAAAATGTATATCACAACAGAATCTGTTGCCGAACAGCAACTTGCACTGACATTGGCCATGTCCAGTCCATATGTGGGCACATCTTAGGCCCGCTAGACAGACACACACATTCATACACAAATTGTACTTTTGAAGTTATTTTATGGGGAGTTTTTTAAGCTTTAAGTGGAGAGAGACAGGAAATACAGAGAGAAAGTAGGGGAATGACATTCAGCAAATAGTCTGGCCGGCTGGGATTCAAACCGGGGACTCGCTGATCAGGCCAATGGACCCATGTGGTATGTGTTCCTAAACATTACGGGTTACCCCAAACTTGAAATTTATATAGTAGATTATTTACTTAGGCTTGAGTGTGGAGGAGGGGGTTGTGGTGGTGGTAAGTAAAGGGGTTATGGTTGTAAGAAGAGGTGTGGTGATGGTGGTAGGAAGAGGTGTAATGGTCATAAGTAGAGGATAGAGGATGCATTAAAGAAAATTGCCGCTGGTCGGTCCAGCAGTTTGAGCGATTAGTTACGGACCCATGCAGACACACACACACATGCAGAAACAAACACACAGGGGCGAAAACATAATCTCCATCCCCTGGCAGAGATCAATATTGTGCTAGAAATCACAGTAGCTGATCAACATATAGTATACAGTAGAACACTCTTGAAAAATGTTTTAAGTGGCTTACCGTCCTTTTGTGCTTGAGAAGCTGAAAATAAATAAAAAGATTTATAAATAACCTGCAGGTGAACGTTTTGTTTTTACATTATGTAATACTTTTGAATACAGTGCACTCCAGGTCTTGTATTAATGTAATCACTTGTTTGTGGGATTTGCATGAACAGAATCCTAGAGGCCTTATATCAAAATCCTAAATCAAGTTTAATTCTTGCAATGAGCCTATGTGAGTCAAGAAAACATTCCTAATTGACCAGAGTTAATTTATGCTCTGTCGATTCCAAAACACACTTTATGTCCAAATACTAGCCATACAGAATCACATACTGTACGCTGCTTGGCATGCGGTGGTACTAGATGAAAAGATACTGTTCTGTCGGCCTATAGCTACCAAAAAAACTGTTGCAAGGAACAGCAGTCTGGGCAGTGGCTCCCACTGAATGTGTGTGGGGACTGGGGATGACTGTTTATCCTGGGTGTGTAGTCACACCTATAGCCCTGAGTCCAATTAGTTTGTTTGACTGAGGCCAGGTGTGATCAGCTATCCATCCCACAGCATTGTATCTGTGATGTGTTGCACCGTTGTACGGCAAAGTAAAAATAAGGCTTCAGGGTGTCAGTGGACGCGAAATAATGGCTTTACTGAGTACTAACAACAAGCTAGGTTCTAGTTGTTTATGTCAGTATTCTCAAACGTTTTCATGGCAACGACCCCCAAATGTAGTTGGCCACGGTCCCCCATCTCAAAATGTTTTGTGCCAGGGACAAGATTTATGTAAAAAAGAAATCTAAATTATTCAAAATCTTCCAAACATTTTAGATATTTTTCAGAAAATTCCCAAAATAGCAGATGTACAAGCTCGCAGTGTGGCAAATAGATGGTTGTATAAAATATCTTAGTGCAAAATGTGTTCATTTGATATTAACATTTGGGTCCTCGCCAAAACCAAAAATAGTAAACATTTTTGGTCTCCAAAAGGGACAGTGTCCACTGTTCACCATATCACGGAAATAATGATCAGAACATCACCATATTTGGACAGGCTATTCACATACAGTAGCTCTCGCACGCGTTTGTGTTTGCATACATCACTGGAGTGGATCCATAACTCATTCTGTCAACGACTTACCACAGCCTCTCCCCTCAAAACTCCAAAGCACTGTTTTTGTTATGGCTGTGGCACCTCTTCTAAATTAATCTTTAGTTGGGGCAGTTGAGAGGCAGGCATGTCTGAGGTGGTTGCCAGTAGGCCTACATACCTCAACTCTTCCAGAGGGGTACACTCAAGTACTGAAGTGTCAGTGTCAGTGTCATCACACTTGATGGTGACTCTTGTGTGTCTCTTGGCGAGGTGGATGGCATGTACAGTAGGCTGGACAAGAACTGCTACTGAAAATGTCTAAGAGGAAGTTATGTTGATGCTGTGTAGATCTGTTTTGGGCATGAAAACCGTATGGTGAAAAAAAAGAAAGCTATTATTATTATTTTACCCAGTAACGAGTAGTGTAAGGTATTACTCTGCCAAAACAGTAATATTATACTTATATATATGTATTATTATATGAATAAAGTATTCAATCAATAAAAAAAACAGTGACAATGCTAACCAGATCTACTACCTGCCACCCACATCGCCAAGAGACACACGTGTCCTCATCAAGTGTGATGACACTGACGTCATTGTATTGCTCTTAAGGCTCAGATTCCGCCCTACTGTAATCAACAAAGGTCGTACCGTACAAGCAAAGAGAGGTTTTTGGTACTTTGGTAATTAATACAATCTGCGAAAAGCTGGGGAAAGCCTCATGCTTGAGCTTGCAATGCAAGAGAGGCTGTGATACAATGAGCAGGTTTTTATTTACCTATTATACAATAGAAAATTATTATCATTATTTCCAGAGTTACAAAGCAGACAATGTCCCTTTTGGAGAAGCCTAAATCTTCACTGGTCTTAGTTGTGGGGAGGACCCAAATATCAACCCTATATAAACACATTTTTTAAAGCAAGAATAAAAAAAAATAGACATATTAAAGTTGTGAAAACCATGCCATGCTTGTGCTTTGTTCTACCTCGGTAGGGTAGGTATAATTTTTTTAGGGGCCTACTTTATGTAATATCTTGTTGAATTAAGATGTTGATCATTATGAGTTTGTCCATGATCATAGATAGACCCCCGAGCAAATTAACCACTTACAGTAAACCCTCTAGACTTTAGTAAACTGGACCTGAGTTGGCTCTGTACTTGGAGGTTTTTCTTTCTGTCTACACCAAATCTCTTCAGCAAAATAGCCGATCTACAAGCTCACAAAACGTTGCACGATGTGCAATTTTCTTCTAATGTCTCCCCCAGAATATAGATGCATGGGTTTAAGTGGTTAAACCCTGGATAGGCCTTTACTGATCCAGAGGGAAACTGCGTTGTCATAGCAGTATGCATTCATATGATGTCAGAGTGACATATGAGTGTGCTGGGGAATCCCTTAGGACTGGTTTCTGGAATCATGAGGGAAACTTCTCAACTGATTATTACCTGTTACCATGACCAAGCACATCATATCTTCATTTATACAGTACCACTTACTGCTTTCAATGTTTAGACCAGGGGTCTTCAACGTTTTCAGGCCAAGGACCCCCTAGCTGAGAGAGAGATGAAGCAGGGACCCCCTCCTCTATATTGTATAAAATTGTGTTTCAGATTAAACCTTTTTTGTTTACTTGGTCTGCTCTTTTTTCCCTCTACATCTATATACCTCTTTAGCCAAAAATAGCAGATCTACAAGCTCACAACGCCTCGCAGCGCGAGGCGTTGTGAGCTTGTAGATCTGCTATTTTTGGCTAAAGTTCTCCTCAGAAAAGGGATGCTTGGGTTCAAGTGGTTAAGGTAAAAAAAAAAATCATATCACACAAAGATTTGGCGGACCCCCTGTAGTAACTCTGAGGACCCCCTAGGGGTCCCGGACCCCCTGTTGAAGACCCCTGGTTTAGACTATTGTTTAGATTAGTTGCAACATTGACAATGACAAATAAACATCTTATCTTACATGCACAGGCTGTATGCACTAGCTGATTAGTTTACCTTTTTATTTATTTATTATTTATAGATTTTTTTGGGGGCTTTCAAGCCTTTATTGACAGGACAGTAGGCTGACAGGAAATGGGGAGAGAGCTGGGGAGTGACACGCAGCAAAGGCCGTCGGGATCGGGAGTCGAACGAGAGCAGGTGACCAGACGGTTACGCCAACCGTCGGGCCTTGTTTACCTTTTTATAAAGCAGAATAAGTGTTTATTTGATATCGCTCTGAAGCCTGCATGACAAACTCAGTTATGCTATTGTGGTGTTGTAGCCTATAGGTAGAATTTGTGTTTGTGCATAAAGTAAATAGAAGAGTAAATGAAGTAAGCCTATAAGATGTTTTTCTTATGAGAACCACCTTTTTATAAGAAAAACATGTAAATACATGCCAAATTTTTATTTGTAAAGCTCACATTTATGAAATTATTATTACTGAATAATACAAACGTAATAGACGTTATTGTGAATTCAATTACTTAAAGGGATACTTCACTTTCACATAAAATAAACATTTAAAAAATATATTAAAAATAAATGAAAAAAGTAATGGAAAATTCATGGCCCCCTCACGCATTAGAGTGTCCTACTAATGTGTGAGGGGGCCTTTATTTTGCCATAACTTCTTTCATTTTTTTTAAATATATTTTTTTAATGTTTATTTTATGTGAAAGTGAAGTATCCCTTTAAAGCAAATGGATTTTTTTCCCCCTGAGAACAATGAGGAGTGAATTATTGTTCCCAGATTGCTTTGAGACAAATATCACAGCCACATGCCTCCTGCATCGAATCACCTAATGTCATCATCTAACTTTCTGCATTAATTCATGAATATTCACAGTGACTTGTCCTAATGCTGAATTTACAGTCTTTGTATTAACCACATTCACCATGGTGTCCCTATCGTGGGCATGATATACGCTGGCTGAAATTTCCCAAAAAATCCCCAAAATTTCAAAACAATTGACAATAACTTCCAAGACCTTTCTAAAATGTTAAAGAAATTCACCTTACAAGCTCACAATGCATCACTATGTGTTCTAAGCGTGGTTAAAGATGATTTAGGTTAATTTTATCTGTGTTAATTAAAGCAGCACTATGTAGTGTGGGGTATCAGTGGCCACTTTGGACACAAACTTTATAATTTTGTGGGACATAATATGCTACAGTATATAGTTGTTAAAAAGTTACATCGTGCTGCTTTAAAGTAATAATTCTAACTTTTCTTTTGAATAGTCTAAACTGATTACTTGATTTCAAATTGGAATTAGGTTGAGTTCTTACCTTTTACCAGCAGGATGAATATCAAAGACACGTGATGCACTAGGTAGAGTCCCATGGTAAACGAATGTGTGGCAGGTTCCTCAAGCAGATCTTGAGTTCATTCTCTGTGGTAAATTGAATGATCTAAACGTTGAGAGCAGTAAGTGGTACTGTATAAAGGAAAAGGGGGGAGGGGGGGAGAGGTTTGGCCAAAAACCTCTCTTTGATTGTACAGTATGGCCTTTGTCAGTTAGGGTGTATGTATGTATAACACAAGAAAAATGCAACGACGTCAGTGTCGTCCCACTTGATGAGGACTCTTGTGTGTCTCTTGGCGAGGTGGTTGGCATTTAGTGCTAGATCTTGTTAATATTGTCACAGTGGTCAAACACCAAATATTTCTTTTCATAGAGCAGCGCCCCAAACCCAAAGGACACCCAAAGAGTATATGGCAACCAGAGAAAAGAAAACCTTCAATGACTTAGCAGTTTCAAACTGAAGAGATGTGTCAATGGAGAATGTGTTGTTTCATGAGTTACCTGCTGTACCACATGCTTACTTCTCTATGATAATGGCAGGATGAGAAAAACCTCCAAAGCTCCCAAAACAAGTGAGTTACCTGATAGAACGGGAGGTTATATGTTCCCCGGGTTCTATGTTCCCCGCTTACCTAACCCTAACCCTTACCCTAACCCTAAACCTAACCCTAACCCTAACCCTAACCCTAACCCTAACCCTAACCCTAACCCTAACCCTAAACCTAAACCTAAACCTAAACCTAAGGTAAGTGGGGAACATAGAAACCGGGACATGGAACCTGGGGAACATAGGGATGACACTGATAGAACAGGACCATGAGCACACATCATAGATGGTACTTCTTCAGAGTCTGAATGAATCAGACTTTCAAACTTTCAATGACTTCAATGTGGAAGCATTCTAAAAACAAAACATTCACTCCTATTTGGAGAGATAGGAGTGATGGGAGTTGTGATGTCGTGATTCAACACAGAAAGGCAGAAAGCTAACATATCCTAGCGAGTCCGACACAGTAGCCTACAGTATGTGCAGGTTAAACTCATTCTACTATGTGTTGTGCAGTATGCTGAAACTGCACAATGACTGACCAATGACCCATTTATCTTGCCAATAGGCTAACACAAAAGTTGTTCTAATTCTATTAATATTTATATGCTGTGATCAGGACTAGTAGCCTATTAACCTGTATAACTGCCCTCTTCTTTAATATGGGGAATAATTTAAAGATGTTTGCACTTCAATGGAATAAATTAAGTATTGGAGCATGATCAGTCAGTTATTTTTCTATTTGAACGTGTCTTCTGTAAAAACCCAAACAGTAGCTTACAACGCTAATTAACGACTACAACAGTACTGCAGTAAGCACTTTCACCCATAGCCATGTATAGGACGGGGTATATAGCTCAGTGGTAAAACATTTCACTGCAGATCAAGAGGTCCCCAGTTCAGATCTGGGTGCCCACTGAACATTTCAAATGGGGGATGACTTCAATATTAACTTCTAGTCAGAATTGTGTTCTTTGTAAAATGGAGTTCATTTGAAAGATTTGTGGTTAACTAGGGACAGTTGACTAAGGAGCTTGTGTCACCACAAACCCCCCAGATTCAGACCTTGTAGCAGTACCAGTTCAGGAGCCATGGCATTAAAAGATACAGATTATACTATAAGGTGGTTTGTCAAAAGCAGGAGTATAGCTGATAAATCAGTGGTGTACCATTTGACTGCAGATAAAGAGGTCCTCAGTTCAGCTCTGGATGTCCCCTGATTTTTCCAATGATGTGACTAAATCCAAGGATGCCAGTAGTCTAAAGTTAGGCTACTCCATTTTTATAATGAATCCACTTCAACTCTGGATTCATTATGAAAATGGAGCAACTTTAAAAGATTGAGATAGTAGGTGTGCCCAACCAGTTAGTGCACAAGGCAAGCCATATGCTCATTGGGAGCTTAACAATCAAAAACCTGTGTGTGTGTGTGTGTGTGTGTGTGTGTGTGTGTGTGTGTGTGTGTGTGTGTGTGTGTGTGTGTGTGTGTGTGTGTGTGTGTGTGTGTGTGTGTGTGTGTGTGTGTGTGCGTGCGTGCGTGCGTGCGTGCGTGCGTGCGTGCGTGCGTGCGTGCGTGCGTGCGTGCGTGCGTGCGTATAGACAGACAGATATTCAACACCGTTGAGCGAGTATAAATTCAGCTTGTACCTGATTTTGTCTAATGCGCCAATGGAATTTTAGAGAAGCCTATTTTCTAAATGTAAAATAAATTCATAGCCAAAGTCTTTCTTGAGAACCAAGTTTTGTTTTGCACTTACGATGTGTATAATTGTGATGTTTGAGTATTAAAGTGTGCATTCTGTACACAACAGGAGCCCAGTGCCCTCACAATGATCAAGGTGAGGAGATCTACACAGCGGGCCTTTTGATCTTAAAAGCAAATTGGCTCAAGGCAGGAGATTCGAAAGGGTCACCCAAAGTTTCAGGGTACCAGTGAATGACAAGATATATGCTCTAACTGTTTTAATACTATGTTGTTTCATATGTTGTCATTTTCTCATGTACAGTAAACTTCTGTTCTAAAAGATTACTACTACAAAATATACATTTTACTGTGTAAGAATTGACAGCTGTCAGGAGGCAGCTGCCCTAAAGCCATAAAACACCTTCTCTGATTTTCGAGACCTCACCTTATAATAAGACAGGACAGAGCCTGACCAAATGGTTCTATTTAGATAGGAGAACTGATCTTATCAACTGTGCATGCCTTCAGCCCCTTCAACCTATTGTTAAAATGGCCCTACGGGCCTGAGGCTGATTAGCCTCGACCTCCAAGCTTTTATTGTTTAGTTTTGCTAAAAAATAAAAGCCTAAACCAGCGCGTCGGCGTACCCGGTATAGGAAGTGTTTCATTTCCCCAACCAACCAGAGTGCAGTGGGCGTCGCTCGTAAAGTTGTGTTGACGGGGCGGGGGCTGACGGACAGATCGGTGAACCAATGGGATCAGGTGCATTCTCTCCGCGCTGATTTTAAACCCGCCCCTTTATACACGAAAGCAGGAAGGCTAGTGCAGCCCAGAGGCTGATAAACAGCTGGCCTTCTTCTGTGTCGCAAGAACACGTATTCAATCAGTATGCACACAAAGCTACTTTTAAATGTTATATTATTTTATAAGATAACCTTATTTTGTAATCAACAGGGATAACATTAGTACATATAGTTTGGGTTCATTCGAATAAGTATAAGGCCTGGAACTCCTTATAAGGAAGATTTCTCATGTCCCTTTTAAGATCTGTCTCAATGAAGTTTGCTTCATCGGATTTATGTGTACCAGTCTGAATGTACGTGGTTCTTGGATTTATTCTAAAGCTAAGGGCATGTTGAATAAGATGGTTTACAAAGTTTCATTTGGAAATATGGTTCTAAAGTAGAATAATTAACTTATATTAAAGTGATTTCTTGTAAGGTGATTTATCTGACAACCGGTCGGGGGGCTGTCCCTAATCCCCACAGCTTTTGGGCCTGCTTGTGTCTGATTGTGGTAGGTCAGTGAGGACTGGGGAGGAGTTGAAAGTTAGGGATGATCTCTTGACTGGTATGGTATGAAGTTCATTGTTTTGATGTAGTGTTTGTGCTCTGTCTCATTCAATCCAAGGAGAGAGACCTTGTTGTAATTGCAGTCTTACAAAATAAAAAGACTTGAAAGTGTCTTCAACTCCGGACTCCACAAATCTCTTCCGAACAGGCCTGGTAACTCACAGCTCAGAAAATATGTTACATAATAGTGCCTCAACCCCCGGTTGATATTTGTTCGAATGACAGTCTCTACTCCTGCAGCTTTAATTTTTTTTCTTCCCTGATGGTGAGTTGAAAGGTTTGCGTGCGGGATTTGATTTTTTGGGTGGATTCTATATGAACGAACCAGGGTCAGAGTAGTTGTATACGGTCTGTCTGATGCTTGCCTGGCTTGGAGAGATTTTTGACTTTTTTTCTCTTTTTTTGTGGGAGTCTGGGTTGAGGGTACTAGTAATTACAACAATTGTTGTCAGATTATAATGTTTTTGTTTATTTTTTGCTTTGTCACTTTGTCAAGTAATTCATTTTTTAAATACTGTGTCACTCTGGTGAGTAGTAATTTTATTTATTTTTTCAAGGCTTTGCCACTGGTGTGAGGAGTTTTTAGAACTTAGTTACTTGTGTAATAAGTTGATGGAACAGACTTAGTCACTTGTGTGTGTTGGGTTGTTCTTAGGATTGTGTCTGTTTGTCTGTCTGTCTGTCAGTCTCTGTGAATGTTACAGGTTTGTGTGTTCTGTGTGTGTCTGTGTATCCAGTATTTTTTAACGTAGGTTACGTCTGGACTACGGCTGGGCATAATTATAAGGTGGTATAATAATATTAATAATTGGTGGTATTGTATATAGAGGGGAGGTTTTAGTATAGTCGATCTTTTTCTCCTATTGTTTAATTTCATCTTGGTTGCTGACTTCCTTTTGGGCTTCTTTACCCTAACCCCTAACACATCCGACCTTACGCAAAATTCTTCCTCTCTCTCTCTCTCTCTCTCTCTCTCTCTCTCTCTCTCTCTCTCTCTCTCTCCTTTTCTCAGTTACTAGCTTTCTCAGAGCCTTCAGCCTCTTATTCTAGCTGTAAAGCTTTGCACCTTTTAGAAACAACACACAATGGATCGCAAAATTTGAAGAAATTTCAGTGGGTACACAATTAGCTACGGGAGACTTTAAGTTAAGAAATTGATCTCTTGGCTGGTGGGTATTTATGTGTTAATTGACATTCTGATTCGAGCGGGACTTCAGAGATACATTGGTCCTCATTTATCAATGGAGCGTAAAAAACGGCTATTGTTTTTGCCTTAAATCTGGCCGTAGGCCAACGTCCAAGTGGCATGCGTTGTGAGCTTGTAGATCTGCTATTTTCAAATAGCCAATGCAGCCAGATCTGCAATCTTATCTGAATCTTATCTGTTTAAATTAGTTTATAAAATGTTATATTTTCACAGGGAATATTTATTCGTGTGATAGATATACATTTTAGAGTGGATACATATGTCCAGATGCCTGTCAGACTGTGAGACAATGCTGCTCCGCAGGTCTAGGATGGAACAAACGGGTGTAGCCAAAGTCAACAACTGCCTCCGACCTGACGTGAGATCTGAGCGGGCCATACGCTAAAGTCAAAGTCAGGATATATTAATAAATGCCGAAAGTTGCGGTGATCTCGCCGTACGCCCATTATTTGGTCTACACGCGTTGATAAATGAGGGGCAATGACTCTAACGTCCATGACGCACAACTTTTTGTTGCAAACAGATGTCTTCTGTGGCGTGCACTGAGGGACTTGTACCCAACCAACCCTGACAGCATTCTCATCGATTTGTTGGCGGACACTGAAAATCCTTGCGCTTACGTGGCAAGAGCCTATGGAAGAAATCGGTTGGAGCAGGCGCTTGTGAGGAGCAAGATTGAGCAAGGTTTGCCTCTACCCGTGCAGTACAGACTTGAGCATGTGGTGGGCCTGGCCAGCATGGATTTGCCATATACGTCTCACATCGTCCACTGGGTAGGTCTGGTCCACAAGTAAGAAGGTTATCAATAGGCACAGGATTTCAACATATTGAGGAAACTGACTCAGGCCAAACTGGCCATACAGGAGGCAGTTACGCAGAAGCCTAAGGGGCCATGATATATTTGTGGGGAGTGTACCCATTTCTGGCGTCAGTGTAACAAGGGGGAGCAGAGGCCACAGCGGCCCTCCCATAATCAGGGGTGTTTTACCCCTTGGAACTGGACAATGGCGACTAGACTCAGAGCAGGAGGAGCACGCCCTATAAGGATGACATGTCACTCCCCCCACTCTGTGCCCTCTGTAGCACAAAAAGCTCTATCTATTCTCAACCAATCTTTGTCTCCGCCAGGCCGAAAGGCATGGCGAGAGAGTATGTTTTCGCCCCTGTCCGTCCGTCCGTCCGTGTGTCCGTCCGTCCGTCCGTCCGTCCGTCCGTCCTGTCTGTGTGTTACCACCAAATCTCCGGCACCGTTGGCCCGGTCGCTGCGAAACTGTGCACACACACTCCCTGGATGCCAATTCAGAACCTCTGCCTCAAAATTTTCACATGGGCCTGTTATAGCGCCACCAGGAGGCCGATTTGTGCAAAACCCATTTTTTCCCATTACTCCTACAGTTTTTAACCAAACCTCATGCAAATCGGTACACAGTATCTCTATAGTCATGTGATCAACCCTGATCTGTCCGATTTCCCATATTCCATCCTCATTGGCTAAGGTTACCATCCAAAGTTTGCAGGATTGGTCCGTTTTGAACAAACTGCCTCAAATCATGAACGCAGCTTGCCATTTCCATAAAATTGCACACGCACATTCCCACTAGGCCGAGGAATAAATGGCACTTAAAACTTTTGACATCAGCCTCATGGTGGCGCTATAACAGGCCGATTTGCATTTTTAACTATAACTGCACCGATCTGCGTGAAACTTTGCACGCCTACTCCCTAGAGGCCAAGGAAAAACATCTGCACTGCATTTTTCACATCTGCTTTTTACAGCGCCACCAGGAGGCCGACTTATGTCAAATACATTTTTGGATATTAATCCTTCAGATTTTATCCAAACATCACGCACATCGGTACACAGTATCTCTATAGTCATGTGATCAAGACGCATCTGTCCGATATTTCATATTCCATCCTGATTGACTAAGGTTGACTTCCAAAGTTTGCAGGATTGGTCCGTTTTCAACAAAATGTCTGAAATCATGAACGCGGCGTGCGATTTCCGTGAAAATTTGCACGCACATTCCCACTAGGCCGAGGAAGAAATGCCACCCTTTTCACATTGGCCTATTATAGCGCCACCAGGAGGCCACAATAACTTACCTGACCTGGCGGAGACCTGTGCTCCGAGGAGCACTTTTTCTAGTTTCTCTCTCTTTTGCCCCAAAGCTGTGAACAGCTTCTGCCTCAATGAATGTTCATTTCCCAAGTGCAGGAAGAAGATTTTGGAGTTGCCAGCATTGCGTTGTTAGTAAATAGGTGAAAGAAAAAGAAAAAACTAAATTCAATTTCTGGGGAACCTCTTATGTAAACTGTATGTCAAATTGTATTTCATGATGTTTGTTTTTGTTTTAATTGTTGTTTTGCTTATGTTACAGTTATATGATCCAGAGGGGTAATGATTATCTTAACCATTTCACAGGTTGTTTGTTTCTCCCAGTCAGGTTTTGGTTGTACGTATTAGGGATGTCTTAAAAGATGCTTCTTTTTGCCCTTATTTTGGTTTTACAATGGTTTACTTTTCGAAAGACTATTGTGAGTCTTTCGAGAGGGGATGTGTAGTATCTGGTGGACACTAATACCCTGGGTTTTCATGTATTAATGTTCTCGTCTCATTCTATAGCAGTTAATTTAAAAACAGAACCTACAAGGAGTCATAAATCCCTTAAGGTGAAGGCAGGAGGTCTGTTCTATCTTGACCAAGGGACAGAGGGCCTTTGATCTGATAAGCAAGGCAGGAGATTCGAAAGGGGTCACCCAAAGTTTCAGGGTACCAGTGAATGACAAGATATATGCTCTAACTGTTTTAATACTGTGTTGTTTCATATGTTATGTTGTCATTTTCTCATGTAAACTTCTGTTCTAAAAGATCACTACTACAAAATATACATTTAACTGTGTAAGAATTGACAGCTGTCTTACAGGAGGAAGATGCCCTAAAGCCATAAACCACCTTCTCAGATTTTCGTGACCTCACCTTATAATAAGACAGGACACAGCCTGGCCAAATGGTTCTATTTAGATATTATAGTTTGGGTTAATTCTAATATAAGTAGAAGACCTGGAACTCCTTATAAGGAAGATTTCTCATGTCCCTTTTAAGATCTCAATGAAGTTTGCTTCATCAGATTTATGTGTACCAGTCTGAATGTACGTGGTTCTTGGATTTATTCTAAAGCTAAGGACATGTTGAATAAGATGGTTTACAAAGTTTCATTTGGAAATATGGTTCTAAAGTGGAATAATTTACTTATACTAAAGTGATTTCTTGTAAGGTGATTTATCTGACAGCCGGTCGGGGGCTGTCCCTAATCCTCACAGCTTTTGGGCCTGCTTGTGTCTGATTGTGGTGCTGTAGGTCAGTGAGGACTGGGGAGGAGTTGAAAGTTAGGGATGATCTCTTGACTGAAAGGTATGAAGTTCATTGTTTTGATATAGAGTTTTAACCTGACTCCGCCAGATAGGGGCGGTATTGAGTAACCAGGTTCCCAAGTAGCCTGTGAAACAAATATATGTGTGAAGCAAGCTTCTTCCATCTGGCAGGTTAGTAGTGTTTGTGCTCTGTCTCATTCAACCCAAGGACAGAAACCTTGTTGTAATTGCTGTCTTACAAAATAAAAAGACTTGAAAAAGTATCTTCAACTCCGGACTCCACAAATCTCTTCCGAACAGGCCTGGTAACTCACAGCTTACAGCACATATACTACACAATCATTCAATAAATAAATAATATTTAAGTGGTTCAGTTAGACACAAACATTGGTAAGTTGAGAATAGTTATGTTTATTCATGATAGGTATACCATCAGCGCTGACAGATAGAGGATAGGGACAATGCATGTAAAAGGCAAGTCAATGACAAAAGAATTGATGAATAATTAAGTGCATATCATTTAGCTTTTCATATGTAATAAGTTTGTCCTTAAAGTACAGTCTACCGGCAGCAATCGAAAGGTTATGAACCTCTCCAGTTAAAACCACTGCATTACAGACAGAACCAGTTGAACAAAGAGAAACAGGGCAGGGAGGAGGGAGAGGTGGATTCCATTTGCATTGCTGACAGCCCTAGGAGCCATAGGAGTCGGACGAGTAACAACCACACGAGGCATCCTGGTGGTAGGTGCTGGTTTGGGAAGAGGAAGACTTTGCGTAAGGGCGGTTATAAAGGACGTGAAACTGGAGGTTTGTCGGAGGACCATGTAGGGAGGTCCGCCAGGAGGAACAAACCCTCCAGCAGGAACGGAAACATCAACGGGGACAGGAGGACGAAACCCTCCAGAAGGACCGAAATCCCCCTCTGACATGGAAACGTTAATGCTGGCCGCATATTTCACAGCCAGAATTGCAACCTGAATCCATTGACCATCAAGTTTACACATCACCGGGCCACCACCTCTGCTCTGTAGAGGAACAAGGAAAATCACCATGAACGAGTGAGGAGAATAATTGATCTGGACTGGAAATTAAACTAAATGGTGTGCTTAGTAGGGACAATTAACTACAGCGGTGCCCAATCATACTATAATGGTCAGTTCCTCCTTCTATAGTTCCAGTCCTTAAATATGACCAGAAACATATGACACCTTCATATGAGTTTCTGGTTCAAATTGGCTGCATAGCCAATCAAATGAAAAAGCTGATTGATTGAATACCTTATTAATGAGTTTGATCACAGTACGGTAATACAGTCACAACACAAGCTATCCTAAAAGCATGAGACAAAAAGCCCCGGGGGCTTGTTTCCATTGTGGTCCATTGTACTCAATTCGTGAGTAAACTATGGGAAAATGTATCGGAACAGGAAACAGGTATGCGACCTTCTGGAAACCCAGGACTACATTTATCACAGACAGAGCCTATTAGTGTTTAGACCCACATAACCTGCTGGCCTAGAATGTAATCATGTTAGGGCCATTTCTCTTATTATACCCACTGCTCAGAATTTTTCAGCAATGTGACTTAATGTCCATTGAATGAAATACAGTACATACAGCTATCAAAAACTACAGTTTTCATCTAGGAAAATCACAGTTCACCATGTTGGCAGATGGTATTGTAGTGACCCCACAAAAGACCCGGCTGTAACTCGCTCCTGTAAGGGAGCTGGTTCTCCTGACATTGCCCGTCACATGCGGAGGTCTGGGTTGGATCCCAGCACAGGGCACTAAATGCTACAGTATATTGGATTGCTTACCCCTGTGACCTCCAGACCAGTAAAACAGATCTCATCACGCATAATGTCCACACTATTTCCACAGGTGTCAATTACAAACGGCCGGAACTGATTCAGAACTGCTTCAGCTGAAAAGGAAACAGATGACATCATGTGAGTCATAAACCTTGAATGAGGAACTGTTCATTGGATTGCCCATACAAAAGTATAGCCTACTGCAATTGTTTGCTCCATCGTACGAAGGTGTCGTATGACGAAAATAGCAGATCCGCAAGCTCGAACGCGTCGCGGAGGTGGCGCGCTGTGGGCTTGTGGATCAGCTGTTTGCGGCGTGCGACATCGTCGAATGATGAAGTAGGCCTATGAAACAGGCTTTACTCACGGCCTCCTGTCACGACTCCGGGCCAACTAATTGCAAAGCACCTTAGCCCTGTGGTTAAAAATCTGCCTTCCTGATCCAGGCAGATTGGTTGGATGAAGTCAGTGAACATCACAGGTTCGTTCACTTTGAGAAGTGCCGCATTGGTTCCAGTTCCAGGCAAGTTACTCAGCCTAATGGCTATCACTTTCTTTGTTACTTCATTTGGGTTGTCGCCATTTTGCACCAAACGGCCGAAGGTCGCGGTCAATTCAGTGACATCGATTGGAGTTGGAAAGCTATAGGGAGAAAATGCCGAACATAGGGTACCATTAAAAACACCATCCGTGCATCACCACGTCATTGTCTTCAGCCACTTAACTACCGAACATATATATGTAAATAATCTTTCTGAATCTTTCTTTGAATTATCATTAGTATATGTTCTCAGTTTTATTCATTGCCATTCGTGTTGGAAACAAATGCAAAATAGACAGACTTGAAACTTGCTGGTCATTCAGCCTTGT
Organism: Gymnoscopelus braueri; assembly: GCF_963280865.1. Taxonomy (NCBI): domain Eukaryota; kingdom Metazoa; phylum Chordata; class Actinopteri; order Myctophiformes; family Myctophidae; genus Gymnoscopelus; species Gymnoscopelus braueri. The sequence continues at coordinate 41,328,392 of NC_137615.1, read as the reverse complement.
GGAAAACCACAGTGCTGTTTATTTTGTCTAAAATTACCGTATTATTAAAAGTCAAGTTGAGCCACTGATCATTACTATTTGGCATTTCTAATTTATTCAGACAGGAGATTTTTTTGAAGTAAAGGAAACCAAAGGCTGAGACGGGATGCCAGGAGTCTGATAGTGATTCAAACCCGGGTCCTCACAACTCATAAGGAGTATGTTGTCAGGGCAAACGTCCCAAACGTTTTAGCTCAAGACCCAAAAGAGATATTAGACGTTTGCCCAGGACCCAAACTAGTGAAAATAGCAGATCTACAAGCTCACAACGTGTCGCTTCGCGCCGCGTTGTGAGCTTGTAGATCTGCTAGTTTCCCTACTTCTTAGACTTTATATCTATGTTTTTATGGAAATTAGATTTTTATTTATTTATAAAATAAATGTGTACATTTTTGGAATTGTTTTTAATTGATGAAAAGTTTTGATTTTTTTATTTAAACTATTTTTTTTATTTTGAAATAAAATATATATACTTTTTTTTTTTTTATCTAGGAAACGGAAAGAAGGAGACATTTACCTGCGACCCATAAACATTTCTCAGCCACCCACTGTTTGGTAAACAGTTTTCTGAAAAACTTATGTTGCTGTATTAGTGGTGCTCAAAACCTTTTCATGTCAATGACCCCCAAAATTATATGTATTTCGCCGCCGACCCCCCATCCCAAAATATTTTGTTCCAGGCACCCCCAGAAGCAAAGATTTTAGTAAAATAAAAACTTTAAAAGTATATATACAAAGACATCATTTTAGATGCTTTCCCGGTTTTAATGGGTTAATACAATTGGTGTATTTAAAAGTAGAATTGAATCTTGAAGATCGCTGTGCTGATGTAGCCTACATTGACTAATTTATTCACGCAAGTTCTGTAATGTTTTAATAACTTGAAATAATATATTTGTCACATTTTGCATATAAATATCATGCAAAATATTACAAAATAAGCCATATGCAGAAAAATGTTCTACGTTTATGTACGATATGTGGATGAAGTTATCAGTAGATTATAACATTGACACCAGTATGGTCCTTTAACCACTGTGATCTGCCATTTTCATTATTTTTTAAACATTTTTGTCTATAATGGCATGTCCAAAAGCTTGAAAGGGGTTAAAACACAACAAGAAGCATGTAACATTTTCCGTGTCTATATGTTTACAAAAATACCCCTCAAAGCAGTCTGCATCAGTCAGAACAAACTCTTCTGCCACCATAGAACCACCACACAGAAATTGTCCATTTCTTTGCAAGCTGACCATCCAGGGCCAAGCGCCGATTGATGAAACCTTGACTGCAGTACCAAATCGTGAGTTAAAGGTTGGGTTTGGGGTACCACAGATCCCTGAGAAAGAGAAAAGAGCTGCATTAGCAATGTCAGGAATAAGAAAATGAGAACCTAATAAAGTAAGAACAAGGGAAAAAAAGTACGTCAGGATAGAAAATTAGTTGGAGCTACACAATTTAAAATTGTTAAAAGGTTTACTGTTGCTCCACATTGAGCTCTGTTCTGACATTACATACAACAGATAACAGCTACTAACAACTATGATTTCTCTCTCTCTCGCTGATCAAGCTCCCCTCCCCCTCTCTCTCCCCTCACTCTCTCTCCCAACCTCCCCTTCTCAATCTCCCCCTCCCCCCACCCCCTCATTGATCGAGCTCTGTTCTGACATTACACACAAAGGAAACTGTGAATAGCGATTTGCACGGACGTTAACCGTTGCCTACCAACACAGATTTACACTGACATTGGGCATGTCCAGTCCATATAGGGGCGCTTATGCGCGCATGCCAGTTAGACAGAAGAGACAACTTGAACTTTTTAAAATGTATATCACAACAGAATCTGTTGCCGAACAGCAACTTGCACTGACATTGGCCATGTCCAGTCCATATGTGGGCACATCTTAGGCCCGCTAGACAGACGCACACATTCATACACAAATTGTACTTTTGAAGTTATTTTATGGGGAGTTTTTTAAGCTTTAAGTGGAGAAAGACAGGAAATACAGAGAGAAAGTAGGGGAAAGACATTCAGCAAATAGTCTGGCTGCCTGGGATTAAAACCGGGGACTCGCTGATCAGGCCAATGGACCCATGTGGTATGTGTTCCTAAACATTACGGGTTACCCCAAACTTATAGTAGATTATTTACTTAGGCTTGAGTGTGGAGGAGGGGGTTGTGGTGGTGGTGGTAAGTAAAGGGGTTATGGTTGTAAGAAGAGGTGTGGTGATGGTGGTAGGAAGAGGTGTAATGGTCATAAATAGAGGATAGAGGATGCATTAAAAAAGTGTGCCGCTGGTCGGTCCAGCAGTTTGAGCGATTAGTTACGGACCCATGCAGACACACACACACATGCAGAAACAAACACACAGGGGCGAAAACATAATCTCCATCCCCTGGCAGAGATCAATATTGTGCTAGAAATAGTAGTAGCTGATCAACATATAGTATACAGTAGAACACTCTTGAAAAATGTTTTAAGTGGCTTACCGTCCCGTTGTGCTTGAGAAGCTGAAAATAAAGAAAAAGATTTATAAATAACCAGCAGGTTTTTTATATTATGTAATACTTTTAAATACAGTGCACTCCAGGTCTTGTATTAATGTAATCACTTGTTTGTGGGATTTGCATGAGCAGAATCCTAGAGGCCTTATATCAAAATCCTAAATCAAGTTTAATTCTTGCAATGAGCCTATGTGAGTCAAGAAAACATTCCTAATTGACCAGAGTATCTATCTAATTTATGCTCTGTCGATTCCAAAACACACTTTGTATCCAAATACTAGCCATACAGAATCACATACGCTGCTTGGCATGCGGTGGTACTAGATGAAAAGATACTGTTCTGTCGGCCTATAGCTACCAAAGAAATCCATGACTCCTTCTGTCAACGACTTACAGTACCACAGCCTCTCCCCTCAAGACTCCAAAGCACTGTTTTTGTCATGGCTGTGGCACCTCTTTTAAATTAATCTTCAGTTGGGGCAGTTGAGAGGCAGGCATATGACATAATATGTAATATGTAATATAATATAATATATCACTCTTGATTCCAAGTAATAAGTAATATAATATTGATACTTTTTTAAGGAGTAATATGTAATAAGTAACATATTACTCTCCTGAGTAATATTGCCCAACACTGCTCCCGATAGGAGTGAAAAGATTATTTTGAGAGCGCCTTCAGCATTGAAGTCATTGAAAGTTTGAGAGCAGCAATTCAGTCTCTGAAGTAATGCCATGCCATACCATCTACAGTATGATGCACTGTACTATGCAGATGGACCTGTTCTATCAGGTAACTCACTTTTCACCCTATCATCTTGCTTAGGTCAGTTTGGATGTTTTTCTCATCCTGCCATCATCATAGGACAAAGCAGGCGGTGCAGCAGCTAACTCATCAAACAACATATTCTCTATTAAAAGGACCCATATATTTGGTTTGAAACGGCTAGAAGTCAGTGAGCGTTTTCTTTTCTCTGGTTGCCTTGCCAGATACTCTTTGGGTGTCTTTTGGGTTTGTGTGCTGCTCTAAGAAATATTTGGTGTCGAGCATCTTGACGGAAATAGCACAAACCTTTTGCCACCTTTTCATACGCAACATGACTTATCCTTTTAGACTAAACGTCTGACTATTATACCCTCTGCTGTTTTTCATTTGCTGTCTAACCATTCGCCATGGTGTCCCTATCGTGGGCATGATATAAGCTGGCTGAAATTTCCCCAAAATTTCTAAAAAAAAAACAATTGCTTCCAAATGTAAAAAAAAAAAATCACCTTACAAGCTCACAACACATCACTATGCGTTCTAAGCGTGGTTAAAGATGATTTAGGTTACTTTTATTTGTGTTAAATAAAGCAGTACTATGTAGTGTGGGGTATCAGTGGCCACTTTGGACACAAACTGTATAATTTTGTGGCACATATGCTATATAGTTACATAGTGCTGCTTTAAAGTAATAATTCTAACTTTTCTTTTGAATAGTCTAAATTGATCACTTGATTTCAAATTGGAATTAGGTTGAGTTCTTACCTTTTACCAGCAGGATGAATATCAAAGACACGTGATGCACTAGGTAGAGTCCCATGGTAAACGAATGTGTGGCAGGTTCCTCAAACAGATCTTGAGTTCATTCTCTGTGGTAAATTGAATGATCTAAACGTTGAGAGCAGTAAGTGGTACTGTATAAAGGAAAAGGGGGGAGGGGGGGGGGGGAATTGGCCAAAAACCTCTCTTTGATTGTACAGTATGGCCTTTGTCAGTTAGGGTGTCTGTATGTATAACACAAGAAAAATGCAGCAACGTCAGTGTCGTCCCACTTGTGTGTCTCTTGGCGAGGTGGGTGGCATTTAGCGAGAGACAGCGAGATCCGCATTTAGCGCTAGATCTTGTTAATATTGTCACAGTGGTCGAACACCAAATCTTTCTTTTCATAGAGCAGCGCCCCAAACCCAAAAGACACCCAAAGAGTATTTGGCAACCAGAGAAAAGAAAACCTTCAGTTCAAACTATGTGTCAATGGAGAATGTGTTGTTTCATGAGTTACCTGCTGTACCACATGCTTACTTCTCTATAATAATGGCAGGATGAGAAAAACCTCCAAAGCTGACCTAGGCAAGGTGGTTAGATAAGGTGATTTACCTGATAGAACGGGAGGTTCTATGTTCCCCGGGTTCTATGTTCCCCGCTTACCTAACCCTAACCCTAACCCTAACCCTAAACCTAAACCTAAGGTAAGTGGGGAACATAGAACCTGGGGAACATAGGGATAGAACAGGACCATGAGCACACATCATAGATGGTACAGCATTTCTTCTGAATTAATCAGACTTTCAAACTTTCAATTGACTTCAATGTGGAAGCGTTCTAGAAAAAAAAAAGAAAAAAAAAAATCTATTGTGTTTCCATGGTTTTTGACCAATAATATGTTCACCCCAACTCCAACAAGCAACTGAGAGACAAAGACAGGGAGATGCCGTAACAACAGATGTGATCTCAGAGCATATGAAATGACCAAATAACAGGAGATACTTGACAAGTAGTGATAACAATGCTGCACTTTCAATTGGCAATTACATAACCAGAGTCCGTAGAGACTCACTGAGGTACAGTTCATCATCTTGGCCAAAGGTTTTGAAGATGTGAAAGAAACCAAAACCATTGATGGTGCTATATGCCTTCAAACCTTGTTGTCTAGCCCCAGCTTTATCTCATCTCATGAGGAGAAAAGTCTGGAGAAGAACTACAGCCGAAAGTGTCTATAGGGCTATGTACTTCCCCTGGAAGATTGCTTTTTCAAAAAATCACCATATGGTTTTGGGGATGTAAAAAGATCTGCACAGCATCAACTTAACTTCCTTGGGCAGTACTTCCTGTACTTCCGCTTAGACATTTTCTGTAGCAGTTCTTGTCCAGCCTACTGTACATGCCATACAAATCGCCAAGAGACACACAAGAGTCACCATCAAGTGTGATGACACTGATGTACTTGTGTTGCTCTTGTACTAAACAAGTGGCAGCGAGGCTCAGCATTCCGCCCTAACACACAAAGGTCACATTGTACAAGCAAAGAGAGGTTTGTGCCAATCAATACAATCTGCAAAAAGCCAGGGTAAACCTTGTGTCAGTGCCTTCCAGCTTGCCATGCCCTGATGGGCTGTGATAAAATGAGGACCCAAACATCAATATCAAATAAACAAATTTGCACTAAAATATTTTATTCTAGACATATTAACGTTATGAAAAAACATGTTTATGCTTTGTTCTACACTGGATGGGGTATCTAAAAAACAAAAGCCTTGTTTTGAGATCGTAATAGGCCATTGTAAGCAAGGGCACTGTAAGCATCTTGCTACCTAATTGAAGCCCGGTCCGGCCAGCCTGTATTTCTGCGGACTACTAGATCAGAGCCAAGCAGTTCTCCATGTTGTCATTGTCTTTTTAAAGAGAAGGAAATTATAATTTAATTGGGTCAGTGTGTCCGTGTGTCCGTGTGTCATTCTGTCTGTGTACAGCTAATCTCCGGCACCGTTGGCTTGCTCGCAGCGAAACTGTGCACCCACACTCCCTGGATGCCAGAGCAGAACCTCTGCCCCAATTTTTTCACATGGGCCTGTTATAGCGCCACCGGGAGGCCGATTTGTGCAAAACACATTTCTTGACAGTACTCCTATAGATTTTGTCCAAACATCACGTAAATCGGTGCACACTATCTCTATAGTCATGAAACAAAATGTGTATTTCAGATTTTTCATATTCCATCCTGATTGGCTAAAATTGCCTTCCAAAGTTTGCAGGAGTACTCCGTTTTGAACAAAATGCCTCACATCATGAACACAGCGTGCAATTTCCATGCAATTTTGCACGCACATTCCCACTAGGCCGAGGAAGAAATGCCACTTGAAATTTCAAATCAGCCTCATGGTGGCGCTATAACATGCCGATTCGTGTTTTTACCTATAAAATGGTAAATGGTGCATTTATATAGCGCTTTAAGCGCTTTACATTGATTGTGCCATTCACCCATTCACACACACATTCATACACCGATGGCGGAGGAAACCATGCAAGGCACCAACCTGCTCATCGGGAGCAATTAGTGGTTCAGCGTCTTGCTCAAGGACACTTCGACACTAACTCTGGGGGAGCGCCCCAGCCCGGGATATATTAACTGGGAACCTTGTGGTTTCCAGTTCACTCTACCCGGCCACTCTACCCCTGAGCCACTGCCGTCTGATCTGATCTATACCTGCTCCGATCTGTGTAAAACTTTGTATGCACACTCTCTAGAGGCCAAGGAAAAACCTTCTGATCCTGATTGGCTAAAATTGACATATAAAGTTAGTAGGAGTGGCCCGTTTTGAACAAAATGAAGCCGCAAATCATGAACGCAGCGTCCGATTGCGGTGAAACTGTACGCACATTCGCACTACGTTGAGGAACAAATACTGTACCACCCTTTTAAGATTGGCCTATTATAGCACCACCAGGAGGCCGACTTTTGCAACACTTTTCTTTTTTATATTACTCAAACATCTCTAGTCAAGTGATCAAGATGGTTCCGTCCGATTTTTTATATTCCATCCTGATTGGCGAATTCCGAACATTGCTGGCCCATTATAACCTACCTGACCTGGCGGAGACCTGTGCTCCGAGGAACACTTTTTCTAGTTTTCTATCAATTACACACTCCATGAAGCCTTGAATTCATGGAGATGTTTTTTTTCTGTCGCATTCCTAAGCCAATAATTTGATGACCGGCAGAAAGATGCTAATCCCTATCCCTTTAAGTTTAAAAAGGATAACACACAACAATGTGGTGAAGTGCAATGTTTTCTGTTTGTATAAATGTATAGTTATAATAGCATAATGATAATGATATTGCTTACTGCCATCTCACCCACAAAATGATATTTTGATATTTCAATGTAATTCTTCAGGTCTCACTGCAATACTGGCACAAGGTCAATAAGATCCTCCACTAGAGGGGAGTGTTTAGCCAGACTGCTTTTTCAGTCAAAGCATCTGGGCAGTGAAACACCCTGCCAAGTGCCAACTGATAGAATGCAGTACTTTAAAAACCTAAAATCTTCGATTAAAACATGGCTGAAGGAAAACAGTCCTGTAGTCATTAGAAGTCTATAACTATATATTGTGTATGTATCGTGTGAAATCTTATATTAATTACATTTACACAGTTTTAAATTATGTGCCTTTGATTTTACATTATCTGAAGTAGGTGCTACAAAGAGCAATTTGTGTATGAACTGCAGGGTACTTTTCCTTTAAATGTATTATGCAAAATTGTACTGTGATTATGCTTCTCAGAAGTTATGCTGCCGACAACACCTGTAAATGAGCTTATAGCTATCTCTGGTGCAATATACTGTATTATTTTTGGCACTGATCCTGTTGAATAAACAAATACAATATAATAATATGCTGCAAAGGTTCACAGCCAGCATCTATTACATCAACCGTGTAAAACATATTCAATCAAAATGTACTACAATACAGTCTCTCTCACTTCCAAGTCAAGTCTTGCAGAATATGTTCCATACAAGAACATTCATGCTTCACATGAGAACATTTCAGCTATTGGGAATAGTTCCTTTCCTGAAAGGGTAGCTATGCTGTAACTTATGCCAAAGGAATCTCCAGATCTGAGCCTTCTAATCCTTTATTAGGCAGCACACGTTTGTAAAGACATCATGACAAAAGTCTTCGTGAACACTTGAACAGTATCTACAACATTTACTTGACACACACTGTATTATACTGTACCATACCCAAACCCATGAGAGGTCAGTTCCCCATAGGTCTACGTATTCTAAAATGTACCAATCAACAATACAGATGATAAAAGATGATAGGCCTACATGTTTCATGAATGAGGTTAAATGTGTGTGTACTGCTGTCCATGTTCCCCTGTCCCCTTCTGTAGTGATGCTTTGGTCTTACGTGTAGCAGTTAATCAATGATCCAACTTTGAAACTGCAGGGGAGAGTTTGGTCCAAATTAATTTAATTTTGCAGGATTTTCTCTGTCAAGGTGTCCTTGGGTAGCCTTTGCACACAGCTTCCCAACATGTGTATAAATAGGCTTATGCCAGGTAGGCAAAGCAAAGGGCAGCAGAACTGGTACTGTAGTGAGTAGTTGCCCAATTCTGTAACAAGCCTGTAACAACAATGGCATTCATGAATAGCCCACTATTCATGAATGCCACAGGCAGAAAGACATGTTTTTCTGCTGTGTCGTCCTTCTTGCAATTTGCGAGATACGGCCGTTTCATAAATCGCCCTGTCATGAGATGATTTCTGCAGTCTGCACATTGATAGGCCTAATTCTGTCGTATTTGATGAAAACATACGACGGCTTGTTCGTCTTGGCCTAAGCCTACTGTGAAATAAAGCAGGCTACGACCCCCTTATAAAAATAATAATTCCTACACATATTTATATATCCCTGCAAACTGTACACACAGAACATGGTGGTGTGTAATGTTCCGCTTATTCAGCGTTCCATGCCATGGTCACCTGGGGCTCTCATTCCACTTCAAAATAAACCTGATTATCTGAAACGGTTGCGAGTGGGAAGCCTCACTGTCCGTCCGTCCGTATGTATGTATCACGTATGTCACATAAATTACTATCTATAAATCTGTCTATGTTATGTCATCACATAGTCTACCATTATGGCCTACAAAATGTTTGGTCTTGACTATTAATAAATATGATATGCGAACATTCATAAATTTATTTGAGACAAAAAAAGTGCAAGGCCCTCCAAGCGTGAGGCCCTGTGCGACCAAACCCCCCCCACCCCCATTTCTCTCTCACTGATCAAGCTCTCCCTCTCTCCCCTTCCCTCCCTGCCCTCCCCTTCCATCCCCCTCCCCCTCTCACTCTTCTGTCTCTCTCTCCCCTCTCCCTTTCTGTCTCTCTCACTGCTTGAGCTCTCCCTCTCTCTGCCAGTCTCCCCCTCTGAATCTTACCCCCCGATGATCGAGCTCTGTTCTGACTTTACAAACAAAGGAAACTTTTGCCTAACAGTGGTGATTTGCACTTGTTGTTAACCGTTGCCTACCAACACAGATTTACACTGACATTTGGCTTGTCCAGTCCATATAGAGGCGCGCACACCGTTAGACAGAAGAGACACACAACTTGAACTATTTTCACATTTATATTCCAACAGAAACCATTGCCTAACACCGGCAATTTGCTCTGACATCAGGATTTGAAATTTTGGATGTGCTACCTTTTGGGGATTTCTTCAATTCCTACTTTTTATATGTATACTGGATTTTGGTTCTAGCACTCCACTGAGAAAACTCATTGTTAATGCGCAACCTCTCCTTCTTATTTACCACAGGGCATACCACAGGGCAATGTGGTATGCGTTCGTATACACTATGGCTTACACAAACTTGAACTTTATATAGTAGATTATTTACTTACGCTTGGAGGAGGGGATTGTGGTGGTGGCAGGTAGAGGCATTGTGGTTGTAGGTAGAGAGGTTATGGTGTTAGGTAGAGGGGTTGTAGTTGTGGTGGTGGTGGTGGTAGGTAGAGGAGTTGTGGTTGTAAGTAGAGGTGTAATTGTCGTAGGTAGAGGGGTTATGGTGTTAGATAAAGGGGTTGTAGGTAGAGGGGTTATGGTATTAGATAGAGGGGTTGTAGGTAGAGGGGTTATGGTGTTAGATAGAGGGGTTGTAGGTAGAGGGGTTGTGGTTGTAGCTGTGGTGGAGGTAGGTAGAGGTGTGGGGGTGGAGGTAGGTAGAGGGGTTGTGGTTGTGTTTGTAGCTTTGGCGATGGCTGTACGTAGATGTCTCAGGCCAGGACAGAAGACACGGAGGTCACTGTCAGTCCCAGAGGAGGTGAAGGTGACAAATCCTGGCCTGTCGCTGCTGATATGGCTGTTGATCCAAGACTGGTACTGAGACACTCTGGTGTAGATTCCAGGGGAATCAGGCAGGGCGCAACCCACACCGAAGCTCACTATTCCAGACTGAATCCAGCGAGCATTTTGTTTGCTGACCAGTGGGCCTCCTGAATCTCCCTGTAGGGGAAACTACTGCATTAAAAGAATGAAAGCTTTCCGGGAAGAAATACTCACAGAGAACACAACCATTCAAATGATCACCTGACATGCGTCCATCCCTCCAGCACTAAATCCTGCACAGATCATATTGTCAGTGATGGTGCTCACTGCATAGTCACATTTACATTGTCTGTTCCCCACAATTGGAACCCTCACCTCCTGGAGTATTTGCGGGATAGGGAGGGGCCCTAGGGAGACACAAATTATGTTTTATGAACCAAACTTACCATATTAAAAAAAACATCAGACCCTCTGCATAAAGATGATGGTTGCTGACATTTACATAGTATCTCCCATCCTATCTGTACAATCTGTACTGCATTTCCATGTATAATTGTAGGCATCATCAGCGATGAGTCTCTTTCGGCATAATTTCTAATTTAAGAAGGTTGCTTTGTAACTGGCCATATAATACCCAGTGTAAATTAAACTCATCATGCATGCACACTCCCAACCCTATCTACGCTCACATCCACAGTCTTGTCTACACTCACGTCCAGTTCTAACGTCGCCCCAGCCAGTGATCCAACTGTCGATGCCACTGTGGAAGGAGCTAGCCGGTGTTGCCAGGCAGGCTGGGCGGATGAAGTTGGTAAAAGTCACTGGTGCCGAAAGTTTCAGAAGAGCGATATCATTATCATTAAGTACTGCCTTGTTGAAGTCAGGGTGACGGATGACCTGGGTAACCGTCCGAGCGACCTCGTTAGGGTTGAATCGTTGACTCTTGCGACCCAGAAAAACAACGAGACCAGATGGGTTGTTACTAAGAGTAGAGAAAGAAATAACAACAATCCATAATGAGCACAATATTCATTTATTTGTGCAAGTATTAATGAAAGGGTCTTGGGAGAGTACAGTAGCTGATCTCTTGCTGATAATATAACACCACACCTTGAGAAGCAGTGAGCAGCTGTCAGCACAAATTCCCTGTTAATAAGAGATCCTCCACAGACGTGACTGCCAGATGTGTGTATACTGGCCAGCCAAGGCCAGGTTCCTGGAGGAGCATTCGCACCTCCAACTATCCTGGTGTTCAGAGGAGCACGGCCACATACAAATGCTATAGGGATTTAAATGAAGATTTAAATGAATGGGTTGTAATGGTGAAATAGAAGAAAATGTCCTTCCAGAAATGTACATCTGATAATTTGCAACACTTCAAGCACTCAGCAGTAGGATAATAATATATTTTTTTGTTTTATTTGTAGTGTATCAATAAAATCACATGGAATAACATTAATTTATTGTGTTACATCCTTTAGACAGATATGTACTAATATACGTTTATGCACTTTTGTCAAATTTCTATCAATAAATCAAGTCAATAAAGTACCAAGGAAACTGCGGGGGGAAATAATATTTCTACGATTCAGGGGTAAAACCGATATTTTTGAGGCCAGTTAGGAATATGGAATAAAGAGCTCTCTGACATCCCATGTGTATGTGTTAAAAAAGGATGTTTGTACAAATAAAAGTGAAATGCATTTGCCTCTATACATTGAGTCGCATAAATATGTGATTCAGATTTGAGGTCAATCAGACAATATCGTTCATGATTTCTGGCATTTTGTGGAAATATATAGGCCCCTCCCCCAAAGCTTTGAAGCCAATTGCTGGCTTTAGGTGTGGACTATAAAAAAATCGTCATGTTCATCACATGGCGCCAGAGATAATTGTATAGCGATTTGTGTGCATTCTGGACTTAAGTCTGTATTGGAGGAGTAGAAAAATTTGTTTTGAAGACAAAGGTGTGGCTTATATGGGGAGCATTAAGGAATCCAGGGAAAAAGAGATTTTGACTATACTATCTAGGGTGTAAGTCAAAACATGAAGTGGGCTTGTATAGCCTCACGTATAGCCCCAATATTTTGGGGTGGAGTGACTTCCTTGGCCTACTGGCAGCGTGCATAAAAAGTGTGATGCTGGTCAGTCCAGCAGTTTGAGAGATTAGTTCTGCATCCACAACAGGCGATTGGCAAAAACATAATCCCCATCCCTGGCCTTCGGCTTGGCAGAGAGGAATATGGTGCAAGAGATCACAGTAGCTGATCAACATATAATATACAGCAGCACATGCTTGAAATATGTTCCAAGTGGCTTACCATTCAGTTGGGCTTGAGAAGCTGAAAATAAAGAGGAAGGAAAAAGATGTATAAATAACCTGCAGGTGAACGCTTTGTTATTGCAAAACTTACTTTACTTTTGAATGTAGTGCATTGACTCCAGGTCCTGTATTAACATAATCACTTGTTTGTGGGCTTTGCATGAACAGAAATCCTATAGGCCTTATATCAAAATCTTTACTCTAGTTCAACAATTCTTGCAGTGAGCCTATAAGTCAAGAAAACATTCCCAATTGACCAGAGTCATGCCTCATTTATGATCTGCTTTATAGCGGTGTCGTGTGCCGAGATCCCAAAACACAATTTATGTCCAAGTAGCCGTACAGAATCACATACGCTGGACGCTGCTTACCATGCTGTGGTACCAGATGAAAAGATACCGTTCTGTAGGCCTATAGCTACTGAGGAAATTATTGCAGGTGTGATCAGCCATCCCACAGTATTGCATCTGTGATGTGTTGTGATCTTGTGGATTGGCTATTTTCAGCATGTGATACCATCTAAGGCCAAGTAAAAATAAGGCTTCAGGGTGTCAGTGGTTGTGAAATAATGTCTATACTGACAACTACAGTAGGTAGTTGTCTATGTCTGTCTGTGCCATACGGACATTGTTGCCGTTATGAACAGAGGCCTTGTTTAGAAACAGCAGTGTATTTGGCTTTATTCTGATGTTTATGACCCATGCTGTGTTCAGCATATATTTGATCCGTTGTGCAGCATGTGGATTGAATGCTTACTGTGCCCTTCCTTACAATGTCTAGTTTTTGAAATGGATGGTTGTATAAAATATATTTAGTGCAAAATGTGTTTATTTGATGTTGGTGTTTGGTCAAATGGCGTCTCCAAAAGGGACAGTGTCCACCTTATGAAATGTATCTCTGGAAATGATAATCAGAACATCACCATATTTGGAGGACAGGTGAAAAAAAGAAAAAAGAAAAGAAAAAAGAACCAGGCTGCTCATTCATTGTACCACGTAGCCCATCAGGGCATGACAAGCCGGAAGGCACTAGCACAAGGTTTCCCCCAGCTTTTTACAGGTTGTATTAATTGGCACAAACCTCTCTTAGCTTGTACAATGTGACCTTTGTGTGTTGGGGCGGGCGGAATGCTGAGTCTGGCTGCAACTTGTATATAATACAAGACCCAAGTACGTTTGATCATAGTCAACAAACATTACATCAATAAGAAGTTTGAATAATCAAATGATATCTTTAACACCCAAAATCCTAATCTGATCCACTCGGATAGGGATTAAAAGTTTTGAACTCAGGGCATGAATACCGTATGGTGTTCATGCCCATACGGTCAGCTTCAGACTCTGAAGTAATGCCATACCATCTACACAGTATGATGCATGCACATGGTCCTGTTCTATAAGGTAACACACTTATTGACTCTACCAACTTGCTTAACCCTATAAACACTAACGTTGAATATTATCACACCATCACTAACGTTGGGTATATTTTACCCAATATAATATATTCCATAAAAATACATCTCATCAAAATATATTAAAGTACAACAATTCATGGGAAATTGAGGTACTCTTCTTTAATGTTTCAATATAAAATATCACAAAAAAATTAAAAACATCATAGGGGGGGGGGGGGGGGGGCAATACCATAATAAGACCTCATGTATGTAGGCAAAATGTGGGGACTTCTTCTTTGGTCCACCCATTCCTGGGACATATGAGCCTTGTCCAGTGAAGGCACAGTCTACATAACTGACAACTGTGGGAGAGCCCACCCGATCTTTTTATCTCTCTATCACTAATGTTGGGTGAAAATCACCCATCGCCTGCCTGTAGAAAAAACAGGGATGGGGGCAGGGAAACAAGCCTACCATCATCTGTCTATGATGTCACAGAGCAGCCTGAAGGTACCCAAGTACCCACCCATCTCAGACATCACATCAGCAACACAATGAAAATCACATAACCATAATTATGTGGGTGAAAATCACCCGACGTTAGTGTTCCAGGGTTAATACAGTTTTTTCAGGGGTTTCTCATCCTCCCATCATAGTAGAACAAAGCAGGTGGTACAGCAGCATCAAAAATCCTATTCTCCATGAACACACTCTTTGGTTTGAAACTGCTATTAGAACTCACTGAGTGTTTTATTTTCTCTGGTTACCAGATACTCTTTGTGTGTCCTTTGGGTTTGGGCGCTTGAAGGAAATAGGACAAACTGTTTGCCACCTTTTCACAGGCAACGTGACCAGTGACAATGCTAACAAGATCTAGTGGTATGTGCTACCCACCTCGCCAAGAAACATACAAGACGACAAGAGTCATCATCAAGTGTGATGACACTGACGTCATTGCATTGCGCTTGTATTATGCAAGGCACAGCTTCCGCCCTGATTCACAAAGGCCATACTGTAGAAGCAAAGATACGTTTTTGCCTTCAGTACAATCTGCAACAAGCTGTGGAAAGCCTCAAGTTTGAGCTTGCCATGCCATGACAGGCTATGATACGATGAGCATTTTTTAAATTTAAATTTTAAATACAAAATAGAACATTGTCATTATTTATTTACATTATGTGATATGGCAGACGCTGTCACTTTTGATAAAATATTTGTTACACTAATATCCATTTCAAAGACTTAAAAGAGATATTTCACTTTAAAAAAAACCTTGGGTCATTTTATCATCTACTCAGGCTTTTGTGAGCCCTCCAGACCATTTTTAAGTTGCTTGATTCAGTATTTAGATATTTGATATTCATTTTATCAGACACGCCCCCTTCCTATACAAACCCATTATAACTACAAACTCAATTTTTAACATGTTAGATTCATCAAAAACACCCGTCCTTGGTTTTTGTGACTCGCCCCGCCCTCCTAATACGCGAGGGGGCTGTGTTTTTTCATTAACTTTTTTCATTTATTTTTCATATTATTTTTGGAAAATGAAAACAATTTAATACAATAAAAAATATATATAAAATAAGTGAAAAAAGTTATAAAAAAAACACGGCCCCCTCGCATATTAGGAGGGCGGGGCGAGTCACCAGAACCAAGGACGGGTGTTTTTGATAAATCTAACATGGTTAAAATGGAGTTTGAAGTTATAATGGGTTTGTATAGGAAGGGGGCGTGTCTGATAAAATGAATATCAAATATCTAAATACTGAATCAAGCAACTTAAAAATGGTCTGGGGGGCTCACAAAAGCCTGAGTAGATGATAAAATGACCCAAAGTTTTTTTGAAAGTGAAATATCCCTTTAAGACTAAAACATGGTAGTGCTTTCTTCTACCTCTGGCAGTATCTCAACTTTTAGTTCCTTGACTATAAACCTGTATATGTATACAGTGTATACCTCTTTTTTAATTAAGATGTTTCCAATATATGTGTTTGTGTGTGATCATAGATAGCCCCCCAGCAAATTAACCACTTAACCCTCTAGACTTATTAAACTGGACCTGAGTTGGCTCTGTACTTACTGAAAATATATTTCTGTCTACATCAAATCTCTTTGCCAAAAATAGGATATCTACAAGCTCACAACACGTCGCACAATCTGTTATTTTTGGTTAATGTTCCCTCCAGGATATGGATGCTGGGGTTCAAGTGGTTAAACCCTGGATAGGCCTTTACTGATCCAGAGGGAAACTGAGTTGTCATAGCAGTACGCATTCATGTGATGTCAGAGCAGTGTTGATTTTGACAGCAAATTTTGATTTTAGTTTTAGTCATAGTCTTTTGAATACAATTCCATTTAATTCATATTTTAGTCATCTGAAAACTTTTAGTTTTAGTTTAGTTTTAGCCTAGTTGACATAAGTTTTAGTCGACTAAATCTACACTGTGTCAGAGTGACATGTGAGTGTGCTGGGGAATCACTTTTTACTTTCAACTTTAGGTCTAGTTTCTGGAATCATGTGGGAAACTGCTCTACTGGTTTTACCTGTTACCATGACCAAGCACATTATATCTTCATTTATACAGTACCACTTACTGCTTTCAATGTTTAGACTATTGTTTAGATTAGTTGCAACATGCATGTATCCATCACGCTGTCTCTCATATTTTATGCACCAGTGATTGCCTGATCTGTTTTCCTTCTTATGAAGCAGAAGAATAATTACTTATTTCATATTACTCTGAAGCCTGCATGATGAACTCTGAACTCTGACAGTGCGTTGAAATAAGCAGAATGTGTGTGTTTCTGTAAAAAAAATTATGGAAGAGTAAATGAAGTAAGCCTATAAGCAGTTTTTCTAATGAGAATATCTTTAAACAGAAATTAAATAAAACATTGTGCATGCCACATTTTTATTTGTTAAGCTCACATTTATGATATTTTTACTGAATAATAAAAATGTACAGTAATTGATGTTTTGGTGTATGCATTGGCTTAAAGCATTCTTGTAATGCAAAGGCTTTTCCTTCATTCCTGAGAACAGTGAGGATTGAGTGAATTATTGCCTTGAGACAAACAGCCACATGCCTCCTGCATCTGAATCACCTAACGTCATCATCTAATGCAGCAGGGGTCTTCAACGTTTTTCAGGCCTTAGCTGAGAGAAAGATGAAGCAGGGACCCCCACTACATGTGTTGCAGATTAAACTAGAAAAAGTGCTCCTCGGAGCACAGGTCTCCGCCAGGTCAGTACGTTATTCTGGCCTCCTGGTGGCGCTAAAATAGGCCAATGTGAAAAGGGTGCCATTTATTCTTAGGTCTTTCACGGAAATCAGACAGCATTTTGTTCCAAAAATGTGTTTTGCTAAATTAGACCTGCTGGTGGCGCTATAACAGGCCAATGTGAAAAGGGTGGCATTTCTTCCTCGGCCTAGTGGGAATGTGCATGTGAAAATTCACGGAAATCGCAAGCTGCGTGCATAGTTTGAGGCTTTTTGTTCAAAACGGACCAATCCTGCAAACTTTGGAAGCCAACCATAGGCAATGAGGATGGAATATGGGAAATCTGACATATCCGTGTTGATCACATGACTATAGAGATACTGTGTACCTATTTGCATGACGTTTGGATAAAATCTGTAGGAGTAGGATGTAAAAAAAATGGTTTTGCACAAATCGGCCTCCTGGTGGCGCTATAACAGGCCCATGTGAAAAAATTGGGGCAGAGGTTCTGAATTGGCATCCAGGGAGTGTGTGTGCACAGTTTCGGAGCGACCGGGCCAACGGTGCCGGAGATTAGCTGCTAACACACAGACAGGACGGACGGGCACACACACACACACACACACACACACGGACACACGGACGGACGGACGGAGGGTAAAACATACTCTCTCCTCATGCCTTTCGGCCTGGCGGAGACAAATATGTCATAGATTTCATAGATAACTTCATAGACTTGATTGACAGCACTATCACCAGTGTTGTGTAAATTGTATTTTCAGACTTATAAACCCTATGACATTTGTCTCTGTACTTGGTCTGATCCTTTTCCCCTCTACACCAAACCTCTTTGCAGAAAATAGCCGATCTGCAAGCTGACAAGCTGCGATGCAATCTGCTATTTTCTGTGAATGTTCTGCCCAGAATAGGAATGCTAGGATTCAGGTGGCTAATGTAAAAATAAATAAAAAATTGGCAGCCTATACCTTGGGGTCCCAAACCCATGATCTAACGTTACGTATCAATTCATGAACATTCACTGGGACTTGTTCTAATGCTCAATTTACAGTCTTTACATCTGGGGTCAACAACCTTTTTGATATGAAATGCCATGTTTATTTTATTGAGTCAGTGTGCCATATCAATATTAAGTTTAATTATGACACCACATCAAAATAAAATTGTCCATAGGCTATAGGCCTACATATTTATTTTTGTATGATCATTAGACTCAGTGCAAGTTTGAATGAATGTAGAATTATGTGCAGGATGTCATTTGTAGATGTGAGGGGACTTAATTTAACTGACTAAACATTTTTTGAATATTTAAACACTCTCTCACACTTGCCAGTGTGCCAGTGATCACCCTCCCCTGTGCCAATGTTGGCACCCGTGCCTAAGGTTGCCTACCCCTGCTTTAAATTAACCACTTTCGTCACAGTGTCCCTATTTTGGGCATGCTATTATAGGCTGAAATTTAAAAAACAACATTTTCAAAGGTTTTCAACTTAGTTTTCAACTTACAAGTTCACAACGCATCACAAGGCATTGTAAAAGGCAAGTGGTTAAAGATTTACAACAGTTTTTAGCAGTGCTACTTCAAGTTATGATTCAAACTTTTATTTCAAATATAGTCTGAATTGAACACTTTGTTTCAAATTGGAATTAGTTCTTACCTTTTACCAGCAGAATGAATAACAATGACACATGATGCATGTGGTAGAGTCCCATGGTAAATGAATGTGTGGATGCAGGTTCCTTAAACAGATCCTCAGTTCATTCTGTGAGTTAAATTCAATGATCTGGACCAAACCACACCTCGCCACCTGTTGTTATAGCATTGGGCACTCTACACATCTGAGGTTACTTAATAAACTACTTTATATTCTTATAATTTGTATTTACCACCTTCCAGTTAGTTTGTTGTCAGAAGGACATTAGAGGGTTTTGTGTATATTTGAAACTTGGAAAGTTAGAACCAATGTAAAATAGAGACAAGAAGTAAAGATAGTAGTACAGTGCTGTCCTTTATAATGTATGACTACACTAAACTATTATTTAATTCATTAATAATATGCCAGTTTATGGTTTATCAATTTGGGTCAAATAATTAATCAAACATGTTAGTTAGGGATTTGAAATATGGACCCTCGGAGCCCATACAGACCTCATATCACTGGTATTTTATAAATAAATAAGCAAGCAAAGCCAGCAAGCAAATAAGTAAGTAAGTAAGTAAGTAAGTAAGTAAGTAAGTAAGTAAGTAAGTAAGTAAGTAAGTAAGTAAGTAAGTAAGTAAGTAAGAAAGTAAGTAAGTAAGTGGTGAATATATTATCCCAATAGCTTAAGTTTAAACACAAAAATTTAGTGAAATGCAACGTTTTCTGTTTGTATAAATGTATAGTTATATAGCATAATGATAATGATATTGCTTAGTGCTGTCTGACCCACACAATTATATACAGACTATTTCAACATAATTCTTCAATATAATTCAATCAGGTCAGCTTCAATAAGATCCTCCACTAGAGGGAAGTGTTGTATCAAATTTTGTTCTAAGTTTCAAAGTTTAACCAGACTGCTTTTTCAGTCAAAGCATCTGGGCAGTGAAACACCCTGCTAAGGGCCAACAGATGCAGTACTATAACCACTTAAACCCCATATGTTTGAGCGCAGTCCCTCTGGGCTCTATACTAGTATATTTTCATTGTACTTTTCCTTTAAATATATTATGTGAAATTTTACTGTGATTATGCTTACATTGTTTCTAATTATTTGATATTATATTTTAACTAGAAAAAGTGCTCCTCGGAGCACAGGTCTCCGCCAGGTCAGGTAAGTTATTGTGGCCTCCTGGTGGCGCTATAATAGGCCAATGTGAAAAGGGTGGCATTTCTTCCTCGGCCTAGTGGGAATGTGCGTGCAAATTTTCACGGAAATCGCACGCCGCGTTCATGATTTCAGACATTTTGTTCAAAACGGACCAATCCTGCAAACTTTGGAAGTCAACCTTAGCCAATCAGGATGGAATATGAAATATCGGACAGATGCGTCTTGATCACATGACTATAGAGATACTGTGTACCGATTTGTGTGATGTTTGGATAAAATCTGAAGGATTAATATCCAAAAATGTATTTGACATAAGTCGGCCTCCTGGTGGCGCTGTAAAAAGCAGATGTGAAAAATGCAGTGCAGATGTTTTTCCTTGGCCTCTAGGGAGTAGGCGTGCAAAGTTTCACGCAGATCGGTGCAGTTATAGTTAAAAATGCAAATCGGCCTGTTATAGCGCCACCATGAGGCTGATGTGAAAAGTTTTAAGTGCCATTTCTTCCTCGGCCTAGTGGGAATGTGCGTGTGCAATTTTATGCAAATGGCAAGCTGCGTTCATGATTTGAGGCAGTTTGTTCAAAACGGACCAATCCTGCAAACTTTGGATGGTAACCGTAGCCAATGAGGATGGAATATGGGAAATCGGACAGATCAGGGTTGATCACATGACTATAGAGATACTGTGTACCGATTTGCATGAGGTTTGGTTAAAAACTGTAGGAGTAATGGGAAAAAATGGGTTTTGCACAAATCGGCCTCCTGGTGACGCTATAACAGGCCCATGTGAAACATTTGAGGCAGAGGTTCTGAATTGGCATCCAGGGAGTGTGTGTGCACAGTTTCGCAGCGACCGGGCCAACGGTGCCGGAGATTTGGTGGTAACACACAGACAGGACACACGGACGGACACACGGACACACGGACGGACGGACGGACAGGGGCGAAAACATACTCTCTCGCCATGCCTTTCGGCCTGGCGGAGACAATTAATTCTCAGAAGTTATGCTGCGAACAATGCTGAGGGCAACAGATAATATAGCTATCCCTGGTGCAATATTTACGGGGCCAGAGCTCAGCTCTGGACCTGTTTTAATGTTCCCCTCTTTTTTCTTCTGCCACTTTTGGCAGTTCTGGCTGAACCGTGCATACGCTTTTTACGAAACTTGGCCATATGGTAGATGGTCATGAAAAACTATCAAGAAATAATTCTCACAATCTTTCGTCAAAAGGTGGCGCTATAGCAAAATGTCATTCCAAATATCACTGAAACCAATCTTACTCCAATTGGTCAAAGGGGGGCGCTATAGCGATTTTTTGAAAATTCCTCATGAGGAACACATGTATCACGTTGACCAGTAAGCTCCGCCCTTAGATTGTCCGCAATTTTGAGCAGTTTGAAAAACACTTAAACCCAGGATTTTTCAGCTGTTTGCGTGAAACTGTATCATCTGAGTTATCTCCTTTTTCACAGTTTCTTGTCTGTTGGTCCAATGGCTTCTCCCTTAAACGTGTGCCTCACAACCTGAAAGTTGCCAGTTCAAGCCTCACTTGATGCAGACTCATTGTTGAATTGCAAAAAACATGACTGTATCAATGAATACATGTGCAAACGGTAAAGATAACATGAAATGCTTATTTGAGAGTATGTTTTTTCAATGTATGACGTACTTCATTGTGAAAATAGCCGATCTACAATCTCACAACTTTTCAGATAGCAACGTTTTGTGAGCTTGTAGATCGGCTGCTTTCACTGGTTTCGGTTTCGAGGAGACATACAATTTCTCTATTGGTAAATGGTTTGTGAACGAGTGATCTTAGTGTTAGTGTGAAAGTGTTAGTGTTAGTGTTAGTGTGATTTCTTTTTTCACTGGTTCTAGTCTGTTGGTCCAATGGCGTCTCGCTTCAGCATCAGCCTCTGAATCGCAGGGTCGCCGGTTCAAGCATCACCTCTTGCTGGATACTTTTCAATTGTATCGCACAAAACATGACTGTATAAATTAATGCATGTGCAACTGTTAAAGGTAACATGAAATGCTTCTTGGAGAGAGTATGTTTTTACAATGTATGACAAACTTCATTGTGAAAATAGCCGATCTACAATCTCACAACTTTTCAGATAGCAACGTTTTGTGAGCTTGTAGATCGGCTGCTTTCACTGGTTTCGGTTTCGAGGAGACATACAATTTCTCTATTGGTAAATGGTTTGTGAACGAGTGATCTTAGTGTTAGTGAAACAGGGGCTTGGTTCATGACAGAGGGCAAACGTTTATGATCTTCAACAGACAACTTCAGCCTGGATGAAGCTATAGCACTACAGGTAGTGTCTCAGCCTGTGAGTCTGAAGGTTGAGAGTTTGATTCCTGTCAATGGCAATAGGTTGAGCTGTCTGTTTTCTGTCTATCTGGCTCTGGTAGGTGGGTCATTCCACTTTACAATTGCATCGCACAAAACATGACTGCATCAAATAATACATGTGCAATTTTTTAAGATAACATGAAATGCTTATTTGAGAGTATGTTTTTACAATGTGTGACATACTTCATTGTGAAAATAGCCGATCAACAATCAAACAACATCTTGTAGATCGGCTACTTTCACTAGTTCGTTCTAAGGAGACAAAAAAAATCTTTATTGCTAAATGGTTTGTGAACCAGTGATCTAGAGTAGTTCGGGACACAGAGGCTTGGTTCATAATGGACGGAAATAATTATAGATGTCAACAGATACTGTCAGGGAGGCCATATATCTAGCTCAATGAGAAGAGAGGCAGCCTGTGAGTCCGTAGGTCACTAGTTCGATCCCTGTCCCCGACAATGTATTGAGGTGATCATGATTTGGCTTTCACATAGTGTTTCTTGAGGATAGACTTAGGCGTTGTTTTACTGAGGTTAGTGTTAGTGAGGGTTTAAAATGCTAATTTTTAATTTTATGGTTTATGGTATAACTAATTATAATACTACAATTCATTTGTGTCGTCTAGATGAAATACAAAAATATTTTCATGTGAAATCAACTGGTTGCATTGCATCCATGTTGATAAAAAGTAGTACTTTAGTCAATTAGAACACTACAATCTAATATTTCATTCAGACAATGTGAAACCACATGTTGCTTTTCACTTGGTACAGTAAGTAGCTCAACAAGTTCATGACCCAGTTCAAGTCCTGGGTAATGTGGAATAGAAATCTCAATGCCTACTCAGGCATTGTGTTGTGTGGATTAGAAACACATGATTGAAGAAATGTTTCCATTCTCTTTATAGTTGCCACAATTCACTCTCTATTGTTTTCTCTTTCTCTCTCTCTCTTTCTGGTGATTTATATTGCATTTGGTGTGACAGTGGTGTAAGTGGAGCTTAAATCTACAATATAGACACAATCAAAGAGAGGGTTTGAGGTCAAAGATACACTTTATTTAATACAAACATTAAGAGAATGAGAACACTAAAATGCAAAACTGATATGGAAAAAGGAAAAACAAATATTGATGGTAAAACGAGAAGACAATTTTTAAACAATAACATGAAATGCTTTTGAGAGTAGTTGTTTTTTATGTATGACATACTTTCTTGTGAAAATAGTCGATCTACAATCTCACACCTTTTTAGATAGCAACGCATTGTGAACTTGTAGATCGACTATTTTCACTAGTTTCCATTCCGAGGAGACAAAAAAAAATCTTTATTGGTAAATGTTTTGTGAACCAGTGATCTAGAGTAGTTAGAGTCCTGTCTATCCAATTGTTCAGTCCGTACTGCGGCCATAGCTGAGTGGTTAGTGAGCCCGACTAGGTAGCCAGAGGCCCGAGTTGCCCCAGGTACGATTCCAGGCCAGGCCAGCAAATGTGTTGATGAAAGGAAATTTGTCCCTGAGCAAGACTCTTAACCCCTAATTGCTCACAGGCTCTCATTGGTAACAAGACCGCAAGGACTTTCATGAACAGACCTGTTAAAAGAATTATCCTTATCCTTTACACTGTCTACCCGCAAGTCTGTAGGTCCCTGGTTCAAACCCCAATTTAACCAGTCCAAATATAATTTACTGAACAAAAATCATGACTTTGTTAATTAATGCATGTTCACTTCTTCTCACTCTGTCACTGCCTCTCTCTCACTCTGTCACTGCCTCACTGTCTGTCTGTCTGTCTGTCTGTCTGTCTGCCTCTCTCTCACTCTGTCACTGTCTGTCTGTCTGTCTGTCTGCCTCTCTCTCACTCTGTCACTGTCTGTCTGTCTGTCTGTCTGCCTCTGTCTGTCTGCCTCTCTCTCACTCTGTCACTGTCTGTCTGTCTGCCTCTGTCTGCCTCTCTCTCACTCTGTCACTGTCTGCCTCTGTCTGCCTCTCTCTCACTCTGATAACAATGGTGGCCAATCACAGTACATCGACATTCGCTGCACTGTGATTGGCCACTGTGATTGGCACTGTGATTGGCCCCCCAAAATATTATTTTGGGGGGAAAGCCGATCTACAAGCTGGATTAGGGGAGATTGGGGTCAAAAGTAACAGGGGGCAAACGTAACACACTCAATAATTCTAATCAGAAATATAAGCTAGAGGGGTGAGACTTCTTGTGCACATGCTCAGTAGGGTCCTGTATCTGCCTATGGAAGGGTAGAATGATCATTTCATTTCAGCAGAAGTTTTCAACAAAAACAGATTTTGAGGTGTAAACTTTTTTTTTTTTTTTAAGGTACAGTATTTTCCTTCTGCTGTCTAAAGTTAAGATGACAGCTAATTTAAACTTACATGAATTGTATCTCTATGTCATTGGTCATAAATTTACGTTTTTAATTAAACTATTGTGACACTGCATGCATTCAATTGGCATGCCCTTCATTAATCACTCATCATGTACATATCTTTTTTGTCTCTCAAGTTTCCTTGTTCCAGTATTCCATTGGCATTTTATCCTTGATGTTTCTGTCAAAAGCCTTTAACATGTAATTATCATGTCTAATAAATCAAAAACAAATCAAGTGTAGCTCGTAGGGTGTCTTGTTACATGTGCATGCCTTGGACTTTCTCATCAACAGCAGAATACCTGATCACCTTAATGGAATCTACCATACCGTACCTTGCCAAAGCAAACAGTTTAGCTGGTAGAACTTGATCTCCTTCTGTCCTCAAGTAACACTGTCTTTTGAAAAGCCAGCAATCTCTATATTAGCCCTATGATGTATAATACGCACCCACTCACCTTTGCAGCTAAGTGGCCCCTTTGAGGTTGAACTGAAGCACTGTCTGTACTTACTTACTGCCCTTTATGCCGGCTGGCATGTAGGGCAGCAACAAAGGATCTCCACTCCTGTCTGTTCTGGGCCAGCGTCTTTATAGAACCCGCAGGTGTGATGCAGGTTCTTCAGCTCTCCCTCCACTGTCCTATGCCAGGTGTTCTTGGGTCGGCCTCTCTTACGTTTACTGTCTGGTGTCCAGTGAAGGGCAGTTTGGGTGATGTTGTCCTGCTCTCTACGGATTACATGCCCAATCCATTTCGACCACCTTCTTATAAGGATGGTCCTTTGTTGCTGTTTCTGTAACAAGATATTTTGTACGGTACTGGGTTGTTAGCCCTGTGCCCAACCCCCAACTTGGAGGACCAGTGGATCGCTCTTTGTCAGTCCTCTACCCCTCGACCTGTCCAGCATGGGTGACCCTACCAGGAGAATATTGCTCCCGCTGGCATAGCTCTATGGGCCACTGAGGCACGCAAGCCCCTCTACCACGGCAAGGTGACGATACTCAGAGAGGGATCCTCAGAGAGGACTGTCTATACTGATGAGACTCAATTATTATTATCCAAAATAATTAGGATTTAATTTGTTGGTCGTTAAGTGGCTCAGTAGTTAATGCAGACATACTATCGTTTTAAAATGTGCAGCACATTGGAATAGACCCTATGACACATTAGGAGTCCATTAGTATACATTTAGGTATACTCATGACAAGAGTCTTTGAGCCAAGAGAGACAGAAAACGGAGTGGCACACTTGTAGAGAGGACAAAGAAGGAGGTGATGTTGATGTAGTAAGCAAGCACAACAGAAAGTCTGTATGCCTTCCTCCTTATACAACATCATTAAGCATGGATAACTTTTTTCGCATCACGTTGTGAATGTAGGCTGCCAATCAAAGTTAAAAAAGCTTTCTATCACAAAAGAGCTGTTTGTTTAGCTATCTGAAGAACGTTAAACTGCAAACTGTATGTTGTTTGGTGAGTTGCATCAACAATGTCTAGTTATCTAAAGTATGGCAATAATAATCGTTTACTGTCCTATCCTATTCTATACGTTAGTCATATGATTATGTCATGCAAAAATAACGATCTACAAGCTCACAAGTCACAAAGTGTAGTTGTGATTGTTGTGTCCTTGTGGATCTTCTATTATAGCAATGAATGATCATTTCTCCCAATAATGAAATCCCCAAAACCAGGACACCAGGGTTAAAGTGGTTAAGTGTTATGCATCTTTCCTGGTGCCCATTGGGGCTTTAAGGACATTTATAACAATTATGTAGGCAATCTAGGCATCACAGTGTTATTGTTTACTGAATTATCAAAATGTTGACAGGGTAATACATAGCTGTTATTAAAACAACCGAATGACTTCGCTGTTACAATAGAACAACTTATTTGCATACACACAGTACACACATTACAGCCTTCACTATGTATAAGTTAAGAATTTATACCATCCTCATATAGCTTATAGATCTAGCCTATAACAGATGCATTCTCAGTTCTCATTCTAATTAGCCAAAGTTCCGATTGCATGCAGACTCATTTTTGCATGTAATCATGTTCATACTTCACCCATTTATAATAGTCCTCTACTACTGCTTCTTTTTTATTACGGGGCCAGAGCTCAGCTCTGGACCTGTTTTAATGTTCCCCTCTTTTTTCTTCTGCCACTTTTGGCAGTTCTGGCTGAACCATGCATACGCTTTTTACGAAACTTGGCCATATGGTAGATGGTCATGAAAAACTATCAAGAAATAATTCTCACAATCTTTCGTCAAAAGGTGGCGCTATAGCAAAATGCCAACTTTGAACAGGTACAACTCATGCCCTGTTTGACCTACAGCCATGAAACTTCAATATACATATGCGTCTACTCATGATCAACAACTTTCACACTCTGACTTTTGACCTCTGACCTTTAGATCTCCCACCATTTTGAATTATATGAAAAACAGTTAAAACCTATCTCCTCCTGGGATTTTTGACTAATCTGCACGAAACGTTTTACACATGAACTTTGGACCTATGCCGACAAACATGTGCAAAAGATTTTCCATAAGTGAAAAAAATAAGCTTTAATGAGCCAATGAATATTGCAGTTTTATGACAATTATTCATCTGCCCCTAACACATACATGCAGACTCACATTTCTTTGAAACTTTGCGGTAATGTTGAGGGTCATTCATCCAAATATCACTGAAACCAATCTTACTCCAATTGGTCAAAGGGGGGCGCTATAGCGATTTTTTGAAAATGCAAACTTTAAACGGGCAAAAGTCATGCCTCGTTTGGCCGACAGCCATTAAACCTGCTTACACATGTGCCTTGACTCATGAGGAACACATGTATCACGTTGACCAGTAAGCTCCGCCCTTAGATTGTCCGCAATTTTGAGCAGTTTGAAAAACACTTAAACCCAGGATTTTTCAGCTATTTGCGTGAAACTGTATCATCTGTGTGATCTCCTTTATCACAGATTCTTGTCTGTTGGTCCAATGGCTTCTCCCTTAAGCGAGTGCCTCACGACCGCAAGGTTGCAGGTTCAAGCCTCACTTGATGCAGACTCATTTAAGTTGAATTGCAAAAAACATGACTGTATCAATGAATACATGTGCAAACGGTAAAGATAACATGAAATGCTTATTTGAGAGTATGTTTTTTCAATGACGTACTTCATTGTGAAAATAGCCGATCTACAATCTCACAACTTTTCAGATAGCAACGTTTTGTGAGCTTGTAGATCGGCTGCTTTCACTGGTTTCGGTTTCGAGGAGACATACAATTTCTCTATTGGTAAATGGTTTGTGAACGAGTGATCTTAGTGTTAGTGTTAGTGTGAATTCTTTTTTCACTGGTTCTGGTCTGTTGGTCCAATGGCGTCTCGCTTCAGCATCAGCCTCTGGATCCAAGGTCGCCAGTTCAAGCCTCAACTCTTGCTGGCTACTTTTCAATTGTATCGCACAAAACAGACTGTCTGTATCAATTAATGCATGCGCAACTGTTAAAGGTAACATGAAATGCTTCTTGGAGAGAGTATTTTTTGCAATATATGACAAAATTGTGAAAATAGCCGATCTACAATCTCACAACTTTTCAGATAGCAACGTGTTTCTGAGCTTGTAGATCGGCTGCTGTGTTATCTCTTTTTTCACAGGTCTTGTCTGTTGGTCCAATGGCTTCTCCCTTAAGTGAGTGCCTCATGACTGCAAGGTTGCCGGTTCAAGCCTCACTTGATGCAAACTCATTTAAGTTGAATTGCAAAAAACATGAATGTATCAATGAATACATGTGCAAAGGGTAAAGATAACATGAAATGCTTATTTGAGAGGGTATGTTTTTGCAATGTACGACCTACTTCATTCTGAAAATAGCCGATCTACAATCTCAAAACTTTTCAGATAGCAACGTGTTTCTAAGCTTGTAGATCGGCTGCTTTCACTGGTTCACTTTTATCTTCAACAGACAACCTCAGCCTGTACAAAGCTATAGCACTATAGGTAGTGTTGCAGCCTGTCAATCTGAAGGTTGAGGGTTCGATTCCTGTTAATGGCAATAGGTTGAGATATCCATTCTGCTTCCATCTCTCTTCAATCTATTATGTTTCCAAGTCTCTCTCTCTCTCTTCAATCTATTCCGTTTCCATGTCTGTCTCTCTCGCTCTCTCCCTCTCTCTCTTCAATCTATTCCGTTTCCATGTCTCTCTCTCTCTTCAATCTATTCCGTTTCCATGTCTCTCTCTCTCTTCAATCTATTCCGTTTCCATGTCTCTCTCTCTCTCTCTCTCTCTCTCTCTTCAATCTAATCCGTTTCCATGTCTCTCTCTCTCTCTCTCTCTTTCTTCAATCTATTCCGTTTCCATGTCTCTCTCTCTCTTTCTCTTCAATCTATTCCGTTTCCATGTCTCTCTCTCTCTCTTTCTCTTCAATCTATTCCGTTTCTCTCTCTCTCTTTCTCTTCAATCTATTCCGTTTCTCTCTCTCTCTCTTTCTCTTCAATCTATTCCGTTTCTCTCTCTCTCTCTCTCTCTTCAATCTATTCCGTTTCTCTCTCTCTCTCTTTCTCTTCAATCTATTCCGTTTCTCTCACTCTCTCTCTCTCTCTCTCTCTCTCTCTCTCTCTCTTCAATCTATTCCGTCTCTCTCTCTCTCTTCAATCTAATCCGTCTCTCTCTCTCTCTCTCTCTCTCTCTCTCTCTCTATTCACTGGCCCCGTATTATCGCTGCTTGCAGCTATATTCTGTATTTATTTTTGCTCTGACCCTGTTAAATAAACAAATCTAATGTAATAAAATACTACAAAGGTTCACAGCCAGCATCTTTTACATCAACCGTGTAAAAAGTATTCAATCGAGACATACTACAATACAGTCTATCTCACTTCCAAGTCAGGTCCTACAGAATATGCTCCATACAAGAACATTCATGCTTCACATGAGAGAATTTCAGCTATTGGTAATAGTTCCTTTCCTGAAAGGGTAGCTATGATGTAACTTATACCAAAGGAATCTCCAGAACTGAGCCTTCTAATCTTTTATTAGGCAGCACACAATTGTAAAGACATCATGACAAAAGTCTTCAACACTTGAACATCATCTACAATATTTACTTGACACATACGGTACTGTACTGTACCATACCCAAACCCCTGAGAAGTTCATATTAGCATATAGTTATGTTCCCTTAGTACATCTGCTAGTAACACATTAAACATAAAAAATGTAATTTAAGGTGCAGAAGGAGTATTTATAGCTAAAGCCATACATTTACAACCTCATTATGTCCAAAACTGTTACTTTTCAGGATTAAATGTCAAAAACTGCAAAAGTAGCAGATCTACAAGCTCAAAACGTGTCACTTCCCACCGTGTTTGGAGCTTACGGATCTGCTAATTTTGATGCTTTTGTGTGACGCTGTAGTGTGATCAAGTAGGGCATTGATTTATGAAATAACACAAAAAGTAAAAAAAATAAAGAGATATTGGAGGTTTCTGCCCGACAACAACGATATCATAATCACATAACAAATTGTACTCATTAATGGTCAATACGTTGACAGTAAAGTCCAGTATGAAACAAATCATGGAACAATGGAACACTGTAAACTTTACAGTGTAAAGCCTCATATGTATTTCAGCGTATGACCCTGGCTCACGGCAAAAACACACACACACAAACAGATTTTCAGCAACAAAAATGTGACACATTGTGTCATACTTTTAGTTGAAAATGTATAATTTTTGGGGAGCAACATGGTCGTACGATGAAGGTACACCCATAGAGTTAAAAATAATAGAGAGGGCACCGGATATCGCCTCCCATCCACTTGCATTGAGTTGCTCACCCAGCGCATGGGCTCAATTGAACCCTTCTTCCGGGTTGGAAACGTATTGGAAAATGTGATGGGCGCGGCCTATTTGGGGCTCCAGTGACGTCACTGAAGCCCCATGGGCTCGTTCACATACATTGGCCACACCTGCAATACCTCAAATGGCCAGCATGTTCAATTGGCTTCAATGAAATCACTGGGTTCTGGGGGCTTGGGTACACCATGCTTAAAGACATAGTATCAATCAATCAATCAATCAATCAAACTTTATTAAGGACACATGGTCCATAACACAAAGTATGTAACTTTACCCTGTGTTTACATAACAAAACAATAGATATTATTATTTATTTTTTTACCAATGATTTCCCTCTATACCAGCAGTCATCAGCCACTGGAGTGGTGTTGTGGTGTTTGCAGAAACACACTCGAAACACCAAACACACTGTTTATTTTGGTGGACGGGGACCAAAGACATCCCTGTCTACCAAAACAAACAGTGAAAACACCAGAATACAACAAGAGGGCAATGTGTTTTTGCTTTTTTGGGCATCGTCCTGGATATCACGGTGGTCCACAAAGTAAAAAATATATAATTATCAAACAAGGCAGTGCCGATGGAGTTTCTGTTAATGTATTGAATATTTGTCGCCTCAAATATTTTCTTAAACATTCTGTACTGTACTGTACTGTAACTTTAAAAAGAGATTTGTTTGTAACTAGCGGAAGCCCTGTTTGTTTAAATTCAACATGCAGCACCGTCCTCTTGTATAGAATAATAAAACAGCTCTATGTGGAAGTTTGATTAACAGACGCATGTCATACTGTTAGTTAACAGTAACCTCATATCAGCTCGCCTTTAACATTACTGAATGTTTATAATAGTGGCGTCATAGGTTGTGAGCTTGCAAGTCCATATCATGGAGTTCTTCACCTCTGCCTTGTTCTTGGTTTTTCAATAACTCATACTGTATTATGTTGCCAAAGCATAGTCCCCTGCCAAAGATTATTAATAAATAACAGCCATCCACTATGGGCCATTTTAAGAGGATGAATGCTTTTTCAAGCACTATGTCAAGTGAACCTAACAAACCTTCATAATAAACCGTTCTGGTCTCACATCAGCTGATTCAGCCAACCAACCTAAGCCTACAGTAGCCTAATTTATACTCCGTAGTATAACAGTGTCACTTGCCAAATAGTCAGGGGATATTAGCAGAAGAATTTCCAATCTTGGAATAAATTCCTTACCAAAAATAATCTTCACCAATGTGTTTGTAAAGGTGTCTAGTAACACATCTCACAAAGACTGAAATGCAGTTTCCCTAGGAGAATTTTTGACAGCTGCTGAAAGTTGGGGTACCCACCATTTCCCTGCATTTCCATGCAGGGAAAAAAAATTAATTCTGTTTTAAGTAGCATGTGAGGGGTAAAACTAGGGTGTTTTTATGATTCTGAATCCATTGCAAGCATTTGTTTTGCACCAAAACCACTCCTTGGGCTAAAAACAGCCCAATCTCAATGGGCTTTTTACACAAAAAGTATACCTGGAAAAGGATGGCTATGCCGTTTTTAGCCCAAGGAGTGGTTTTAGTGCAAAACAAATGCTTGCAATGGATTCAGAGTCATAAAAACACCCTAGTTTGACCCCTCATATGCTACTTAAAACAGAATTAAAATTAGATTTTCTTTTCCCTGCATGGAAATGCAGGGAAATGGTGGGTACCCCAACTTTCAGCAGCTGTCAAAAATTATCCTAGGGAAACTGCATTTCAGTCTTTGTGAGATGTGCATTTACAAACACATTGGTGAAGATTTTTTTTGGTAAGGAATTTATTCCAAGATTTTTTTAATATCCCCTGACTAAAAGAATATTTTGAGATGGAGGTTCGCGGCCAAATACAAAATCATTTTGGGGGTCCTTGACATGCAAACGTTTGAGAACCACTAGACTCCACCCGTGGAACAGTTGGAGGCTAGTACCAGAAAGACAGAAGGATGGTCAGTGATGTGAGAGGGAGGAGGATAAATGATAAAGGAGTGTGAGGAGCAGAGGATGTGGCGATAGCGTCCACGCTGGGTGAGGATGTGGTGGTAGTGTCCACGCTGGGTGAAGTGGTGCTAGTTGGAGACAACAGGCTCCCCACTGTATTCACCAGGAAGGATTGGAAGCGGGTCGTCTTGGTGAAAACCGATGGCGATGATGCCTTTCCCCGCGTTTGATTGCCGCTGTTGGAGACAGTCAACACCGCAGTCTGGAACCAAAAGGCACCCTGCTTACACACCAGAGGACCTCCAGCATCACCCTGTAGAGGCACACAGTTGATTCAGTTCATGGTTAAACCAAGTAATCGATGAAATCGAATATAAAAAAATAAATAACTGACTTACTCAACTCAAATTTGGGGGGGAAACATTGAATTATATTCGTCTTTTTTTTCTCTTCTCATTACAGACAAAACATTTCAACAATACCTTAAATAATCGATTCAGAGATTATGAAATTAATTCTAATACATAGATTTGTTTGAAATTGTGCACACACACTCCCTGGATGCCACAGCAGAACCTCTGCCCCAAATTTTTCACATGGGCATTTTATAGCGCCATCAGGAGGCCGATTTGTGCAAAACATATTTTTTGACAGTACTCCTACAGATTTTGTCCAAAAATCCCGCAAATCGGTACACAGTATCTCTATAGTCATTAAACAAAAAGGGTCTTTCAGATTTTTCATATTCCATCCTGATTGGCTAAAAATGTCTTCCAAAGTTTGTAGGAGTGCTCCGTTTTGAACACAATGCCTCAAATCATGAACACAGCATGCAATTTCCTTGAAATTTTCCACGCATATTTCCACTATGCCCAGGAAGAAATGCCACTTGAACATTTTCTAATCAGCCTCATGGTGGCGCTATAACAGGCCGATTCGTGTTTTTACCTATAACTGCACGATCTGTGTAAAACTTTGTAAGCGCACTCCCTAGAGGTCAAGGAAAAACCTTTGCCCTGCATTTTTCACATCTGGCTTTTATAGCGCCACCAGGAGGCCGACTTATGTAGGACATATTTTTTTATATTACACCTTCCGATTCTATCCAAATTTCACGCACATAGGTACACATGATCTCTATAGTCATGTGATCAAGACGGATGTGTTTGATTTTTCATATTCCATCCTGATAGGCTAAGATTGACATCTAAAGTTTGCAGTAGTGGCTTGTTTTGAACAAAATGTCGCAAATCATGAACGCAGCGTCCGATTGCGGTCAAACTTTGCACGCACATTCTCACTAGGTTGAGGAGCAAATGTCACCCTTTTAACATTGGCCTGTTATAGCGCCACCAGCAGGTCTAATTTAGCAAAATGCATTTTTGGAACAAAATGCCTCAAATCATGAATGCAGTGTCCAATTGCTGTGCAAGGCCTAAGAAGAAATGGCACCCTTTTCACATTGGCCTATTATAGCGCCACCAGGAGGCCAAAATAACCTACCTGACCTGGCGGAGACCTGTGCTCCGAGGAGCACTTTTTCTAGTCTTTGCATAAACTGCAGTGTGGTATCCAAAAGAGAAGCTCTACCTGCTGCAGTGTCACAGCTCCTGTACATATGGAGTCACTAGATGAGGCGTTCCCACAATCCACCACAGAGGTCTCAAACTCCTGTAGATCTTGTTGCTCTGAGGTCGGGAAGAGGAAGACAGAAGAGGAAGCAGAGAAATTGACACAGTTTAACCTGGACAACTATACACATAATCCACAGCATTCATGTAAATATACTTCCAAAAAATTAAGTTGAACCATTTTGAGCATTACTGCAATGGTACAAAATATACCTCAAGGTCCGAATAAGAAATGAAAAATAAAATGAGCAATTTGTGTGGTAAAGTTCAAAGACTTGAAGTTCAAGACTGAGTATAAACTTCTATTGTTGCATTTTCAGTCATTTTAAAAAATGACCCCAGCCTTATTTAGGGACTCACCTCCTCCTTCTCCCAATCCCCAGCCCACTGCCCAGCACGTAGAACCTGCTGAGAAGGTGTCTGAACCAGTGTCCACGCAGATTGGTTGGATGTGGTCAGAGAAGGTGGGCTGGGACGCCAGTTTGAGAACTGCCACGTTGTTGTCACCGGTCAGCATGCTCACGGTGATTTCTGTCACAGTCAGAGTCTGTTCAAATGGGTTGGCGCCATTCTGCTTCAGACGGCCCAGGATGACGGTCCATTCGGACACATCAGGTGAACTGAGACAGAAAGGGTTAACTTAGTGAAGGGTGCTGCACTGCTGTTTGAAGACACACATTTCCATGCATAGACCAGTGGTTCTCAAAGTGGTGTCCAGGGACACCCAGGGGTTCTTGGGGGGGTTCCAGGGGGTCCCCAGCTAAATGAGATAATAAAGCATCAATATCAGTCTAAATACTTTAACCCTATTTTATACTTTTACAATTATCCCAATGTGACGCCTTGTGAGTTTGTAGATCTCAACATTTTGAGAAAAAAACTTCTCTTTTAGGGGACCTGGCACAAATTATTTTCAGATAGGGGTCTGCGGCCAAATACAGTATAGACACTGTAACACCACCATGTGATCTAAAGAAAAACTTACTGATATAGTCATTCTAAATGATTAAAGATAGCAATGCAAGAACACTATTATTGGAATGGCTGTATAGCTGAGAGAGACCATCTGGGAATTGTTAGATCGCCTGTTCGGGGAATGAAAAAAATTAAGTAAACTTGGAATGATAAAAGTACATTCCATTTTATAATTTATTTAGTTTGATTATTATTTTTGTCAATTCTGGTAAATATTTATAGATTGTAAACTCTTTAAAACTACATCTGATATAACAGTGTATAAAATGTATACTGTTTTTGTTATATTGGCAGAGGATATATTGTTGCATGCCTCTGCTTTCATGTCACACAGGGTAGGTAAGACTGTCAGAATTGTGATGTGTTACCTCGAGAAGCAGCTGGCATCACTCATGACAAAGTCGGCTGCCATCAGAGTCCCACCACAGACATGTGTACCATTCTTCTGTAAGCTGGCCATCCATGGCCACAGACCTTCTGTTGTCACTAAGGCGGCTCCACCAATACGAGTGTTCAAAGGGGCACTGCCGCAGACCAAAGCTAAAATGGAACAAAAATATAAGACCTTTTAAAAGAAAGTCTACAGTGTCTTTGTTTTTCCCCACAGTTTTGGAGAATAAACATCTCCTATAACGGCAGCTCTTTAATGTAGGCCTTCTTAGGGCGGCTTCACACTGGATCCGTTTCCATACGAACTGTTCCCGAGAACGAATGGCCTCTACCAGATGGCCTGCATTCACATTGACCAAGATCCTTGCACACCAGAGAACACTTGCATATATACCCCCGATCCTATAGGTGGCGGCATGCACATAGTAGTTCCCCTGTGGACACAGACGTCATCAACTATTCGACAATGTTTGTGCTGGTCGCGCATAAATATAGGGTTGCGGCTTGGGAGTGAGTCAACACACTGAGCGCTCAGCGCAGTGAGCGGCTGAGCGCACAGAAGTCAAGGCACAGACTGCTGTGTTGTTGACGGACAACGGATGTATGTACGCTTATGAGAAACAACACAAATAAAACCTGGTGAAACACTTGTGTGCATTAGCGCAAGATGAGGATACAGGAAACATTCAGTATAAATGTCCAGTTTGCTAACCTTCACAACTACTACTACTTTTGCATTTGAAACTTTAAATTTCTCTAAATATTATAAACTTTCACGACAGCTTAAGTACAAAAAAATATCATTTATGAAAAGGCAACTATAGTAGCCTATGAAGTCGGACTGAATACGCCCTGTGCTCTTCTTTTTCTCTATGAAGAAAAGTACAGTTGACACAAACGCATTCCGCAACGCTGCCTGTCTGTTGTTTAATCTGCGCATCCGCGCATTACGTGCAGATCTCATCCTCTGGACTGCAAAGCCATAGCTGGTCATGTAGGAAGGTGTGTGATAGGATCGCGCTTGCCATAGTCTCCAAAGTAATAATAATAATAAGAGAAAGTTCACTTTTGGTTATTTAAAAAGAGTCTCCTTATTTTATGTATTAATTTATTAGCCCTACATGGGAGAAACGTTAACTTTAGAGCTTTGGTTATAATTTAAAAAGACTGTAGAGCAGTTTGTGTGCAGACTCACCTTTTTATTTTTATTTATTTATGATTTGTGGGTCCAGCACTGTGTGTAAAAAAGAACTGTGGGGACGTGCATCTTGTAATGGATAAATTAGAATGCCAACCTGTTCTTCTATCATTTCTGTACTATCTAACTTTATCTAAGCTAAGAAGGTTTAAACTCACAGCAGGGGTCTTTAGTCAACCACTCTACACATGAATGTGCTAAATGTAACTCACCTACAGCTGTAAATGGAACAGCTGATCTGAATCCTTCATGCTACTGTCACTGTCTCAGCTATGTGTATTTGTGTAGCTATGGTTGTGTCTCTCTTATATTTAGTCCATACCTTATAAGACCATTTAGAAAAGCCTCTTTGGTACAATGTGGAGTATAAAGAACTGTGGTAGAGGAGGTTTGGGAGGCTGGTGCCCCGAATGGGCTGTTGGTCAGGCCAGGAGGCCTGGCTCTGAATGATCTGTATGCTGTTGCTCTCTGCCTGAATCTTCCTAATAAATGATCAAAAACTTCACCTGAATGGAATATTATTATTCTATTACATTTGGCGTTGTCGGCAGGATCAATATTTCATATTTCATAACTAATTATGATTATGGATACTTGATCAAAAGAACTTAAGGGTGAAGGACTTTTTGGGGAGAAGATTTTCTCAAAGCAGATCCGGACCACATCCAGACGATGGAGGACAAAGAGGAGACCGCCACAGAAGCAAGCTATGCAGAATCAACTTCTGATGATCTTCAACAACTACACGATTGGAACCTCGCAGACCGATCTATTCTGTCTGTGATGACAACAAGGAAACCACAAGCTTCAAGTGACAGAGGGAAGGAGCAGAGCATGCGTTTTCCACAGCAGAGCATGCATGGTCACCAGCCATGAGAGCAGCACCAACAATGTCACCATGCAGCAGCAGAGGTGACGAAATCGACACCATGTCAACAACCAAGAGACTTTGCCACAGCAGGAGGACAAGGCACAGAGAGCCACAGAGAGCATTTGAGAGCCACTGAACTGGGACCCACCAGCCCAATGGAGATCACTGCCACAGAGAGACATGCTGCACGTGAGAGGCACTACTGGAACCACTAGCAGAGTGGAGATCGCTGTCAGAGACATAACCAAATGGACCCGTACGCCAAGTGAAGATGGAGGAAAGAGCCAGGAAGACTGGAAAACTATATTCAATATCTAACTGAAATATTTGTTCATACTGCCTAATCTCTGGCATATCAACGTCTGGGGTGAGATA
Organism: Gymnoscopelus braueri; assembly: GCF_963280865.1. Lineage (NCBI taxonomy): Eukaryota > Metazoa > Chordata > Actinopteri > Myctophiformes > Myctophidae > Gymnoscopelus > Gymnoscopelus braueri. Next base: position 41,290,198 of record NC_137615.1, on the reverse strand, counting down.
AATTAGGTCGTGAAAAGCGAGCCCTCCGTGAAATTCGGTAAATACCTGTACTCTTGTGCAAAGTTGGTGTAAGCCAAATTAGGTCGTGAAAGACGAGCCTTCCGTGAATTTCGGAAAATACCTGTACTCCGGTGCAAAGTTGGTGAAAGCCAAATTAGGTCGTGTAAGACGAGCCATCCGTCAGACGGAAAATACCTGTACGTACGGTACAAAGTCTTTAGAAGGAAACTGTCAAAATCAATCCGTGAAAGGCGGTCGGAATTGGTAAATGAATCTGTATGGAGCCCTCAGTCTTGAGAAACAGAGATTTAACATACAAACAGAGATAGATTTGACATTATGAGTGAGAGGCTTTCAAACCTAAAACAACCAGGTCTATTAGTCTGTAATATGTTTCATGTGATATGTTTGATATTTATCTGAATAAATTAATATAGGAATTTTAGATAAAAGCTGATATCTAAAAGAAAAAATTAGTCAACTGGGCATTGGCCATAAATGTGGAAATATTTGTTTTGACTGCATAGTCTCTGGCCTTTTAACGTTTAGAAGGGAGAGAAGTGTTTAGACACGCGTATCGCCCCAATTAGCCAGCGTGCTAAGGGCCCTTTGCCTTGAAAAACAGAGATTTAATGTCCAACCAGATAAAAGATTTCACATATACTAAATTCTAGAAAATGAGAGAGAGAGAGAGCTCTACAAAAATGGTTGAGTAAATATATAGCTATATCAACATGTAGGTAGGAAAATGTCTATTGATTTGGCATTCTATAAATCACCTGTCGTATGTACATGAATATGATTATTCATGTACAAAAAGAAAAAACTCTGGAATGTAATGGATAAATTAGAATGCCAACCTGTTCTTCTATCATTTCTGTACTATCTAACTTTATCTGAACTAAGAAGGTTTAAACTCACAGCAGGGGTCTTTAGTCAACCACTCTACACATGAATGTGCTAAATGTAACTCACCTACAGCTGTAAATGGAACAGCTGATCTGAATCCTTCATGCTACTGTCACTGTCTCAGCTATGTGTATTTGTGTAGCTATGGTTGTGTCTCTCTTATATTTAGTCCATACCTTATAAGACCATTTAGAAAAGCCTCTTTGGTACAATGTGGAGTATAAAGAACTGTGGTAGAGGAGGTTTGGGAGGCTGGTGCCCCGAATGGGCTGTTGGTCAGGCCAGGAGGCCTGGCTCTGAATGATCTGTATGCTGTTGCTCTCTGCCTGAATCTTCCTAATAAATGATCAAAAACTTCACCTGAATGGAATATTATTATTCTATTACAATCTCCTGCCTTTGTTCATATTTAAAATAAAAATTATATTTTCCAATGCAAGATCAGTGTGGTTATCTGCTCTATATTGTAATATCAAAAATAGCAGATCAACAAGCTCAATGTGTCGCATTGCACCGCATTTTCAGCTTGTAGCTTGGCTATTTTTGCTACTTTTGTGTGACACTGTATGACAATAGGGCATTCATTTATGATGAAAAAGCATTAAAAGTTGCAATATGGGATACAGGGTTTCTTCCTAACAGCAAAGATATGTAGTAGAGATGCGCGGATGGCCTCTCATGGTCATCCGAATCCGCATGTACAAATTGATTATCCACCCGTTATCCAACCGCAATAATTATTTTATCCAATTTAAATATCCGCACCAACCGTTTCTCCCGTATGTCAAAATATTATTATTTTCTGGAATTCCCCGTTAGTTTTAGTAGGCTATTAGTTGTGCGATGCGATCACAAAATGCATTGATTTAGCCTATGGAATGTCGCTGCGTCTTTTTTCTTTTTTTCAAACCGGTGCTGCGCTGACAGACTCTGTGCGGCATCCAACATACATCCAACGGTTGGATGTCGCAACGGTTGGATTCCAACCTACAGAGCGAACTGCTCTGCTGTGCTACTGCTTGGTGTGGAAATGTTATGGCCATGGTTGAACCCCTGTGGATTGATCTGCGACGTGTTTTTGTTGGCTGTTTTTGTTGAGTTTATATACCGTCACCTATTCCAAATAGCGGGCCACTTCCGTCTAACGGTACGCTTGCTTTCACATTGCAGCGTACCGTACCCGAAAACGCATGATCCGGATCAGAAACTGCCTCCGGAGGTGGTTTCGGGAACGGAACGGTGATCCGTTTCGGGGGACGATACGCAACATTCACACTAGCGCGACACCTGCCAAGCGGTCTGGAGTGCGCACCCGGGACCATAGTGTGAAAGCCCTATTACTCTATCTAAGCTGTGCACAGGAGCGTCTTCACCTCCAACTATCCTGGTGTTCAGAGGAGGCTGGCCACACACTGAGAAAAACACAACCGTCAATTGATCTGGGTTGCAAAGCCAATAGAGTAATGCTTAATTGTCTCCGCCAGGAGAGTATGTTTTGCACCCTTTCCGTTCGTCCGTCCTAATCTCCGGCACCGTAGGCTTGATCGCAGTGAAACTCTGCACACATACTACCTGGATGCCAATTCAGAACCTCTGTCCCAAATTTTTCACATGGGCCTGTTATAGCGCCACCAGGAGGCCGCTTTTTGCAAAACAATTTTTTTGACAGTGCTCCTACAGATTTCGCCCAAACGTCACGCAAATCGGTACAAAGTATAGTCATTAAACAAAACGGGTGACTGTGGCTGTGGCTGCATTGACTGGTGATGGTGTTGCATATACTGGTGTTGGAGTTGCATTGGGTGCTGTAGTTGCATTTAATGTATGCTCTGTCATACGATGAAGTATAAATCAGGCTTAACCACTTCAACAGCACTCTATACTAGATTCTACAGTAGGCATACTGTAATTGTAACCACTGTAATTCAACCACGATATGGGTCAACTGACTAGGTTAGACGAAATGAGCAGCCTTAGCAGGGAATTATTGCTCTTTAGCCAGGTAAAAGAAAAAAGAACATTTATATGTGGTGATTTCGGTCGTGGCGGCCACTCACGTTTGGATGTGGTTGTAGGAGGGATGGTGGTGGTGGGTTTAATCGGGATGGTGGTGGTGGGTGTAGTCGGGATGGTGGTGGTGGGTTTTATCGGGATGGTGGTGGTAGGTGTAGTCGGGATGGTGGTGGTGGTAGGTGTAGTCGGGATGGCGGTGGTAGGTGTAGTGTGCGGCAAAACCACTGTAAAAATAAAACTTTCATATCAATGCTTGCGCAGGCAATAATTAATAACAAGAAAAAATGGAATGTCATTAAACATTTCATTAAAAAGGCACATTGTGAGCTTTTATCGGTTGAGTCAATTCTTACCAGTGGCAACAATAGATGATGTGTTCACAGGAAGGGAGAAATTAGAGCTGGATGCAGCCGCCACGAGAGTATCAGTCACAGAAGTGGCATCTGGTGCTGTGGCATTTGCATCTATGTTGAATATTAATTCAGCCTGTACCTTTACTGATCCTGAGCTGTAAAATGTATGTTGAAACGTTTTAATGGATTTATTTACATTATTACTGTTGTAATTATGAATTATATTGCTTCAACATTTTTGTTATTTATGACTACTTTAAAGGTACAAATGAATTATATGTTAGTCAATTAATAAAAAACATAGATACTTAAAACAGTAAACACCATTGGTGCATACCTGAAGCCGGTTACAACGGTGCGATTGAAATTAGAAAACTTTGTCTTATAGACGTTGTCCATCTGTAAACAGAAATTCAGTCATTGAAATAATTACAGGAATAATTCCAGAGAAACTGTAAAAGTTATTATTATTATAAGTTCATTCCATGGTTCATGATTAATAGATTTACATTTAAATAATGAATAAGAATGTTCTTCTCATGTTGAAAGCTGGAGGAAGTTGTTTGTTAAAATCTATAAAACATTTTAAGTTGTTTTGTTATTTGGTAATAGTACAATATAAGCAAAACATTTCCATACAGTAGGTTTCTTTTTAAACATCATTATTAAACATTTGCCAGAAATCGATATTATAGTAAAATGCATGAAGGAATTACTGAAGATATGGAGAATTTTTTGACAGGCTTTGCATGATCATAATGGACTTACCGCTGAAGCTACTTGGGTTGCTAAGTTCTGGAATGCGGGTGAGGATGTGTTTGCAAGTGCCGGTGTGAAGGTTTGCTGTAGTTTGAATTCCAACAAAACCTTTGGTGGTGCAGGTGCAGTTGTGGTCGGGATGGTGGTGGTAGGTGTAGTCGGGATGGTGGTGGTAGGTGTAGTCGGGATGATGGTGGTAGGTGTAGTTGGGATGGTGGTGGTATGTGTAGTCGGGATGGTGGTGGTAGGTGTAGTCGGGATGATGGTGGTAGGTGTAGTCGGGATGGTGGTGGTAGGTGTAGTCGGGATGATGGTGGTAGGTGTAGTTGGGATGGTGGTGGTATGTGTAGTCGGGATGGTGGTGGTAGGTGTAGTCGGGATGGTGGTGGTAGGTGTAGTCGGGATGGTGGTGGTGGTAGGTGTAGTCGGGATGGCGGTGGTAGGTGTAGTCGGGATGGCGGTGGTAGGTGTAGTCGGGATGGTGGTGGTGGTAGGTGTAGTCGGGATGGTGGTGGTAGGTGTAGTCGGGATGGTGGTGGTAGGTGTAGTTGGGATGGTGGTGGTAGGTGTAGTCGGGATGGTGGTGGTAGGTGTAGTCGGGATGGTGGTGGTAGGTGTAGTCGGGATGGTGGTGGTAGGTGTAGTTGGGATGGTGGTGGTAGGTGTAGTCGGGGTGGTGGTGGTGGTAGGTGTAGTCGGGATGGTGGTGGTGGTAGGTGTGGTCGGGATGGTGGGTGTAGTCGGGATGGCGGTGGTAGGTGTAGTCGCGATGGTGGGTGTAGTCGGGATGGCGGTGGTAGGTGTAGTCGGGATGGTGGTGGTGGTAGGTGTAGTCGGGATGGCGGCGGTAGGTGTAGTTGGCGGCAAAACCACTGTAAAAATAAGACTTTCATATCAATGCTTGCGCAGGCAATAATTAATAACAAGAAAAAATGGAATGTCATTAAACATTTCATTAAAAAGGCACATTGTGAGCTTTTATCGGTTGAGTCAATTCTTACCAGTGGCAACAATAGATGATGTGTTCACAGGAAGGGAAAAATTAGAGCTGGATGCAGCCGCCACGAGAGTATCAGTCACAGAAGTGGCATCTGGTGCTGTGGCATTTGCCTCTATGTTGAATATTAATTCAGCCTGTACCTTTACTGATCCTGAGCTGTAAAATGTATGATGAAAAGTTTTTTTAATGGATTTATTTTCATTATTATTGTTATAATTATGAATTATATTGCATCAACATTTTTGTTATTTATGACTACTTTAAAGGTACAAATGAATTATATGTTAGTCAATTAATAAAAAACATAGATACTTAAAACAGTAAACACCATTGGTGCAAACCTGAAGCCGGTTACAACGGTGCGATTGAAATTAGAAAACTTTGTCTTATAGACGTTGTCCATCTGTAAACAGAAATTCAGTCATTGAAATAATTAAAGGAATAATTCCAGAGAAACTGTAAAAGAATCATTATTATAAGTTCATTCCATGGTTCATGATTAATAGATTTACATTTAATTAATTAATAAGAATGTTCTTCTCATGTTGAAAGCTGGAGGAAGTTGTTTGTTAAAATCTATAAAACATTTTAAGTTGTTTTGTTATTTGGTAATAGTACAATAAAAGCAAGACATTTCCATACAGTAGGTTTCTTTTTAAACATCATTATTAAAAATTTGCCAGAAATAAATATTATAGTAAAATGCATGATAGAAGGAATTACTGAAGATATGGAGATTTTTTTGACAGGCTTTGCATGATAATGGACTTACCGCTGAAGCTACTTGGGTTGCTAAGTTCTGGAATGCGGGTGAGGATGTGTTTGCAAGTGCCGGTGTGAAAGTTTGCTGTAGATTGAATTCCAACACGACCTTTGGTGGTGCAGGTGCAGGTGTAGTCGGGATGGTGGTGGTAGGTGTAGTCGGGATGGTGGTGGTAGGTGTAGCCGGGATGGTGGTGGTAGGTGTAGTCGGGATGATGGTGGTAGGTGTAGTTGGGATGGTGGTGCTAGGTGTAGTCGGGATGGTGGTGGTTGTAGGTGTAGTCGGGATGGTGGTGGTAGGTGTAATTGGGATGGTGGTGCTAGGTGTAGTCGGGATGGTGGTGGTTGTAGGTGTAGTCGGGATGGTGGTGGTAGGTGTAGTTGGGATGGTGGTAGTGGTAGGTGTAGTCGGGATGGCGGTGGTAGGTGTAGTCGGGATGGTGGTGGTAGGTGTAGTAGGGATGATGGTGGTAAGTGTAGTCGGGATGGTGGTGGTAGGTGTAGTTGGGATGGTGGTGGTAGGTGTAGTTGGGATGGTGGTGGTGGTAGGTATAGTCGGGATTGTGGTGGTAGGTGTAGTCGTGATGGTGGTGGTGGTAGGTGTAGTCGGGATGGTAGTGGTAGGTGTAGTCAAGATGGTGGTGGTAGGTGTAGTTGTGAATGTGGTGGTAGGTGTAGTTGGGATGGTGGTGGTAGGTGTAGTTGGGATGGTGGTGGTGGTGGTAGTTGTAGTCGGGATTGTGGTGGTATATGTAGTCGTGATGGTGGTGGTGGTAGGTGTAGTCGGGATGGTAGTGGTATGTGTAGTTGGGAATGTGGTGGTAGGTGTAGTTGGGATGGTGGTGGTAGGTGTAGTCGGGATGGTGGTGGTGGTAGGTGTAGTCGCGATGGTAGTGGTAGGTGTAGTCAAGATGGTGGTGGTGGTAGGTGTAGTCGGGATGGTAGTGGTAGGGGTAGTCGGGATGATGGTGGTAGGTGTAGTCGGGATGGTGGTGGTAGGTGTAGTTGGGATGGTGGTGGTAGGTGTTGTCGGGATGGTGGTGGTGTTAGGTGTAGTCGGGATGGTGGTGGTAGGTGTTGTCGGGATGGTGGTGGTGTTAGGTGTAGTCGGGATGGTGGTGGTAAGTGTAGTCGGGATGGTGGTGGTAGGTGTTGTCGGAATGGTGGTGGTTGTAGGTGTAGTTGGGATGGTGGTGATAGGTGTAGTCGGGATGGTGGTGGTAGGTGTTGTCGGGATGGTGGTGGTGTTAGGTGTAGTCGGGATGGTGGTGGTAGGTGTTGTCGGGATGGTGGTGGTGTTAGGTGTAGTCGGGATGGTGGTGGTAAGTGTAGTCGGGATGGTGGTGGTAGGTGTTGTCGGGATGGTGGTGGTGTTAGGTGTAGTCGGGATGGTGGTGGTAGGTGTAGTTGGGATGGTGGTGGTAGGTGTAGTCGGGATGGTGGTGGTAGGTGTTGTCGGGATGGTGGTTGTAGGTGTTGTCGGGATGGTGGTGGTAGGTGTTGTCGGAATGGTGGTGGTAGGTGTAGTCGGGATGGTGGTTGTAGGTGTTGTCGGAATGGTGGTGGTAGGTGTAGTCGGGATGGTGGTTGTAGGTGTAGTCGGGATGGTGGTGGTAAGTGTAGTCGGGATGGTGGTGGTAGGTGTAGTTGGGATGGTGGTGGTGGTAGGTGTAGTCGGGATGGTGGTGGTAGGTGTAGTCGGGATGGTGGTGGTAGGTGTAGTTGGGATGGTGGTGGTGGTAGGTGTAGTCGGGATGGTGGTGGTAGGTGTAGTTGGGATGGTGGTGGTGGTAGGTGTAGTTGGGATGGTGGTGTTAGGTGTTGTCGGGATGGTGGTGGTAGGTGTAATCGGGATGGTGGTGGTAGGTGTAGTTGGGATGGTGGTGGTAGGTGTAATCGGGATGGTGGTGGTAGGTGTAGTCGGGATGGTGGTGGTAGGTGTAGTCGGGATGGTGGTGGTAGGTGTAGTCGGGATGGTCGGGATGGTGGTGGTAGGTGTAGTCGGGATGGTGATGGTAGGTGTAGTCGGGATGGTGGTGGTAGGTGTTGTCGGGATGGTGGTGGTAGGTGTAGTCGGGATGGTGGTGGTAGGTGTAGTCGGGATGGTGGTGGTAGGTGTAGTCGGGATGGTGGTGGTAGGTATAGTCGGGATGGTGGTGGTAGGTGTAGTCGGGATGGTGGTGGTAAGTGTTGTCGGGATGGTGGTGGTTATAGGTGTAGTCGGGATGGTGGTGGTAGGTGTAGTCGGGATGGTGGTGGTAGGCGTAGTCGGGATGATGGTGGTGGTAGGTGTAGTTGGGCTGGTGGTGGTGGTAGGTGTAGTCGGGATGGTGGTGGTAGGTGTTGTCGGGATGGTGGTGGTTGTAGGTGTAGTCGGGATGGTGGTGGTAGGTGTAGTTGGGATGGTGGTGGTAGGTGTAGTTGGGATGGTGGTGGTAGGTGTAGTCGGGATGGTGGCGGTAGGTGTAGTCGGGATGGTGGTGGTAAGTGTAGTCGGGATGGTGGTGGTAGGTGTATTTGGGATGGTGGTGGTAGGTGTAGTTGGGATGGTGGTGGTGGTAGGTGTAGTTGGGATGGTGGTGGTAGGTGTAGTTGGGATGGTGGTGGTAGGTGTAGTCGGGATGGTGGTGGTAGGTGTAGTCGGGATGGTGGTGGTAAGTGTAGTCGGGATGGTGGTGGTAGGTGTTGTCGGGATGGTGGTGGTTGTAGGTGTGGTCGGGATGGTGGTGGTAGGTGTAGTTGGGATGGTGGTGGTAGGTGTAGTCGGGATGGTGGTGGTAGGTGTAGTTGGGATGGTGGTGGTAGGTGTAGTCGGGATGGTGGTGGTGGTAGGTATAGTTGGGATGGTGGTGGTAGGTGTAGTAGGGATGGTGGTGGTAGGTGTTGTCGGGATGGTGGTGGTGGTAAGTTTAGTTGGGATGGTGGTGGTAGGTTTAGTTGGGATGGTGGTGGTAGGTGTAGTTGGGATGGTGGGGGTAGGTGTAGTCGGGGTGGTGGTGGTGGTAGGTGTAGTCGGGATGGTGGTGGTGGTAGGTGTGGTCGGGATGGTGGGTGTAGTCGGGATGGCGGTGGTAGGTGTAGTCGCGATGGTGGGTGTAGTCGGGATGGCGGTGGTAGGTGTAGTCGGGATGGTGGTGGTGGTAGGTGTAGTCGGGATGGCGGCGGTAGGTGTAGTTGGCGGCAAAACCACTGCAAAAATAAGACTTTCATATCAATGCTTGTGCAGGCAATAATTAATAACAAGAAAAAATGGAATGTCATTAAACATTTCATTAAAAAGGCACATTGTGAGCTTTTATCGGTTGAGTCAATTCTTACCAGTGGCAACAATAGATGATGTGTTCACAGGAAGGGAAAAATTAGAGCTGGATGCAGCCGCCACGAGAGTATCAGTCACAGAAGTGGCATCTGGTGCTGTGGCATTTGCCTCTATGTTGAATATTAATTCAGCCTGTACCTTTACTGATCCTGAGCTGTAAAATGTATGTTGAAAAGCTTTTTTAATGGATTTATTTTCATTATTATTGTTGTAATTATGAATTATATTGCATCAACATTTTTGTTATTTATGACTACTTTAAAGGTACAAATGAATTATATGTTAGTCAATTAATAAAAAACATAGATACTTAAAACAGTAAACACCATTGGTGCAAACCTGAAGCCGGTTACAACGGTGCGATTGAAATTAGAAAACTTTGTCTTATAGACGTTGTCCATCTGTAAACAGAAATTCAGTCATTGAAATAATTAAAGGAATAATTCCAGAGAAACTGTAAAAGAATCATTATTATAAGTTCATTCCATGGTTCATGATTAATAGATTTACATTTAATTAGTTAATAAGAATGTTCTTCTCATGTTGAAAGCTGGAGGAAGTTGTTTGTTAAAATCTATGAAACATTTTAAGTTGTTTTGTTATTTGGTAATAGTACAATAAAAGCAAGACATTTCCATACAGTAAGTTTCTTTTTAAACATCATTATTAAACATTTGTCAGAAATCAATATTATAGTAAAATACATGATAGGAGGAATTACTGATTTTTTTGACAGGCTTTGCATGATCCTAATGGACTTACCGCTGAAGCTACTTGGGTTGCTAAGTTCTGGAATGCGGGTGAGGATGTGTTTGCAAGTGCCGGTGTGAAGTTTTGCTGTATTTTGAATTCCAACATGACCTTTGGTTGTGCAGGTGCAGGTGTTGTAGCTGCACGTGATACACAATGGGTAAAAACAGTTAGTTGCAGTTATATTGAATTAGTATAGCTGAACTGAGTAGTGATATATTCAAGGTGATTAGTGGTAAAGTTCTTTTGACTAATGGTTCAGTTGTTTCAACTTGGGTAATACTGTAGCTGCAGTGACAAGTAGGGATGTTGTATGGACTATAGGTGAAGTTGCACTGAGTCGTGGTGAAGTTGCAGTGACTGATGGTGAAGTTGCATTGAGTTGTGGTGAAGACCACCAGTCAATGTTACATTAACTGGTGCTATAGTTGCAATGACCAGTGCTGTAGTCACATTTATCAGTGCTGTAGTTAGGTTGGCTACAATGGCCAGTTCTTAAATTTCAATGATCAGTGTTGTAGTTGAGTTTACTGGTGATTCTGTTGCAGTGACCGATGCTGTAGTTGCATTTACTGATGATAATGTTATGTTTACTGGGGCTGTGGCTGCATTGACTGGTGACGGTGTCGCATATACTGGTTTTGGAGTTGCATTGGGTGCTGTAGTTGCATTTAATGTATGCTCTGTCATACGATGAAGTATAAATCAGGCTTAACCACTTCAACAGGACTCTATACCAGATTCTACAGTAGGCATACTGTAATTGTAACCACTGTAATTCAACCACGATATGGGTCAACTGACTAGGTTAGATGAAATGAGCGGCCATAGCTGAGTGGTTAGTGAGCCCGCCTAGGGAACCAGAGGCCCTGGTTGCCCCAGGTTCGATTCCAGGCTATCCCAGCATATGTGCCGATGATATGAAATTTGTCCCTGAGCAAGACTCTTAACCCCAATTGCTCACAGGTTCTCATTGGAAACAAGACCGCAAGGACTTTCATGAACGACCTGTTAAAAGGAATTATCCTTATCCTAGCAGAGAATTATTGCTCTTTAGCCAGGTAAAAGAAAAAAAGAACATTTATATGTGGTGATTTAGGTCGTGACGGCCACTCACGTTTGGATGTGGTTGTAGGATGGATGATGGTGGTAGGTGCAGTCGGGATGGTGGTGGTGGGTTTAATCGGGATGGTGGTGGTAAGTGTAGTCGGGATGGTGGTGGTAGGTGTAGTCGGGATGGTGGTGGTAGGTGTAGTCGGGATGGTGGTGGTAGGTGTAGTCGGGATGGTGGTGGTAGGTGTAGTTGGGATGGTGGTGGTATGTGTAGTCGGGGTGGTGGTGGTGGTAGGTGTAGTCGGGATGGTGGTGGTGGTAGGTGTAGTCGGGATGGTGGTGGTTGTAGGTGTAGTTGGGATGGTGGTAGTGGTAGGTGTAGTCGGGATGGTGGTGGTAGGTGTAGTCGGGATGGTGGTGGTAGGTGTAGTCGGGATGGTGGTGGTTGTAGGTGTAGTCGGGATGATGGTGGTAGGTGTAGTCGGGATGGTGGTGGTTGTAGGTGTAGTCGGGATGGTGGGGGTAGGTGTAGTCGGGATGGTGGTGGTTGTAGGCGTAGTCGGGATGGTGGTGGTTGTAAGTGTAGTCGGGATGGTGGTGGTGGTAGGTGTAGTCGGGATGGTGGTGGTAGGTGTAGTCGGGATGGTGGTGGTGGTAGGTGTAGTCGGGATGGTGGTGGTAGGTGTAGTCGGGATGGTGGTGGTGGTAGGTGTAGTCGGGCCCTCACAGGTGACGCTCAGGTCACTGTTAGTCCCAGAGGAGGTGAAGGTGACAAATCCTGGCTGGTCGCTGGTTATCTGACTGTTGATCCAAGACTGGTACTGAGACACTCTGGTGTAGACATCAGGTATATTAGGCAGGGCGCAAGGCACACCGAAGCTCACTATTCCAGACTGAATCCAGCGGGCACCTTCTTTGCTCACCATTGGGCCTCCTGAATCTCCCTGTAGGGAAACATACTGCATTAAAACAATAAGATATTTCCAGGAAGAAACAATGAACACAACCATTCAAATGATCACCTGACATGAGCCCTTCCCTCCAGCACTAAGTCCAGCACAGATCATATTGTCAGTGATTCTGCCCACTATGCCCACATAGTTGCAGTTACACTGTCTGTTCCCCACCACTGGAACCTCCACCTCCTGGAGGTTTTTGGGGGAAGGGAGGGCAACTAGGGAGACACAAAGTTAGTTTCATGAGCAAATGACTATATCAAATGTTTTGTTTTCTTTAATCAGTCAACTGACCCGCTGCATAACGGTGATGACTACCTGATATGAACATATCCCATCCTCTCTTTCTGTACTGCACCATTTATAAGATACATGGCTTTAAATGTACTACTCTGACCTACTCACTACCTGTAAACCAAACCAGATCATCACACACTGAGATAAACATATAAATCTGTGTGTTTATTTCTTAATTGAATTATCGACGACGACCAGGGACAAATTAATTCACCCGGTATGAAATGCTACAAACAAAATGGGCTTTATTTTGATTCACTATACTCACAACCACTTCCAATTCTGCCCCAGCCAGTGACCCAGCTGTTGATGCCACTGTAGAAAGTGCTCCCCGATGCTGCCAGGCAGACTGGTCGGATATAGTCGGTAAACGGCACCGGTGATGCAAGTTTCAGAAGAGCGATGTCATTATCACTAGTAACACTGTTGTAGTTGTTGTGGAGGATGACCTGGCTAACCGACCGAGAGACCGTGTTGGGGTTGGCTTGTTGAGCACTCTGGAGACCCAGATAAACAGTGACACCAGATGTGTCATGTGTATGATTACTAGGAGTAAAGAAAAAAGACAATCCATAATGAGCAGAATATTCACTTTTCTTTTTGCAAGTATTAATGAACTGGTCTTGTGAGAGTAGCGGATCTCTTGCTGGTAATAATACCCCACCTGTTGAAGCAGTGAGCAGCTGACAGCACCCATTCCTTGTTAATAAGAGATCCTCCACAGCTAAAAGTGTTTGGTGGTATACTTATAAGTATAAAGGCCTGCCAGGGCCAGCTCCCAGCTGGAGCGTCTTCACCTCCAACTATCCTGGTGTTCAGAGGAGGCTGGCCACACACTGAGAGAAACATTTACAAGTGTAAATCAGGCTTAACCACTTCAACAGGACTCTATACTAGATTCTACAGTTCTTCTACAACAAATCTCTTCGCTGAAAATAGCCAATCTACAATGCTTTGTAGCTCACATGTGTGAATTTGTACAACTGAATGAATGGGGAAACATACAGTAAATGTTTGTAACCTTATTGAGTCTGAACCTAAATATGGGTCAACTGGCTAGGTTAGACTGAATGAGCAGCCTTAGCAGGGAATTGTTGCTCTTTAGCCAGGTACAAGAAACAATAAAATAAAGCTTTACTTACCATCTAATTGTGAGTGAGTCCCCGAAAAAAGAAATGGAAACAAGCTATTAAAATGACAAATTTAAATAATTTACAGCACATCATTTGTTTTGTTCATCAGGGCAGAGGGAACAGAGGTGCTGTATACACTGTTTCTCAACGTTTGGGTCCATTTTTACACTCTTAGAGTTAAATTAACACTGAGGATTTTACAGTTTAGGTTGGGGTACCAGAGATAAACACAATTGTATAACATGGGCGTCTGTGGCCGAATGCATATCCTTGAAATGAAAAAGGTTTAAGAGTCACTGCTGTACTACATAAAGTGTCTGTACCAGTAATTGGGTTTAGTCATTATAGTCATTATATAAGTGTTGTGTGAATGTGTGCAAACAGCTTCAGCTATAGGTGGGTTTTTCTGGCTTGACAGGAAATATCTTCATCTTGACAAAATGTCTGGAGGTTCATTATTATGGTTATAAACAAAGGGACCTTGCAAAACAGATACAGTCTCATCCTGATGTCTTTAATCCCAGTTTGTTTTTGGAATCACTCATTCATTCATTACTCAGAGATTCTAAATGATCAACACACCAGGTGTAAACATTCCATCAATGTTTCTGATACTTAAACCAAATAGAACATTTAGTTTGGACTATTATGTTACAATTTAAGGTACTGTAACTAATCTTTTATTTGCGGGAGCACACACACACACACGGACACACACACACACACACACGGACACACACACAAACATTGTGTTCACGTGCACAGACACAGACACACACACACACACACACACACACACACACACACACACACACACACACACACACACACACACACACGACTTGCTTGCTTGATTATATTTTCTCTCTCTCTCTCTTGTACACACACACACACTTTTTTTTTAATCAAGTTGAAATAGGTAAAAAAAAAACTTTACATTTCTTTATTGGAACGAGCTTTCATGATATCCTCAGAAATAGCCATTTTAACGCAACAAAATTATTTATCATTTTAATTAATTCTGATGGTCTCTATAAAAGAAGTGACACTTGTGGTGTTAGGGTCCGAAATGACCCGGCAGAGAAGTGTGGCTCAATTCCCCCCAAATTGTCAATATTCAATGATTACATGTTTGAGAGTGAGAGAGGCTTGTCCTCAATTGGCATTTGCTATCAGGAGTAAAATAAAGTTTGAGTTTATGAAAAATTAATGACTTTTTACCTTCTATGGTATACGGGTCAAAAATGACCCTAACACACCAAGTGTCACTATTTTTTATAATATTAAAAAAATTTAAAGTAAAAAAAAACTAAAACAAGTATTTTTTGTATTATTCTTTTTTGGAAGTGTGCTCTAATTTTAGTCTATTATAGCTAGATAACATCATTATCCATTGTCTTCATTATAGGAAATGTAATGAGTGAATTTTTATATTTTTATAATTGAAAACAAGATCTATTGAAAGATGAAACCCTAACCTGTAGCAGCACAGGTGACGCTCAAGTCACTGTTAGTCCCAGAGGAGGTGAAGGTGATAAATCCTGGATGGTCGCTGGTTATCTGACTGTTGATCCAAGACTGGTACTGAGACACTCTGGCGTAGACTCCAGGTATATTAGGCTGGGCGCAACCCACACCGAAGCTCACTATTCCAGACTGAATCCAGCGGGCACCTTCTTTGCTCACCATTGGGCCTCCTGAATCTCCCTATAGGGAAACACATACTGCATTAAAACAATGAGATATTTCCAGGAAGAAACAATGAACACAACCATTCAAATGATCACCTGACATGAGTCCTTCCCTCCAGAACTAAGTCCAGCACAGATCATATTGTCAGTGATTCTGCCCACTCCATAGTTGCAGTTACACTGTCTGTTCCCCACCACTGGAACCTCCACCTCCTGGAGGTTTTGGGGGGAAGGGAGGGCAACTAGGGAGTCACAAAGTTAGTTTCATGAGAAAATTACCATATAAAATGTTTTGTTTTCTTTAATCAGTCAACTGACCTCCTGCATAACGGTGATGACTACCTGATATGAACATATCTCCCGTCCTCTCTTTCTGTACTGCACCATTTATAAGATACATGGCTTTAAATGTACTACTCTGACCTACTCACTACCTGACCTGTAAACCAAACCAGATCATCAGGCAATGAGGTAAACATATAAATCTATCTTAATCAATGTTTGTTTATTTCTTCATTTAATTATCGACGACGACCAGGGACAAATTAATTCACCCGGTATGAAATGCTACAAACAAAATGGGCTTCATTTTGATTCACTATACTCACGACCACTTCCAATGGTGCCCCAGCCAGTGATCCAGCTGTCGATACCACTGTAGAAGGTGCTCCCCGATGCTGCCAGGCAGACTGGTCGGATATAGTCGGTAAACGTCACCGGTGATGTAAGTTTCAGAAGAGCGATGTCATTATCACTAGTAACACTGTTGTAGTTGTTGTGGCGGATGACCTGGCTAACCAACCGAGAGACCAGGTTGGGGTTGTTTTGTTGTAGACTCTGCAGACCCAGATAAACCGTGACACCAGATGTGTTATGTGTATGATTACTAGGAGTAAAGAAAAAAGACAATCCATAATGAGCACAATATTCACTTTTCTTTTTGCAAGTATTAATGAACTGGTCTTGTGAGAGTAGCGGATCTCTTGCTGGTAATAATACCCCACCTGTTGAAGCAGTGAGCAGCTGACAGCACCCATTCCTTGTTAATAAGAGATCCTCCACAGCGAAAAAAATTTGGTGGTATACTTATTTGTATAAAGGCCTGCCAGGGCCAGCTCCCAGCTGGAGCGTCTTCACCTCCAACTATCCTGGTGTTCAGAGGAGGCTGGCCACACACTGAGAGAAACACAACTGTCAATAGATCTGGGTGGCAAAGCCAATAGAGTAATGCTTAATTTATGTGCTGTCATACGATGAAGTGTAAATCAGGCTTAACCACTTCAGCAGGACTCTATACTAGATTCCACAGTTCTTCTACAACAAATCTCTTCGCTGAAAATAGCCAATCTACAATGCTTTGTAGCTCACATGTGTGAATTTGTACAACTGAATGAATGGGTAAATAGCATAGGCCAGGGGTCTTCAACCTTTTCAGACCAGGGACCCCCAAACTGATGGGGTGATGGAGCAGGGACCCCCTACCTCGTCGGGTAGGGGGTAGGCCACCACATATATCGTATATTTATGTATAAAATTCTGTTTTATATGTATAAACATGAACAAATGTTTGCCTGGAGCCTGCTCCTACCCACAGGTTGTCCCAGTAGGTGTGCAAAATACCTTTTCTTTCTATACAAAATATGTGTAAACATACCATGTTATTGTGCATTCAATACTAAGCTATTCAAATATGTCATGTTATGTTTAAAGACCTATTGACATTTTTGAAAAAAAAAATTACAAAAAGTTTTTAAACTTTTTGTTTTTAAATCAAACAATTTCGCGGACCCCCTGCAGTACCTCCGCGGACCCCCTAGGGGTCGCGGACCCCCTGTTGAAGACCTCTGGCATAGGCTGTATATGCAGCAATGTTCACCATGTAAGTAAAGGTAAAAGGTGTGTCACTGAAGACTAAATATCTGTGTTCTGTTTTAGGACTTAGACTGGGGTTTTACATACAGTAAATGTTCGTAACCTTATTGAATCTGAACCTAAATATGGGTCAACTGGCTAGGTTAGACTAAATGAGCAGCCTTAGCAGGGAATTATTGCTCTTTAGCCAGGTAAAAGAAACAATAAAATAAAGCTTTACTTACCATCTAATTGTGAGTGAGTCCCTGAAAAAGGAATGGAAACAAGCTATTAAAATGACAAATTTAAATAATTTACAGCACATCATTTGTTTTGTTCATCAGGGCAGAGGGAACAGAGGTGCTGTATACACTGTTTCTCAACGTTTGGATTCATTTTTACATTCTTTGAGTTAAATTAACGCTGAGGATTTTACAGTGTAGGTTGGGGTACCAGAGATAAACACAATTGTATCACATGGGCGTCCGTGGCCGAATGCATATCCTTGAAATGAAAAAGGTTTAAGAGTCACTGCTGTACTACATAAAGTGTCTGTACCAGTCATTGGGTTTAGTCATTATAGTCATTATATAAGTGTTGTGTGAATGTGTGCAAACAGCTTCAGCTATAGTTGGGTTTTCCTGGCTTGACAGGAAATATCTTCATCTTGAAAAAACGTCTGGAGGTTCAATATTATGGTTATAAACAAAGGGACCTTGCAAAACAGATACAATCTCATCCTGATGTCTTTAATCCCAGTTTGTTTTTGGAATCAGTCATTAATTCATTACTCAGAGATTCTAAATGATCAACACACCAGGTGTAAACTTTCCATCAATGTTTCTGATACTTAAACCAAATAGAAAATTTTGTTTGGACTATTATGTTACAATTTAAGGTACTGTAACTAATCTTTTACTTGCGCACACGCACGCACACACGCACGCACGCACGCACGCACACAAATTGTGTGCACGTGCGCACACAGACAGACACACACACACACACACACACACACAAACACACGCTTATGTTTTTTCTTTTCAAGTTTAAATAGGTCAAAAGTACCCTTTACATTTCTTTATTGGAACGAGGCTTCATGATATCCTCAGAAATAGCCATTTTAACGCAACAAAATTATTTATCATCATTTTAATTAATTCTGAAGGTCTCTATAAAAAAAGTGACCCTTGTGGTGTTAGGGTCCGAAATGACCCGGCAGAGAAGTGTAGCTCAATTCCCCCCAAATTGTCAATATTCAATGTTTACAAGTTTGAGAATGAGAGAGACTTGTTCTCAATTAGCATTTGCTATCAGGAGTAAAATAAAGTTTGAGTTTATGAAAAATAAATGGCTTTTTACTTTCTATGGTATACGGGTCAAAAATTCCCCTAACACACCAAGTGTCACTATTTTTTATAATATTAAAACTATATTAAAAATATTAAACTATAATAATAAAAAAACAATCATTTTTTTTTATATATATTTTTTTTACTGTCTATTATAGCTAGTTAACATAATTATCCATTGTCTTCATTATAGGAAATGTAATGAATGAAATGTAACATTTTTATAATTGAAAACGAGATATATTGAAAGATGAAACCCTAACCCTAACCCAACATAATATTTTAAAAGGTGTTTACATGGATATGAATGTATAACAAGTCAGCTATGAGGTGGGAGAAAATAATAAATGAAAATAAATATTTTTTGATTATGGGCTGAGTTAAATCACGGGTCAAATTTGACCCGCCAACACCAAAAGTGGATGCAGGGGTTAAACACTACTTTGTTAACCAGGGTCCTCCAGAGGTCTATACCTGAAACTCTCCTTTTCCCCTCTACACCAAAAATAGCTGATCTACAAGCCCACAACGGGTTGCAGCGTGACATTTTTACCAAATGTTCACCTATTACGACATGCCCAATGCCCATCAAGGACTCTAGGGTTAAACATGGAAAAACAGGAGAGTATCACCTTGATGCTATCACCTACGGTACAGTAACAGGTCACCAGAGACCCAGTTACTTTATTATCAGTCTATGAATAGCAATTGGAATCACTCCAGTAGCCTACTTATAACAGCATGTTATAAACGTTACATCATTCTCCATACATAAATATCAACAAATATTTTGGTTTGTAACTATTATTTGTCGCCATTTGTGAATATGGAATAATACATTTTTGATTGCCATTAAACTGTAAGTACTACCTTTGAAAGGTCTGCACTCATGAACGGAGCACACATTTAATTAAGATAAGGAAATAAGATTAGAAAAGGCTTGAGATAAGAGAACAACAAATCAATCATGACCCAAAGGTTTAGCCCATTTCTACTACGTGACACATGACTCGTGTTTTCCCAGAAACTTGCTAAAGTTTGTGATAACAAGGAGCTATGTATTATGTAATCAGTATGCAAATTATGTTTGAGGTTGCAGATCTGCAATTTTTGTCAAATGTTCTGCTACGTTCCCCTATTTTTCTTGAATGTTCACCTACTGTACTATGACATGCCCAGAATATGGATACTATGGTTCATGTGGTTCACAGGAAAAAGATATTGTTAGTTGTGAAAAGGAACTAATGGCTAAATACTTATTGCGTTACTTCATTCCACTTCACTTTAGTGACAGTGACGGCTAATGAATGGATGGTACATCTAATCACTTATTTCAGTCATCAGGATGGGAGTGGCACTGGTCTTAATGGAACCAATAGCTATCTAAAATCTAAAATGGGCTGAACTTGGTAAACTAAACACCAAAGAATGCAATGCATAGGAGTTACATGAGAGCACACACACACACACACACACACACACACACACACACACACACACACACACACACACACACACACACACACACACACACACACACGGTACTTTCTCCTGAGATTTTGACACCTACCGAAACATTTATTTTCTGTTTATTAAAGAGCTGGAGAGACAGGGAGACAACTGTTACTGAAAAAACATTATAGCAATGATTACTATCAGAATATAGTATTTTAACCTTTTAACAAAATACTTTTTGTTTTAACCAAAAAATATCACTTACCCTACCTTTAAATATGAAAAGTGTGATTACTGTGTTTAAATCACATTTTGGCACAAAAGTCGCCATGTCTGTTAACATCTTTATGCAAAGCTTGACTCCCATGCAAAACACCCTTCCTGTACGAATGAACGCCTTCAAGCAGGGGCTAAAAAGTACTGCAAACCCTATGTGCAAACTACAGTTCAAAACTTACAGTATGTAAGAAGAGAGATATACATTTATGTTCCCAGATTTATTTCGCTGGTTCCAAACCATAGACCAGTGCTGATTTTGACAGCAAATTTTGATTTTAGTTTTAGTCATAGTCTTTTGAATAAAATTTCATTTAGTTTTAGTCATGTTTTAGTCATTCTGAAATGTTTAGTTTTTGTCTAGTTTTAGTCGACTAAATATCATAAGATTATAGTTGACTAAATCTACAGTTGATTTAGTCGACTAAAATGTATGTTGGTGGTGCCTTTGTAACGGTCAGATATTATATATTTGACTATTACTATTTTTTAAATCACGGGTTGTGAATGATCTCTTCAAATACAATTGATTAGGCTGAAAGCAGTGCACTTCAATAAATAAACAGCAAATACAGCCAGAAATAAAGCACGAAAGTTGGTGGTCAAGTTTAACCCTTTTATCTAAATCAATGACAGGAAAATAATACATGCATTGCCAAAAGTAGCATATCGTGAAGCCCGACGGTAAAGTCCGCGTCTCGCGCACGTCCGCACGCACGCTCCTATTGTTCCAATATCGGTCCGTGTAGCGTCTCCCAAACGCTCCCCCAAAACAGCATGAAAAAAGTTAATCCAAAAGAAATCCAAAAGAAACTTAATCCACTCCAGAAGCGGTATAATCCAAGACGAACGCCCAGATCTCCACGGAGAAAACAAAAGTATATCCACGCTGGATACAAATAAAATATAAACGGTCTCACCAGTTCAGAAGAATGTCCTCAGCGTCTCTTCCCTTTAACGGTGAGTATTGACAGATAATGTGGCCTTTGCTATTTTCCACTGATAGCTTAGAGGAACAGACAAATACTTAATCAAACTAAACCAGGTCTCCCGTGGACTCCCTGACGGTGTCTCTGTCGTTTTTTTCCCCCCCTAAGGGCCGGCAACTTCCGCACACTATATGGTGCGTCAGTCATTCACAGACCCGTCACTCAATGTCAATCAATCAATCACAATAGAGACACACGGGGACTACAAATTTCACGCCCACTTTTGAGACAGCGCCGCTACTCGAGGTCCGTTAGAACGATGAACTGCAGCTGCCAATGCATTCCCTATGAGAGGATATGAAAGTTAGCCTACTTTTAAAATTATCCTGCATTAACTGAAGACGATATTGATTTAAATAAAAATATGTTTCCAAATGAGTGTCTTTGTCAACATATCTTCTTGTTTTCTTAATAGTTGATGTGTTTCACATTTAATTTGCCACTTTAACGAGTTACCCATAATGTTAACACAGCAGAGGGTAGACAGCAGACAGACAAGTTGTCGCATTTCAGTGACATCACTGTCTTTACGAGCACCGAGCGCCGACCAGTGGCGTACCCACTGTAGAGGCAGGAGAGGCTGCCCAACTAAGATCTCGCCTCCCCTAAAAAAAAAAAAAAAACGAAAATGCTTAATGTCCTCAAAGTCACGCATCCAACAAGCTTTGAACTGAGCAGATTGGACCTTCTGTTCCAGAGATAATGACCAAAACCTATTGAAAACGGCCACTTTCGCCAGTTTTCTAGGTATTGAAAACCTCAAGGGATGCGTCCGTGACGTATATACCATGCGACCACTTAAACTCTGGATCTCCGATGCTAGCGGTTTTGACATACTGATGGAGTATATTATAGTATATTGTGGGTAGTATATCGAGATGAAAGATATGGGACATTAAAAAGGACAAATTAAACAAATGGGACAGATTTTTAGAACACAAAAAAAATTGCTACAGCCTCAGTAGTTAACCGGTGAAATGACGGTATTTTACAATGCCTCTCATAGAGATTGCATTGAGAGCTGCAGTTCATCGTTCTAACGGACCCCGAGTGTCAAAAGTGGGCGTGGATTTGTAGGCCTTCCGCTTCCGGCCGTGTGTCTCTATACATCAAAATGAAAGCATTGACATTTGAACCCCCTAAACAATAACAAAATGAAAACATAAACATTACAAAAGATAGGACCTTACCCTTAAAGGATGGCGTTATTTTAAGGAATATTTTAATTCATAGGCATAAACTTTTAAATGCCATTATAAAAACGAAATCCTATATCACACATATGTGGCAGCGCTACACCTTGATGGCGTCGTAATGGTTGATTTTACACTTGGTTGCATGCTGAAAATAGCCGATCTACAAGCTCACAACGTGTCGCAGCCCAACACGTTGTGAGCTTGTAGATCGGCTATTTTCAAAGTGCAACACCCGAGTGCAACCAAATATAAAATTACGTGTCTTTTAGTTCTACTGGATCTCTTCTCCACTAGTCCCTCAATAACATTTTAGTCTAGTTTTTATTTGTTGATGAAATTGTCTATATATTTAGTCTAGTTTTAGTCATCGTAGCTTATTTTTTATTTATTTTTTATTTAGTTTTCCTCAGTGAAAAAAGGTTGTCGACGAACATTTTTCGTCATAGTTTTAGTCAACGAAATCAACACTGCCATAGACCCCGCCCACTCTCTGAGTGGACTGCCCCTCTTGGTCTGGTGTTGAAATGTGAGCCTAGTATTTTTTCGATAGTACTGTACTGTCCAGTGAGAGTTGGAGGTGGGGGTGGATCTAACGACAAGCCAATCAGCAAATATCTGCTAAAACAAGCTGTGCGATGACGTCAGATCTAGGCGGATCCGTGGATCTCTTGTAATTGGTTTAGGGAAATTCGAATCCCCCCCTTGTAATCACTGACACTGCAGACAATTTCAGACTGCAGCTCCACGCAGCTTCAGGCTAATAATCAGGCTAAGCTTTATTCAGACCCTGCTCGAGTCATCAGTTCATTTAAGTAGCACTAAATAAAAACTAATAGTAAGATCCACTGCATACATAATAAAGCATAAGATCTAGAACAAATTATTTGTGGCATTAAACTAGAGAGTCTTAATGAGCGAGTCACCATGAGGTGAAGTTCCCTTTGGTTTAACATCTAATGCAAACTGAAGCATTGAGCATGAGACAAGTCTCATATGATCTTGGTACCATTTATGGTGTGTCCACCAAAGGAGTCATCATGAAGTGCACTGCATGAGGTGTCAGCTGTGCAGCAGACCTACAGTATACACGAATCCACGGAGCGCTGCCCTGCGCGCAGCCATTGCTGCGGTGTCAACGCTCCGCGGACGCGACACCGCAGCAATGGCCGCCTACAGGCAGCTACAGGCAGCGCGTCTGTGGATTCGTCTATAGTTCTCTTCTATGTCTCACAACTGACAATCAAATGGATGGTTCTTCACAAATTGTATGCTACAGTGGTGTGCACAGACATTTTGAGCAGGGGTCATCACCATGGCAGCTTGTGATGGACATTTTCATTAATATTTCATTTTTGCAGTGTCACAATAGTCTAATGTGAAGGCACCTAAGATACAAAGAGAGAACGCTGGAGCAACACGGACAGTTTAGGCCTTTTATTTAAATCGGTGCAAGTAAAACAGACTGACGTTTCGGTCTTTCGACCTTCCTCAGAAGGCACCTAACTTTGATCAGAGGTGAGCTAACTTTTAGGTTGGAGGAGGTCCTAGGCTGTGGGTTTACATGGATTATGATTGTGGAGTGTTATTATAGTTGTCAATTATTGAAATCCCACACATGGAATATACTTGGGCCATGCCACATTTAATGCCTGTCTCAGGACTGCCACCTGCCAGTATACAGTGGATAACTAGTCTCCAGGTGTTCGAAAGTATAGCTACCACTTTAACGCTGACGTCCCAATTTTGGCCATGTCATTATAGGCTAAAAAGATAAGAAAACTAGAAAAAGTGCTCCTCGGAGCACAAGTCTCCGCCAGGTCAGGTAGGTTAGTTTGGCCTCCTGGTGGCGCTATGATAGGCCAATGTGAAAAGGGTGCCATGTATTCCTAAGCCGTGCACAGCAATCGGACACTGCATGCATGATTTGAGAATTTTTTTTCTAAAAATGTGTTTTGCTAAATTTGACCTGCTGGTGGCGCTATAACAAGCCAATATTAAAAGTTTGGCATTTGTTCCTCAACGTAGTGCAAATGTGAATTCAAAGTTTCACCGCAATCGGACGCTGCGTTCATGATTTGCGGCATTTTGTTCAAAATGGGCCACTCCTGCAAACATTACATGTCAATGTTAGCCAATCAGGATGGAATATGAAAAATCAAACAGATCCGTCTTGATCACATGACTATAGAGATCATGTGTACCGATTTGCGTGAAATTTGGATCAAATCTGAAGGCTTAATATAAAAAAAAATGTTTTATATAAGTCTGCCTCTAGGTGGCGCTATAAAAGGCAAATGTGAAAAATGCAGGGCAAAGGTTTTTCCTTGGCCTCTAGAGAGTGTGCATACAAAGTCTTACACCGATCGGCGCAGTTATAGGTAAAAACACGAATCGGCCTGTTAGAGCACCACCATGAGGCTGATTTGAACATTTTCAAATGGCATTTCTTCCTCGGTCTAATGGGAATGTGCGTGCAAAATTTCACGGAACTTGCATGCTGTGTTCATGATTTGAGGCTTTTTGTTCGAAACGGAGTACTCCTGCAAACTTTGAAAGACAATTTTTGCCAATCAGGATGGAATATGAAAAATCTGAAATGAGACATTTATTTTAATGACTATAGAGATACTGTGTACCGATTTGGGGGATTTTTGGCCAAAATCTGTAGGTGTACTGTTCAAAAATGTGTTTTGCACAAATTGGCCTCCTGGTGGCGCAATAAAAGGCCCATGTGAAAAATTTGGAGCAGAACTGGCATCCAGGGAGTGTGTGTGCACAGTTTCGCTGCAATCAAGCCAACGGTGCCAGAGATTAGCTGTCCACAAAATGACAGAATGACACACGGACGGACGGACACACAC
The DNA here is from genome assembly GCF_963280865.1 of Gymnoscopelus braueri. Lineage (NCBI taxonomy): Eukaryota > Metazoa > Chordata > Actinopteri > Myctophiformes > Myctophidae > Gymnoscopelus > Gymnoscopelus braueri. The sequence goes on along the minus strand of NC_137615.1, from coordinate 41,265,223 downwards.
ACACACACACACACGGACGGACGGACACGGGGTAAAACATACTCTCTCGCCATGCCTTGCCTTTTGGCCTGGCGGAGACAATTACTGATCTACAAGCTCACAACATGCTGTGATGTGTTGTGATTGATTGCTTTGGATAATAATATTCCAGCTTGTAGATCAGCGTTCCCCCCCCAAATAATATTTGTATTTATTTGATAAGTGGCTTGTTTTAAAAATGTGTAGCGCTTAGGAATAGAGTAGACAATATGGCACATCAGGAGTCCATTGTTATTATATTTAGGGCTAGGCGGGCCTATGTGATTCTGATAATATTACCTTTTTTTAAAAGCACATTTTGCTATTTTCACAGAATTGAGGCAGTTATTAGCAATCATTTGGTTTAGCTTAGTCTTGCTGTCTTCACCCGATGCAATTGTCTGTACAGGTAGCAATAGGCTATCAAAGTTATTCAAATGCATTTTTATATGTTTCTACATTATAATGAATTAAAAAAATATATATATGTGCCACGGACATAGACATGTCATAGACATGTCTTGCCACGGACATGTTTGTCCGTGTACAGACATGTTGATGACCCCTGCGCAAGGGGCTTTCCCGTGCAAAAATTGCCAGCCTTATCCGCAAAACACCTGCACTACCGTTACATTATTTATAGGTGTGGTTTGGGAGTTACAATAATAGAACCAATCACTGTGCCAGATGCCATTGCCTTTAAGAGAAGACTGCGCAAGTCATTATCCCCAATGCAATATTCGTGCGCTCAATCCCTCTCTGCCACTGTTGCCAGGTCTCCTTATTATAAGCCTGTTTTTCTGTAAGGCAATACAATAGCCGACATATATAAATATGCACATTGTTTAATAGCCGACATATATAGGTTTGAAGTGCTCATGTTACCTGAGCTTGCTTATTCCTCTTGCAAAATCTGGCAACACTGCTCATGTTCGACATGAACTCTGCTGCCACACTGAGGGGATTATAACCTTGAACAATACCCCGGCGTTTGCTTTCTAAGCTCTAACCTTTGATTGCCTTTCAATAAAACCATATTTGATAGACATAAGTATCCCTACATGTTACTGATTAGAGAGAATTTTATATCAGTTCATTATTTCCTGCGTAATCGATGAATAAAAAAGTTTAATTTGGAGAGCATTGCATTGCGCGCAGCACAAATTGTCTTCTTTGAATAGACTATCATCAGGACAGGGACAGGGCGCACAGACAGACAGAGCGCACGCAGGCGAGTGTTTGGTGTGCTGGTGCTGTCCTTTGTGCTTTCAAACTTATTTTATTGGATATACACATCTCTTCTGTGAACAAATAGAGTGTTAATGAACAACTTAACACTTGAGTTTGTAGATCGGCTTAAGGTGGTATAAAAATGCCACCAAAAAAGACCGTGACATGGGAGGAGATGGAGGAGATAAAGACGGCCATGAACATGCTGACTGAGGAGATGGCAGCAGTCGCCAAACAACAAACTAAAATATTGGGACTGGTGGCTGAAATTCAGTCACTAAAAACTCAAAATATGGAAAAGGAAAAAAATATCATTATTTTGGAAAATCGAGTGTCTGAACTTGAGCAATACTCGAGGATGAATGATCTGGTCATCAATGGATTGAAGACAAGACACCAGTCCTACGCCAGGGCCGCCGCAAAGGGGGCCGAAGGGAATGATGAGCCTACCGCGACTGAATTGGAAACACTGGAGCAACAGGTTGTAGGATTCCTGGAAGGCAGGGGCATTTCTGTGGAGTGGAGCGACATTGAGGCCTGCCACACCCTGCCCAACAAGATCAAGAGCGCTTCACCACAATAAATGAAATAGAAAGTAAAGTAATTGGAGTAATAATTGATAACAAAGTATGGTGGAAGCCTCATATAAATTATATAAAAACTAAAATAGCGAAGTCTATTGCAATACTATATAAGGTCAAAGATTTTTTAAATAAAAGTTCATTATACATGTTGTACTGTTCCTTTATACTCCCATACATAACGTACTGTGTGGAAGTGTGGGGAAACACGTACAAAACAAATACTCATTCAATATTCATCCTTCAGAAAAGAGCCATAAGAATTATACATAAAACTACATATAGAGAACCAACTAACCAACTCTTTATCAAATTAAAAGCACTAAAATTCTAAGATTTGGTAGACTTAGGACAAGGTCAAATAATGTATAAAGCAGAAAATAGATTATTACCAAACAATATCCAAAAGTTGTTCCAAGCGAGAGAAAGTCATTACAATTTGAGAGGAGTCTGTATGTTTGATCAGCCATTAGTGAGAACTAATGCAAAATATCACTGTATTTCTGTTAAAGGAGTTACTCCACTCTGTGGAACAAATGCAGAGATGAATTGAAACAAAGTGCGACATGGAATGCGTTCAAGCAAATGTTTAAAATGGACATACTAAATAGATATAGAATAGAATAGCTTGTTAGGTATAACAAATGTACTGTAGGTTAGAACTGGAGCATAATTTCGACTGACTTTAGTATGTTTGATTGTTTTTTTGTTTTGTTTATTATTATTATTATTCTTTTTTTTGTTGCTTTTTTTAACTTGTTTTGTTGTTTAAATGAAAGTGTGTAAACACTGTGGCGGAAAGCCAAAATATATTTTCTTAAAGTTTGAGATATTTGAGACATATAAAGAAGGGGTAAGACCTGATAAGTTTTCACAAAACTTCATCCTACTCCTTTTTCGAACATGGACTATAATTAAAGGATGTTAAAATAATTGTGGCGCTGTTTTTTAAATGTTTTATTCTTTCTTCTTTTTTTCTCCTTTGTCTTTTCTCATTGATATATTTTTTTTATATGTTCGAAATGAATAAATAAATGAAAATGAAATGAATCTTATGTAAACACAATTTACACAAGGAATTGACATTCTCACTTCTGCTGATTATAGGAAAATTAAAATCGCAGGGATTCGTTGAGAATTAGGAGATACGGAGCCTTTGAATGTTGTGCCGTTGTGCGCCCCGGCCGACTCCTGACATGTCAATTGCAGGCGCACTCTACTAAACGAATTTGGCACAGCAGGTGGTTTTAGTGTGTGGTCAAGATAGCAATTTTAGGGAAAGCGCAACAACACGCTCACAGGCACACCTACAGGCGCAAATAACGGAGTCGGCAGGGGCGTGCTGGGACCAAAATTCAGCTCTGGGATTTTCCGAACCGGCCCACCGTTTTGTTTGGGGGGGGGGGGGGGGGGTTGCTGCGTTTTAACCCAGCAACCCTATGTAAATTGCGCCACTGCTGATAAACGTCCCAGCCCAACAGTAATGTAACTAATAATTGGGCCGCGCGACCCGGAAATTACCGTAATAATCCTAAAACGGGAGCAAAAAAAAAATTTTATAAAAAAAAAAAAAAATTTACTGGCGGCCCGTAAATGGCGCGGCCGTTCTGGAATTTTCCCGAATTTCCCAGTGGCCAGCACGTCCCTGTCGGCATAATGAATAGCGGGTATAGCGGCCACAAGATACCGTATAGGGACAGTGCCAGCTCTTATATAAGTAATTCACAGGTAGCGGGCAGCGGGTGTGGGTAAAGGCAGCTCTCTACCGCGCTGATATCGGCGTTGGAAAGCGTTGGCAAGGGTCTCCTACCGACAACCTGTCGTCAATAGCACAATGTTGTTTGTTGGATAGCAGCAGGGACACAGCGTGGAGGTCGGTTAGATTAGGATTCTATGGGGAGACTGGAACTATGGGAATCATGGGCTGTCCCCTATGCCTTCTTGCTGTTAAAATTATACAGAAAAAAATATCAAGGTTCAAGGTTATTGCCATCGTCCATCTTCCTCACATAAAAGAAATACTTAAGTAAAGTACTGAAGCAAATGTTCTTAGTTACTGTTCACCACTGGTAAGGCAACAGAGATTCTACTTACCTCTCATCAGTAACGTTAGCAGAGTTGCTACACAGAGTAGTTGGCAGACAGCCATCGTGTGTGTGTGTGTCTGTGTGTCTGTCACTGAAGTCATACTTGTTTAAATCAACTTATATACTCCTCCCTCTACCAAGCACACCTGCAGAAGGTGTCACCTCACCCGCCCCACCCTGTCTGTCCCTCCCTACACTGGTGGATAAATATTTTCTTATTACCCATGAAGTTCAGATTAATTTCACAGGAGCAATAAGAAGACACACACAGCCATTGTATAGTAATCGATTATTGTATTCGAGAGAGCAGACATGAGGTTGATACCAAATTAATTCTAGGCTAAATGCTCTCTGACGAGCCATGAAATGTAAGGGGGTTATAACAAGATCCTTATCAGGGGGATCCCAAGACAACATATCAAGGCCTTCCATTGGTTGGTAGAGAAGATGATGATGATGTTGATGATGAAGAGGAAGGTGATGATGTGCCACAGTTTATCAGACTAACAGCGTCCAAACGTCTTGGACAACACATTGACCTTGGCTCTGACCGGTCGCCCAGTCGTCGCTGAAGGAGGTTTTGTTGCGTTCCTCAAAACATTCCGAGATGAACCTACTATCTACTATTGTTATTACATTCCAGGAGCCGAATTGCAACAACACAGCTAGAGACAGAAACGGAATTGGCAGCGACCTTACCTTGCATATGGGTGAAAACGTGACAGCTTGACAGTGGAATATGAGTACCTCATAATCAGACATAGTTATTAGGATTTGAGCGTATGCAACTTGTTTATCAATTATTCATTGATAAAGGAGATAAAAACAGACGTACTGTATCACCGGCTCAGTGCCTCTCTAAACCAAAGGAGTCAGACCCTTTGAATGGTAAATGGTGCATTTATATAGCGCTTTTATCCAAAGCGCTTTACATAGATTATGTATTACATTCACCCATTCACACACATATTCATACACCAATGGCGGAGGAAACCATGCAAGGCACCAGCCTGATCATCGGGAGCAATTAGGGATTCAGTGTCTTGTTCAAGGACACTTTGACACTAGCCCGGGATTGCATCCGGCTGCTCTACTGGCCACTCTACCACTGAGCCACTGCCACCCCTTTGACCTAACATATAGTAGTCAAGCAACAGCAAACAAAACGTGTTTTTGCGATGCTGGTATGACTATATTTTGCTGCCTTGTGTATGGAATCAATTTACTGCCAATTCTCCTAACTCAGATTTTTTTTTTTTATCTCTGAAAAAATTGTTGAATCTTCGAAAAAAGTGTTGATTGGCCGAAAACAATATTCAAATATTTTACAGTGTTTCGCCAACACATTTTCAGAGTTTCAAATATTTTGTTTTCCATGTTTGAAACCTTGTAAACTCCTGACTTAAAATAAATGGTTCAAAAGGTTTGAAAGGTTTGAAAACTCGTTTTGAATCTTTGAAAAAAGTGTTGATAGGCTGAAAGTGTTTCTCAAATCTCTGTAAACACATTTTACAGTGTTTTGTCAACACATTTTCAGAGTATCAAATTGGTCACAAACACACTTTCAGAATATGCATTTTGGCACTGTTTTCCTTGGGTATTATTTTTGTTTTCCATGTTTGAAACGTTGTAAATGGGGATCGTTTTTGAAACCAGCAACTTTATTGTTGGAAGACTGGAAAAAATATTCAATGGTTAAACTTTATTTTGAAACTGTGATTCAGCGTCACACACACAGCAGCACACTCTCCTCAAATCTCTGAACACACACGCGCGCGCGCACACGCACGCAGCAGCAGCAGAGGCAGAGCCTCAGAGGCATGCATGTGCTGAAACTCTGAAACGTTCTACTCGAAACCTTGCAGGGAGGCGGGGGGAGCGGAGGCGGGACCAGAGGCGGGGCCGTTTGAAGTCCATTCCAATCACATTTTGTATTTACTGGGCTGGGTGGGACCAACAGCGGTCGGCCAATGACTGACGCTCACAGGGGATTGGCAGACTGCTCAGCCAATGAAAACCCACAAGATAGCCTACACGTCACGCTATTCAAGGATTATTATTATATAATATTATTATCATTATTCATTGCGCACTGGTCCAATACAATACAAACCAATGTGCTGTTGCGCATATCTAAACACACTCACAGCCTGGCACACAACATTCTAATCTTATATATTATAATGTAATCTTCTAATTCTCCAGGAATGTCTGATTATAATTGTCCTATTATCAGCAGATGTGAGAGTGTCAATTCCTTGTGTCCATTGTGTTTATATAAGATGATAGTCTATTCAAAGAAGACAATTTGTGCTGCGCTATGCCATTCGCTCCAAATGACACACTTCAGTTTTATTCATGGTTTACACAGGAAATAATGAACTGATTACAACAATATAAAATTCTCTCAAATCAGTAACAGGTAGGTGATACATATGCCCATCAAATATGGTTTTATTGAAAGGCAATCCAAGGTTAGAGCTTGGAAACCAATATTCGGGGAATATCTGACGGCTTGGAGCGCCTCAGTGCGGCTGCAGAGTTCATCTTGGAATTTGTCATTACAATTTTACTGTAATCCACAAAAGTGTGACTGTTAATTCCTTGTGTCAATAAATTGTGTTTTTATCACCGATGCCAGTATTATTATTATTATTGTTGTTAATAGACAGGCTACTTTGCAAGTATATGTTAGAGCAACTTAAGTGCCTGCAGAACTTAATAATATAAGCACACTTATTATTATTATTATTAATATTAGTTGTGATGGCTGTGAGGGCCCCTTGGCCTTAGATCTGTGTCTGAGTTGCTTGGGCTCCCCTCATTAGTGGGGAATCCTGCACACCTGTGGGGTGATTGCTCACCCTATATAATGGGGCATGAGCCTTCACTCTGTCTCTCCCCTTGGTTTGGTTTGGTTGCTGTGCTTTGGTTGAGTTAGGTTCTTTGAGTTGTTTGGTTGCTTTGATTTGTTTTCTCATATACATTCATACACTTGCACACATCACTGATAACCTACTTTATTAAGTTGATTCCAATTACTTTATTTACTACTTTTTCTAAATAAATATAATTCTTATTGAAACTGAAGTCATGTGTGGTCTCCATTTTGTCTGCCTTTATTTTAAGTCATGACATAATATTATTATTATTATTAATATTATTATTATTATTATTACCCTTATTATTATTAAATATGTTCTGAATAAACATAAAAATGCAAAAACTGCATGACCGTCTGTCTAGGATTCTGTTTAAAAAGTTTCTCAGTAATAAAGCTATGCACGATTATGCATTATGTGCATTATGAGCTTGGTGAAAAGAAAAACATCCTTTAACTTGTTAAAACCGGCAAAGCATCTGCATCATTTTATAGATTTTAGCGTTGGCTATTCAAAAATAGTAGATATACAAGCTCACAGTGCATCACTTCGTGCCGCGCTGTGAGCTTGTAGATCTGCTATATTTTAACAATGTTTGAAAAATCTTGAAAGTGTTTGAAATATTTTGAATAATTTTGACTTTTTTTTAACACAAATCTGGTGGTCCCTGGCACAAAACATTTTCAGATGGCGGGTCCGCGTCCAAATACTGTACATATCATTTTTGGGGTCCTTGGCACGAACAGGTTTGAGCACTATACTGATTCAGAAGGCATTTGTAGAATCAACCACAGGTGTTAATGGGTTAAGTTCCTGGCAACACAACATGTTTACTATATTTAATTAACTTTTATTTTGACATGTTATAAGAACTTAACTGTAAATCTGTGTTGTTATGGTGCTTGTGTGCACATGAATGTTGCATGTCTAATTGTCTATCCAAAACTAGATATTCAACTTGATGGAATGATGGATATTCACAGATGGAACAAGATGCAACTTTTGGCAAATGTATTTGTTTCCTTGTCACGCAACCTCCTCCACATTCTACTGTCAATCATGGTTTACACCAGTGGTTTTCAACCTTTTTCGCATCAATATTAGCCCAGGGACCCCCATTTGAAAAGATATGCCAGGGACTCAACCATTGAAATTTCTTGGGGGTCCCAATCTACACTGTATCATCATCACTAGTGTTCCCTTAACTCTGAGAGTGTACAAAATGGAACCAAATGGACCTGTTAGGGTCCATTTGGTTCCATTTGTACAGACATATAAGGGTCAATTTGGTTGCTAACTATTAATTTGGCTGGGGACCCCCTGGAACCCCCTCAAGGACCACCCGTGGTCCCCGGACCACTGGTTGAAAACCCCTGGTTTACACAGATCTAGTTCTCTCTCTTGACAGACTGGCTATTCAACATGATGTTCAGTTGATAGATAGAGACAGAGGGGAATTACATTTTATATTTTGCAAATTAGTTTCCTTGTCATTCAACCTCCACCATCAGTTTGATACTCTTCCTCATACCTTCACCATGTTTTATTATCAGAGCCAGTTTACGTCTCTTTTCCACCAGCTATATAACACCAGTTTGTTTTATTTCATTTAATTGTATTTGATGGAGGTACAGGACAACAGCTGTAGCAAAACAGCATGTGAAATACATCGTCAATGTTTCGGAAAATCAAAGCACAGTGCCAGAACCGGCTACGTCTGTTGTGGCCACCATGCAACACACACACACACACACACACACACACACACACACACACACACACACACACACACACACACACACACACACACACACACACACACACACACACACACACACACACACACACACACACACACACACACACACACACACACACACACACACACACACACACACACACACTACACACCAACCAACCAACCAACCAACCAACCAACCACATCATTCAAAGCATGCACTGCTCAAGGTGCGGCCATAGTTGAATGATTATAGAGCCCGCCTTGGAACCCAGAGGTCTCAGGTTCAATTCCAGGCCCTGCAGCAATGTGTCAAAGTGTCCCTGAGCAAGATACTTGCCCCCCAACTGCTCCCCGAGACACTGCCCCCTAGTGCCCACTGCTCCTGTCACTAAGGATGGGTTAAATGCAGATACTGGTGTTTTCCAAAATATCCAGTGACAAATACCACAAAGGTGTGTGGACTACATTATTATTACGGGGCCAGAGCTCAGCTCTGGACCTGTTTTAAGATTGGCAGTATTCTGTTTCTGCCACTTTTCGCAGTTCTGGCTGAACCGTGCTGTCGCTTTTTACGAAACTCGGCCATATGGTAGATGGTCATGAAAAACGATCAAGAAATAATTCTCACAATCTTTCGTCAAAAGGTGGCGCTATAGCAAAATGCCAACTTTGAACAGGTACAACTCATGCCCTGTTTGACCTACAGCCATGAAACTTCAATATACATATGCATCTACTCATGATCAACAACTTTCACACTCTGACTTTTGACCTCTGACCTTTAGATCTCCCACCATTTTGAATTATATGAAAAACAGTTAAAACAGTTAAAAATCTCCTCCTGGGATTTTTGAGTAATCTGCACGAAACGTTTTACACATGAACTTTGGACCTATGCCGACAAACAAGCAGCAAAGATTTTCCATAAGTGAAAAAATGAAGCTTTAATGAGCCAATGAATATTGCAGTTTTATGACAATTATTCATCTGCCCCTAACACATACATGCAGACTCACATTTCTTTGAAACTTTGCGGTAATGTTGAGGGTCATTCCAAATATCACTGAAACCAATCTTACTCCAATTGGTCAAAGGGGGGCGCTATAGCGATTTTTTAAAAATGCAAACTTTAAACAGGCAAAAGTCATGCCTCGTTTGGCCGACAGCCATTAAACCTGCTTACACATGTGCCTTGACTCATGAGGAACACATGTATCACGTTGACCAGTAAGCTCCGCCCTTAGATTGTCCGCAATTTTGAGAAGTTTGAAAAACACTTAGACCCAGGATTTTTCAGCTATTTGCGTGAAACTGTATCATCTGTTTGATCTCCTTTTTCACAGGTTTTTGTCTGTTGGTCCAATGGCTTCTCCCTTAAGTGAGTGCCTCATGACCGCAAGGTTGCCGGTTCAAGCCGCACTTGATGCAGACTAATTTAAGTTGAATTGCAAAAAACATGATTGTATCAATAAATACATGTGCAAACGGTAAAGATAACATGAAATGCTTATTTGAGAGTATGTTTTTTCAATGTATGACGTACTTCATTGTGAAAATAGCCGATCTACAATCTCACAACTTTTCAGATAGCAACGTTTTGTGAGCTTGTAGATCGGCTGCTTTCACTGGTTTCGGTTTCGAGGAGACATACAATTTCTCTTTTGGTAAATGGTTTGTGAACGAGTGATCTTAGTGTTAGTGTTAGTGTGAATTCTTTTTTCACTGGTTCTGGTCTGTTGGTCCAATGGCGTCTCGCTTCAGCATCAGCCTCTGGATCCAAGGTCGCCAGTTCAAGCCTCAACTCTTGCTGGCTACTTCTCAATTGTATCGCACAAAACATGACTGTATCAATTAATGCATGCGCAACTGTTAAAGGTAACATGAAATGCTTCTTGGAGAGAGTATTTTTTGCAATATATGACAAAATTGTGAAAATAGCCGATCTACAATCTCACAACTTTTCAGATAGCAACGTGTTTCTGAGCTTGTAGATCGGCTGCTGTGTTATCTCTTTTTTTCACAGGTCTCATCTGTTGGTCCAATGGCTTCTCCCTTAAGTGAGTGCCTCATGACTGCAAGGTTGCCGGTTCAAGCCTCACTTGATGCAGACTCAATTAAGTTGAATTGCAAAAAACATGAATGTATTAATGAATACATGTGCAAAAGGTAAAGATAACATGAAATGCTTATTGGAGAGGGTATGTTTTTGCAATGTATGACATACTTCATTCTGAAAATAGCCGATCTACAATCTCAAAACTTTTCAGATAGCAACGTGTTTCTGAGCTTGTAGATCGGCTGCTTTCACTGGTTCACTTTTATCTTCAACAGACAATCTCAGCCTGGACAAAGCTATAGCACTATAGGTAGTGTTGCAGCCTGTCAATCCGAAGGTTGAGGGTTTGATTCCTGTTAATGGCAATAGGTTGAGACGTCCAATCAATCCATTCTGCTTCCATCTCTCTCTCTCCTCAATCTATTCCGTTTCCATGTCTCTCTCTCCGCCCTTAGATTGTCCGCAATTTTAAGCAGTTTGAAAAACACTTAAACCCATGATTTTTCAGCTATTTGCGTGAAACTGTATCATCTGTCTTATCTCTTTTTTCACAGAATTTATCCTTTGGTCCAATGGCTTCTCCCTTAAGTGAGTGCCACACGACCGCAAGGTTGCCGGTTCAAGCCTCACTTGATGCAGACTCATTTAAGTTGAATTGCAAAAAACATGACTGTATCAATAAATACATGTGCAAACGGTAAAGATAACATGAAATGCTTATTTGAGAGTATGTTTTTTCAATGTATGACGTACTTCATTGTGAAAATAGCCGATCTACAATCTCACAACTTTTCAGATAGCAACGTGTTTCTGAGCTTGTAGATCAGCTACTTTCACCAGTTTCAGCCAGGGGCTTGGTTCATGACAGAAGGCAAAAATGTATGATCTTCAACAGACAACTTCAGCCTGGACGAAGCTGTAGCACTACAGGTCGTGTCTCAGCCTGTGAGTCCGAAGGTCGAGCGTTCGATTCCTGTCAATAGCAATAGGTTGAGGTGTCCATGTGTGAGGTTCTTAACCTGGGATTGCCCCCCTGCGTCCTATGTATGTCCATCTCAGCTGGGTCGAGCTTAAAAGTAATTTCACCTGTTGGAATCATTTGCTTTGTCTCAATTTCAATCTATTCCGTTTCCATGTCTTATTGTGCTATTATTGCACTTTGCTTTTTGTCTGTCTGTCTCTCTGTCTCTGTGTCTCTCACTCTGTGTCTCTGTGTCTCTCTGTCTCTGTGTCTCTCTGTCTCTCTGTCTCTCTGTCTCTGTGTCTCTGTGTCTCTCTGTCTCTCTGTCTCTGTGTCTCTCTGTCTCTGTGTCTCTGTGTCTCTCTGTCTCTGTGTCTCTGTGTCTCTGTGTCTCTGTGTCTCTGTGTCTCTCTGTCTCTCTGTCTCCGTGTCTCTGTGTCTCTGTGTCTCTCTGTCTCTGTGTCTCTGTCTGTCTGTCTGTCTCTCACTCTGTGTCTCACTCTGTCTGTCTGTCTGTCTGTCTGTCTGTGTCTCACTCTGTCTGTCTGTCTGTCTGTCTGTCTGTCTGTCTGTCTGTCTGTCTGTCTGTCTGTCTGTCTGTCTGTCTGTCTGTCTGTCTGTCTGTCTGTCTGTCTCTCACTCTGTCTGTCTGTCTGTCTGTCTGTCTGTCTGTCTCTCACTCTGTCTGTCTCTCAGTGTCTCAGTGTCTCTCTGTCTCTCTGTCTCTCTGTCTCTCTGTCTCTCTGTCTCTCTGTGTCTCTGTGTCTCTGTGTCTCTGTGTCTCTCTGTCTGTCTGTGTCTCTGTCTGTCTGTCTGTCTGTCTGTCTGTCTGTCTGTCTGTCTGTCTGTCTGTCTGTCTGTCTGTCTGTCTGTCTGTCTGTCTGTCTGTCTGTCTGTCTGTCTCTCACTCTGTGTCTCACTCTGTTTGTCTCTCACTCTGTGTCTCTGTCTGTCTGTCTCTCTGTCTCTGTGTCTCTGTCTGTCTCTCACTCTGTGTCTCTGTCTGTCTGTCTGTCTCTCACTCTGTGTCTCTGTCTGTCTGTCTGTCTCTCACTCTGTCTCTGTGTCTCTCTGTCTCTCTGTCTCTCTGTCTCTCTGTCTCTCTGTCTCTGTGTCTCTGTGTCTCTGTGTCTCTGTGTCTCTCTGTCTCTCTGTGTCTCTGTGTCTCTCTGTCTCTGTGTCTCTGTGTCTCTGTGTCTCTCTGTCTCTCTGTCTCTGTGTCTCTCTGTCTCTCTGTCTCTCTGTCTCTGTGTCTCTGTGTCTCTGTGTCTCTGTTTGTCTCTCACTCTGTGTCTCTGTCTGTCTGTCTGTCTCTCACTCTGTCTCTCACTCTGTCTGTCTGTCTGTCTGTCTCTCACTCTGTCTGTCTGTCTGTCTGTCTGTCTCTCATTCTGTCTGTCTGTCTGTCTGTCTCTCACTCTGTGTCTCTGTCTGTCTGTCTGTCTGTCTCTCTGTCTCTGTCTCTGTGTCTCTGATGTCTCT